>NC_041217.1:103303502-103388279 GCF_002837175.3 Physeter macrocephalus
GGATCCTCCCAGACCGGGGCGCGAACCCGGCCCCCCTGCATCGGCAGGCGGACGCGCAACCACTGCGCCACCAGGGAAGCCCCAAAATAGTGTTTTTAGAACCTGACAGTGTAATAATGTTTGCGTTGACTCCTTTATTTTTAAATCATATTTTGATTTATTGGAAAGATAGAAAATAGAAAAATCTGCCAGTCATATTTTGATTTATTGGAAAGATAGAAAATAGAAAAATCTGCCAGTCTTCCTGAAATTCAGTATAAATCATGTAGGTCTCTTATTCAAAAGTATATCTAAAAGAAATTAGCAAAACCAAATAAATTAACTTGTTTTAGGACTATAATCTTGTCAACGCTACCTATTTTAAAAGACCCTGTAAATCTTGATCTACCTTTAGGATTAGCCTTGAGTAGTTTATGATTTATTTTGCTTCTGCCAAGCATAAAAGACTATAGGGCATACACTGACCCAGAGTTAAAGTGAAAAAAAAGAGAAGAATGAAATTCTCTAAAAATGCTCACATTGGTCTGAAAAGTTTGATAAATTCATTTTGGAATATTTTCAGTTCTTAAAAGAAGAAAAATCTTCTATTTTAATCTCTTGCATTCACTTTGGCAGGTTCAGCTAAACTTTTGTCAATCTTTCCTTTTAATTGAGTACACAAATCATTTAGTGTGACCTGGCATTTGTGAATTGATGACTCAGTCACATCAGCCCATTCTTTTTCATCAGCTACATCTATTCCTAGGGATCTGCCTTGAAGACTGTTACTGACTCCACCAGTTGCTCAAAGAACGGTAGGCTTTGGTTTAGCCCCTTCATTTATGGGGAAACTGAATCCCAAAGTAGGATTCCAAAAGTTCTTAGGCAGAACCTTTTTCCTTAAATGAGTGATATGTCCAGAATCTTATACTAGGAAGAAGATAAGTTTGGGAAGCACCAGTGTTTGTGGTTTATAATGAAAGTTACTTTTCTCTGTTTCTCAGACAAGGGTAATTAACTTCCCCCCAAGGGCAGACAATAAATCGTTTTCTGTAAATCAGACAATCTCATCTTCATTCCAAAATTGCTTACCAACCATTTACTTGCTTTCTCTTGTGAAAAGAATACTGTATGAGAGATTAGGACCCAAATTTGTTTCAGGTGTGTACTGGAAATATTGGAAACTTATTGTTAGGTCTTGCCAGGATTTAGGAGGTCATCTCAAGAAGACATTCCTAGGGTGGAGAATGGAGACTTGTTTTCACTTTAGGGTTAGTAAAGTAGAGGGAGAAAATGAGTTGGTTCATTTCTTAGACAGTAGAGAACTAAGGGTGGGATTTAAAGATTTTTGCATAGGATATTATAATCAGGACTGAATTACCAGGCCCGTGAGTTATTCCTTGTAAAAATGCTTAAGGCTAGTAACTCATAGTAGTTGCCTGGTTTATTCATTTTTTGTGATTAAAATATATCCCAAACTCAACAAGTGTTTATTGAGGGCCTGTGAGCTGGGGACAAAGCCAGGGTACAAACTCCTCAGGTCTGGGAGACTAGGGGCTGAGGATTAAGATTTAATTTTCTCCCCTTGCGAGATACTCCTTGGTGATTCCTTAATAATGATACCGTATAAGACTTGGAATGGGATCCTGTACAAAATGGGATTAAAAAAAATTTCTATTACTGACATATATTCTGTTGGGCAAAAAAGTGAAGTGATTGAAGGGGATTTAATAAATTAATGTACTACTGTGATTAACTAAGTCATACTTGATATGCCAGAAGTTGACGTACCCATTATTTATCAGGAGGCAAGCCGTGGTCACATCTCAGTGAATAATATTACATGCTATTCTTTCAATTGCCTTCACTGCTTAGTTAAGCTTGGGTTTCACGGCCCATTGAGATCTGGCCCCAGTCTACCTTTCCAACATTATTTCTCTATATTCTTTTGTATATTTCCTCAGCTCTATCTGAATTAAATGTTCCCCAGACCTACCCACGCTGCCTTCCCTGTCTTGACATTTCTCTCGAGGCTCTCCCTGCCCTCCCCTTCCTGCCCTCTCCCCTTAGTTCTGCCTGTTCTGCCCTGTTCACTCTCAGGGCCTAGCAAAACCCCCCTTTTATGCTCCTCTGGACACATTTACGTCTGAGCATCTTGCTCAAACCCCAGAACTTGTGCAAGTGGACCTTCTCTTCACGATAGATTCAGGAAGCAGCACTATACGTGGGATGCATCTAGAGAAGAAGAATGTGATGTGTGTGTACACATCACATTGTTCTAATCAAATTTCTAAATGTTCTATTCAGGGTAATTCGAGTTACAGATTTCTCCCTACCAATAATTTTTTTTTTATTAATGCATTGTGTACTACCAATATAATTCAGATTCTGAGAATTTCTTCCATAAATTATTACTAATGGGAATAATGGTATATTTTTCTTACCTAACTTTTGAGGATGCTGTAAAGCTACGCAGGTGTATCATTTTGAGTTCCTTAAAATAAAAATGTTCTGTATATTAAAGCTATCATAAACATAGTTAATAATTAACTTTATGTTAATAAAAATTGAAGGCTTTTATAAATCCATGAAGAAATTCTCTGTAGTTGCTGCTTCTGTGTGGTACAGATATAATATACTATATTCTTATTCTTATATAGTTTCTTATTTGCTATTTAAATTATAGCATAGATTGATGGTAGTAGATCAGAGACCCTAGAACAGGTCATTTTCTCCCTTAGTGTTAAATAAGGTTTAGATAATTTTTCCTTAAATTTATAGGAATTAGTCCAGGTAAGGTCAGTATGGAATAAAGTCTGTTTAAGATTTTATCAGAAAAATCACCTTCTCTCTTTCTCTCTCTCTCTCTCTTTTTTTTTTTAAATCCAGGGTTGGGATCAACAGCTGTTCTAGCATGGGCAGGGTAACTTGATATAATGGCATACATTTTTACCCTGGTCTGCTCTTAGAGCAAATTTGAAATGGTTGTTTTGGAAAATGTGCTATGAATTTATCTCTAGACCTTCGCACCAGAGCAGTTAGTTCAGCCTAACAAAACCTTGGCACTTGATGTGCATCTTTCATAACAGAACTTTGATGCTGTGACTTAATGCCTTGAAATCAGCACAACAAAATGGTGCTCGAAGAGCAGTGTTTACTTTGATCATTTTTCAACTTCTGTGCCCCAGCCTTTCACGGAGTACAAATTGCTTTACCAGAGTTATGGGGCTGAAGCCCACGGACTGTTTTTGTAGTCTGGTTGCTGTGGTGATTCTTAGTCTTCCATGAAACTCCATCTCCAGGGAAACAGAAACCTTTGCAGCTGTCTCAACCTTTTTGGTATTGTATCCGGTGGAGGTCTTCACCAAGCTCCGTAGCAAGCCTGAGAGTGGTTGATTTGTGTCAGCGTAAACAAATATGTGGAAACAGGACATCTCATTCAGTACATGTTGTATTTCAAAACAAATAGCTCCCCTATCCTTCTCCCAAATCATATGGGGACTTTGAAGTAGCTCCAAGTTTGGCTGAAGCCAGAGTTTAGTGAGCCATCGAGATGTTGTTGGTCACGATAATGATACGAGTAAGAGCTTTGGGAGAATGACTGATGAAGTTTGTAGAGTTGCCAGGTGGGGAAGAAAGTGGTGGCAAAGGAGAAGCTTAATGGGCCTTGTGTGTGTCCAGACAGGAGAAGCTGGTTTAGGAAGAGAGGCGGGCTGAGTCTAAGGATGCCAGCAGTTTGATGTTTAGGGAACAGTGAGAAAAAATGTTTTGACTTTAAACTTCAGTGGAGAACAATAAAGACAAAATCTTCCTTCCATAGGAACCAAGGGAATGAAGGAAAATTGACATGGTTTTAGAGGGTAGAAGTAATAATAGTGAACACTTAAAGAGCACTTACTGGGACTTCCCTGGTAGTGGAGTGGTAAAGAATCCGCCTGCCAATGCAGGGGACACGGGTTCAAGCCCTGGTCCAGGAAGATCCCACATCCCACTTAGCAGCTAAGCCCTTGTGCCACAACTACTGAGCCTGTGCTCTAGAGCCCGCATGCCACAACTACTGAAGCCCGTGCGCCTAGAGCCCGTGCTCCACAGCAAGAGAAGCCACCACAATGAGAAGCCTGTGCACTGCAACTAGAGAAAGCCCGCAGCAATAATGACCCAACACAGCCAAAAATAAATAAATAAATAATAAATTTTAAAAAAAAAGAGCACTTACTGTATGTGCCAGTCACTGTTCTAAGTGTTTTACACATATGGCATGTTTAATCCTTTGACATTTAATGGAATAAGCACAGGTATTAATTATCCCCATGTTACAATGGATGAAATTGATGCCCATAGAGTCTTAACATGCTCAAGGCCCTAAGGCTGGTAAGTGGAGAGCTGAGAGTCCAACTGGCTCTGATCAGTAGGTCAGAGCTCTTAACCAGTAGGTCAAACTGTCTGTAATTTAGGAAGGAAGGCAGAATGACCCAAAGGATTGGATTACAGGAGACACTGGCCAACTTGGAAGAAAATGTAGATCTTGGAAGAAATTAAATTATGCTCTAAAATGTGTTTATTGATTCATTCATTCGTTCATTCATTCATCATTAAATATTACGTAGTGCCTTCTAAGTGCCAGGTATTAGACTAGACTCTCAGATGATAAGAAGACAAGTCCCACTCCCTCCCCTCAGATAATCTGCATGTTAACTTAATACAAGGCAGTAGATGTTCGATGCTATAAGAAGGTCAACTGGACATAGGTCAGGAGCATCCACTGGGAAGAGCTTCCTTCTGCCTTCTAGGGCACTGATGACAGGAAGCCTTCTTAAAGAGTGTGGTATTTTTCTGTGAGGTGAACAAAATTGATCCCAGGTGAAAATATGAAACTGTAGTTAAATTCAGTATGTTAGTACATACCTCTACCTCTTTCTAAACAGAATTGAGAGGTCTCATTTGATGAGTTTACGTATAGTTGCATATAGTTTGCTCTTGAGGATTTCCAAACCACAGAAGAGCAGGATGTCCAATTTGTAAACAGCACTGGCAGGAGTGGGTTCCTTTACAAGAAGGAAAGGGTTTGAGAAGGCCTGGGAGATCCATCTTTATAGGAAGAAGTTCCCATGATGCCTCAGGTGATGACTGTGCCAAGTTCCTGAGATATGTTGAGGGCCTGTCTGTAACTAATACATGATTTTTAACTATGGGGCAAGCATGTTACTAGTGCTTTACAAGTATTAACTTATTTATTCCTCGTAATAACTCTAAAAAGTAGGTACTATTCTGTTATTTAGGTGAAGAAATAGCAGCACAGAGAGGTCAAGCAATTTGCCCAAGGTCATACAGCTAAGGAGTTAATGGACCTGGAATTGAACACAGGGAGTTTGGTGCAAGTGTCCATGCTCTCAATCATTATGCATTGCTGATTAGTCATATTTCACTTTATGGGTCTCATTTTAAGCCTTAAAGGTAGTCTGTTAGATGCAAAGGCATTCTTAAGTTTAGCTTGAGGCTAATGTCAGACACCCCCTCCCCATGAAACATCTGGTCATCCACTGTTCTAAAAGGGATGATAACCTACTTTGCACATCATGCTTTATTTCTCAGGGCTGACTGGGAACCTTCCATAGTAAGTGGATAATTAATAGAAAAAAGAAACAAAAATCGTAGAGTTTAGCTACTTGTTAACTCTGGTTGAAAAGTTTGTTTGCTTAAGAATGTGGAATCTGATGGTGACTTTATCAGGTTTCTCTATTTTAAAAACAGTTATTTTAGAATATTATCCCTCGAAAATGGGTCTGAAAAATTTAACTTTTCATCATCTTTCTTTCAGAGAATAATAACATTTCCCTCACACGTTAGAGTTCACAAAGAATTATATTTGTCATAATGTAAATTATTTAACCTTCTCAACTATCCTATGTGATTGCTCTTAATCTCTTTTAAGGTTAGAGGAGATTTAATTTAATATCTTATGAAGAATAATGGCTTGTTCAAAGCTAGTTCTAATTTTAGAATCTGGGCTTAAAAGCAAGAGACAACAAGCTCCCACAGACTCAAATATACCAAGACATGGACAGATGTGACCTGAACCTACCAGGATAGTATTCTGAACTCTTTATGAGATACTAAAGAACTGTCATCACTTCCCTAATAGGTTTGCTTTATCCTAGTATCATTTTCTTTTGAAATAATTACTGTTGAGAAGTACTCTCAAGTATTTTACTGTATTGCTTACTAAATATATGGACTTTAAAAAACAAATTTAGCAAACTTCTGTAGAGAGTAAATGAAATAGGAAGTGGGTGAAGTGATTCTGAAAGTCTTAAGAAGAGTATTCAGTAATGAAGTCATGGAATCCCTAGATTCTAGGATCAGAAGCGGTCTTTGTGGTCATCCAGTTCAGTTTATTTATTTTATTTACTCCTTGTTTGTGAATTTTATTTCTAAAATATCTCTGGCAAGTGCTCATCCAGCCAATCCAAGTCCTTCAGAAAATTGGGAAGGATTGGAAGAAACAAGAAAATTGATCACGTTGACAGATTTTGCCTGTTTCTTTCAGAGAAGTTTAGGTCTGATTTGTCCTGCTTGGGAGCCCCGCCCAGCCAAGCTGCTATTGCCTCTCCCGATCCTTGACATCTTCTCTCCCCACATACCCTGGACATATCTCAGTCTTGGTGTTGTATTCTCACCATCTCTTCACGTGTCTGTCTTCCTCTGGACTGTGGTGAGCACACTGGGGAAAGATAGGCTACATATTACTCATGTTTCTGTTGCCAGTAATTGGCATGGTGCCTGGCGCATCATAGGACTTAATTTATGTTGTTTGAATAAGTGAAAAACATGCACAGGAAACATAGTTACTGTCCTAAGCTAGCTTAGTGTGTGCCTTAGCTTTGATCACCTTAGATCTGAAAGCCTGAGGATTGATGTGACCCTTCAGACTTCTAAGATACTCTGAGTTCCTTGTACTGTCACATGAAGCTCTTTCTAGATAAGATTTGAAACTCAAGACTTGGTCAGGTTCATCCTGTATGAAAGTTCAAATCACATTTTTTTGGTGTGTGGTAAAAAACATAATATTTACCATTTTAGCCATTTTAAAGCGTACAGTTCAGTGACATTTGTAGATTCACAATGTAGTGCAACCATCACCACTGTTTTGTTCCAGAACATTTTCGTCACTCCAAAAACAAACTCCATACCAAATAGCAGTCAGTCCCAGCCCTGGAAACTACTTTCTGTCTCTGTGGATTTGCCTGCTCTGGACATTTCATACACATGTAATCATACAACATGTGGCATTTTGTGTCTGGCTTTTTTCACTTCACATAACGTTTTCAAGGTTCAACTATGTTGTAGTATGTGTCAGTGCTGTACTCTTTTTATTGTCGAATAATATTCCGTTGTATGGATATACCACATTTTGCTTATTTCAGATCATATTTTTATAGAGAGATTTGTCATTGTGAGTCAGATTTCTTATTTCTGGCCAAATATCATGAATGGCAGAGAATCTTCATTATTATCTATGAGATCCTGGTAATTTTGGAATATTTAAATTTATAATCTAAGCCTGAATGTTTTGTAATGCAACACCCCCACCCCTTCTGCTTTCCCCATTTTGGCTCAATTTACTGCTTATTAATGGTATTTTCAAAGGACGAGTCAAAGACAGAATGGTAGACTATAGTAGTTTTGCTGCAATTGAGAAGTAGAAGACTAGTGGCTGTTGAATTAATAGGCATTTGGGTCTTCCCTGAATTATGAAATAGAGCTTAAGCTATCTGATTTTGATATCTTTTAGGACCTTCCAGACTTTGGTCAGGATTAGAACATTTCTTTAGAGATGTATTATGGAAGAGTAGCTTGTACTTTTCTCTATTTGCATGGGAAACTAAACCTTTGTAGTACTTTCAAACTCTGTTTAAATACAAGCGCTCCAGCTGTGCCTTCCATGTTTAACATACTGAGTAAAATTCAGAGATTATAAGCTTTTTTATAAGTCATTTTATGTATAAAAAAATGAGACTGTATAAAAAGTTAAGACAATTAATATTTATGAATATTAAGGCAGAACCTCATATTTCCTAATGTCAAATAGGGAAAGCAGTTTAATTATTCACTTAGAAATGAACTGATATTGTTCCCCTTTCTGTTGCTCTGCACATTCACTAATTCCCAGTATTATGACTTGATTCACCAGGGTTTAAATTTGCTGACTATGTGTATGGTGTTGACAGAATTACAGTATCTTCATTATTGGGAAACGAATGATTGTGTATAAGTTATATGACTTGAAAATCAAATGGTTTGTGTTTGAATTTTATTTATTGATTGATTGATTGCTTGCATTGGGTCTTCATTGCTGCGCGTGGGCTTTCTCTAGTTGGGGCGAGCGGGGGCTACTCTTCGTTGTGGTGTGCAAGCTTCTCATTGCGGTGGCTTTTCTTGTTGCAGAGCACGGGCTCTAGGCACTTGGGCTTCAGTAGTTGTGGCTCGCAGGCTCAGTGGTTGTGGCTTGTGGGCTCTAGAGCACAGGCTCAGGAGTTGTGGTGCATGGACTTAGTTGCTCCACGGTATGTGGGATCTTCCCGGACCAGGGCTCGAACACGTGTCCCCTGAATTGGCAGGTGGATTCTTAACTGCTGTACCACCAGGGAAGTCCTGGTTTGTGTTAGAATTTGCACTTGTTTCATTCTGAGGTGAAATCTATTCCTCGTCCCTGCTATGACACTCAATTCTGATTTACTTGTCAATAAATGTCAAGAGGTTTCATTCTTGATCTAAATAAGGAATGTTGTTCAGACTTCTTACAACTTAGTCTTTTGCTTCTTTCTTTTTTTTTACTTTTTATTTTCCTTTTTCCTTCAGGTTATTAATTAAGTGCTGAAAGGTTTTTAAGGGTATAATGTAACTATAATGAATTTGTTACCAGGTGTCCACCTCTTTACTGTAGCTTTGTCCCTTTCCAGTTAGAACAAATGTATCGAACTACTTTTAATGCTGCCTGAAGAAAATGGGAAATTTAAACCCTTCAATACTGGCTTTAGGAAGATATGATCCCATCTTAGACACTTATCAACTACAGCATGCCAAGTTCTGTGTGCATATTTTGGCAACTTTCCCTCCGCTTTCTGTGATCATAGCTCTTACCCTGAAAACTCATTGCAGGGCTTAGGGAGAACTGATTCTGAGGAGGAAAACAGGCAACAGTACTGAACTCTAATGTAAATGCTGCAAACTGCATTTGCTCTATTGTGCATTAGGCTGCTCTGACACAGTTCATTGCCTGAATTAAAAGCATTTAAAATTCTATGCCTCTAAGAGATAATAGAACATTTGATCAAAGAAAATAATGCTGGGCTTCCCTGGTGGCGCAGTGGTTGAGAATCCGCCTGCCGATGCAGGGGACACAGGTTCGTGCCCCGGTCCGGGAAGATCCCACATGCCGCAGAGCGGCTGGGCCCGTGAGCCATGGCCGCTGAGCCTGTGTGTCCGGAGCCTGTGCTCTGCAACAGGACAGGCCACAGCAGTGAGAGGCCCACGTACCACAGAAAAAAAAAAAAGAAAAGAAAAGAATGCTTTTTCAGGAAAAATGTTCCCCAAAACACAGACAGATAACATGTTCTCCCACCTTTGACCTTGGGGTTATTTGTTCTCCCTTTCTCCAGATAGGCCATGTAATGATGAAACTATAGTTCCTCTAAAAACATTTCCACGTAAAATTATAACCTGGCTGGATGAGACCAGAATACTCTTAGGGGACTGGTACTGTGAATTTCAGGAGTTGTTTTTGTTAGAGCTTTCAAAGGAAACCAGACTTCACATTATTGCCAGTTCTACTGTGATCAGAACTTAGTTTCCTTAGAGAGTGATTTGGTCTAATCCACATATCAACTGGGAGGCCCTGGAGCTCAAGGAATGATTGGCTCACACCTCTGCTAATTCCATGGCATGAAGAAATCCAGAGGAGGGTACATTTCTGCAGATTGCCAGAGCCTTAGCATTCTTGTGGCCCTCTCCACTTCCTGGGTTTATAACTCTAGATGTTACATGGCTGAGATACACTTGATTCACTTGGATTTGAAATGCAACCAACACTACCTTGAGTTCCATAGTGCCTTCGTTCATGAGAACTGTAAGCATTATTAGAGTTTTTGTAGAGGAGATAGAGGGGAACTCACATCAAAGCAATTCAGACAACTTTAGCTGCCCTGTAGACATCACTATTCATAAAAATACTTGTTGACCCATCCCTGTGGAGTTTCACTGACCTCTCGGCTTGTGCTGGCCTCCTGTCATCTTGCTTACAACTCAGTCCCCTTCCTTTCTTCTTTGTCTTTCCCTCTTTTCCAGAAGCAAAATAGTTCCTGCCTCTTACTTCTGTAGAGCAGCTCCCCATCAACCCCTATGCCCTGTGGCCAACACCCAAGATTAAGAGTGGGGTGGGAAGGTAGGGAGAAAGGAAGAGTCAGACATTCATTCTGTTCTTATGAATAGAATATGAATATTCTTATGAATGAGAGACGTCCATTCTATTTTTAGCATTGCCATTTTCTAGCCATATACCTTTGGATAAATTATTTATCTCTAAGCACCAATTTCTTCCTCTTTAAAATGGGAATAACTAGATAATTATGCAAAGTGTCTCTTGATGAGAGTAGCAAGTCTTAATCCAGTAGATGGACCCATGGGTCTGCTTATTGTCTTTCTTTGGGAGATGATGGCTGTCACTACTGTTGGCACCTCTATTCCTACTAACAACAACAATTCCAAGTGTAGTGTTTTTGAACATCCATATCTCAGTAATTACTTCTCTCTAGATTTCTCTTTTGTTCTAGAAAGCTAACACCGTGTGCCCATTCAGAATTCCTTACCAGCTTCAGGTTAATGTACTAGCCAAGGGGAATCCAAATGCCAACTTTTGACGCTTAGAGCATCAAATTAAATTTAATCACTACCTGAACACTGGTGCATTTGCTAACTTTAAGATGGTGCATAGGCAGCAATCTTTATTGAGATCTGTAACTACAACTGGCAGATGGAAATGATTAATCCAGTACTCAGATCATGTGGGAATTGGGTTCTTGCTATGCCTACCTTTTAAATTAGCTTCTACTGGTCACCCCATGATTCTCTTTATTACACAGTTCTGTTTACCGTAGTACTGACAAGCAGGCCATCCTGACATCCTATTATTATAGACATATACGTGTCAAAGGACTGGCTCACTAAACAGGTAGCAAAAACAATTTCAAGCCCATTGTAAAAAGTAGACATTGAGAGGAAATAAATTGACATGGTACATATTATATGGAGCTTTGATTATCTGTTAGAGTTCAAAACAATAATAAAGTGTTTGGAATCGATCTGTTTATTAAGTGTGACAAAGGAATATGAAAAAATAAAAGCAAACTTTTTTTTTTCACATTGGTCAATTTGCCAATATTGAGTTCCTTCAATTTGTCTAGAAGTTCAGTTTCTAACACACTTCATTGCTTGAATGAAAATCATTTAAAATTCTATGCCTGTAAAAGATAGTAGAATATTCGGTCAAAATTTTATCTTTGTCATCTTCCCCTGAGAAGGTAAACACGCTCCAAAGTTTTCTTCACGTTTCACATGTTTGTATTTGCATAACTGTAAAAGATAATAATTAAAAACATTCTGTTTTCTTAGTTTGCCTAGTGTGATTCCCCTAAATGGCATAGGTGGTGCTCTGCCCTGGCCTATACACACAACAGAGGATGATAATCAGGGCGGTTATTCTCACAAAGCCTGGGTGTGGCCTCAGAATTCTGTCTGACACACGTTCCAGGCAGCCCCTACCATTTGTTTTGGAAGCACGAATTGGAATCTGTTTGCTTTTCTTAACTGTGTTTTAAAGTTCAAGTAGAACTTGATAGTGAAGTTAATGTTCTCTTTACTAGATGCATCCCCCCATCACTTTATGGCCAGGAAAGTGCAACCATATGACTCTGTAACCATTACTTGAGTCACATTTCATGAATAACTGTTATTGGTGCTTCCTTTTATTCATCTTTCAGAAAACTTGTTGCCTGCTTACTAGATGTCTAGCCCTGTGCTAGGCCCAAGGATGCAGAAATGAGTGTGACTTAGTTTCTGCCCTTGAAGAATGCCCTGAGGATTTCACAATGTAAGGCGGGGAGTCGATGGCAAACATCTGACCAGATCGTTGCCGTGCCATGTGAAGGCAGAAACAGGAGTGTGGTCTGTGGGAACAGCGCTGGACCCAAGTCTGCCTGCAAGACAGGGAAGATTTCCCTGGAGGCTGCATTTTGAGCTGGACACACATGTCAGTCCAGCGGCTGGTTGGGAGGGTGCTGCAGGCTACAGTCCTGAAGGGCCGTGGTGTGTTACTGACACAGACAGTCCCGTTTTCAGATGGCAGATGCTTAATGCTCCAGGACAATGGGAAAGTGCTTGTCAGTGTTCCCAGACTTGCCATTAGCAGCATCTGTACCTCAGAACATGCCCACACCTGGGGTCTCCCCTTTCTCAGCCGCCCTTCCCCATAGTGACTGATCGGTGGGCTACTCTGGGAAGGCAGGGCCAGGGTCCCTGGAATCCCCTAGCAACTCTCCCAGGACTCCTTTAGAGGGCCATGACCTGTAGTTTCAGAAATACTCTTCTGTTTATATGAGCTCTTGTCCCTCAACCCCCAACCCAAATTTAGTTCCGAGTATTTTTCCAGGGCATTCAAAATATAGAGCAGAGAGGGCAGACTTATTTCTGCATTATATTTCAGTCTTTCATTTTAGGGCTTTCCCCCCCTATTTTATGGTTTTATTAGATTATTTTCAGAGGTTCCCAGGGAATCCTGAATCCTGTCCTTGTGGAGGGGAGGAGGAATTAGTTTTGGAATTGACTGGCTTTGTGTTTCAAGAAAAAACCATTGGGCAGGAACTTGATATCATTTGTCATAGCAGTGAAGTCTTTGACCTTAATGCTGCTGAGACCAGGGTGAATGGTCAGCTGACTTCCCGGGTAGCGTAGAGACACTTAGGGGGGGTTGAGATTCCTTGAATTTGATGCTAACTGATGTTCTAGAAATTCAGAGAAATGTAAAAATAAAATCATAAGGAAATTTTTTAAAGTTCCGAATCCACCCCTCTAAGAATATTTTAAGGGAATCTTTTTATACCAATTCCCAGATGGCAAAAGACAAGCAGTGGTAAATAAAACGTCAGCTGTAGGGGTTCCTCAGACTGGAATACACTTTAAAACACTGCAAAGCAACTAACTAACTACTGTTCCCCACTCCCAGCAATTGGTTGTGTATTTCAGATGCATCTGGGCCAGATTTGAGTTCCTGAAAGTCCTTTTGCCCAAATGTAAGTGAAATTTGAGTTCTGCTGTGGTTACCCTAGTGTCCTGAAGTAAGTTCATGTCTCACTGTTCGGCTGTGTAAATTATGAGTGCTATGGGACACAGATTTAGGATGTTTTCAGTTACTGCGAACACTATTGCTAAATGGATGTCTGCTTACCTCTGAAGAGGGCATAGATATGACTATACACACACCAGGGTGGGAGTTTATGGGTCTTGTTTATAGACACAGTGCTGGAGTGCTTCTCTTATCTGTCTTCATGTAAACTGATTATTGGATCATCCATTTCAGAGCAGTATTTGGTCTGGCTTTAGAGAATAGGAGTCCCTCTGGTAGTGTTTTGGATGACTTCACCGTTTCATGGGGTCCATAGGGGCTCTTACAAGAATCAGAAATGTTGAGCTGGAACTTCACTGACACGTTAGCAAAATTAGACAACTGTTAGACTCTCGTATCAGTTGGTTCACTCGCTTTTCTTTTGCATGTTTTAACAAACCCCAGGAGTAGGGAATCTAACTAATAAGAAAATTTTGAAGTCACTGTGGTAGAAATATCTTGCATCTCTACCATGAATCCTGGGAAATTCAAAACAATTTTCATATGGCATCTTTCCATCAAGAGAGTAGGGTGGGTTTTTTTCTTTTCTTTTCTATGAGAAAGTACATAATTCATTTAGATAAAGTGATTTACCGAGTTTGCTACAATGTATAGTTTTTGCGTATCAAAGATAATCTTTGAAAAAAAAAAAAAAAAAAAAAGATAATCTTTGGAGAGCTGAGAGTCTTCCCCCAAACAAGGGTCCAGAGAAAACTCTTCCTGTTGTTTTCTGGTGATAATGTGGGCAGGGACATGCTCCCTAAATGGGAGATAGGAAGGTTGTCTTTCCACTCAGAGGCTTTATGCACCTGAGAGTTGGCCTTGACTTTCATTACAACTGTGTTCAGATTCCCCAGAAGAGTACTCAAAAATGATTTACTTTGATTTCTTTATAAAATAGGAGAACTACATTAATTGCATCTAGTAGTTTATTGAAGTGCACAGATAGCCTCAGAAGACCTTATATAAATAGATGTCATGGAACAGATTAGACCAATTAGCTTTTCTTTATTTGGGGGAGGGGTCAGCAGTGCATGAGGAACAGTGTCTACATCTGGGATGTGACAGATCACATTTACTTGTATTTTCTCATGACATTAGGAAGACTGAACAATTCAGCACTGTTTGAGACAAACGTGATTGAAGCTGGAACTCTTGGACAGGACTTTATGGACCACTATATGGTCAAAGTATGGTTTCAAGAAGTCACTGAAACCCCAGAAACTGCGTGTGAAAATATTTCAGTTCTGAGTTGTCATCTATTATTTTCTTTCCCTGAGGGGATGATATCTTAACACTAGAGGTGTAATTTCTAGTTTAATTACAGGGAGTAATTTTGTTTCTGATTCTGTCATTAGAATTTTCCTACTCTTCTATAATGGATTCTTTAACCTGGGTTAATGGTTACTTAACCTGGGGTTTATGGGTCCTGCAATGGATGTATTTCCCTGACATGGTCAGAAAGTTTTATGTGCATATGGGTTTTTTTGGTGTGTTTGGGGTGTGGCGTTCATAACTTGCCTTAAGTTCTCAAGTGCTCTGTGACTCCCAAAGGTTAAGAAAGAAGCCACTAATTTAGAGACTAGTCACTGTTCCCTCATTTGAGATGTAATCCCTTTCACTCCATTAGCTTCACAGCTACGTGGGTTCAGTTTTGCCCATGGACTAAGTGATGACACTTATTTTTATGTGTAAATTTGACATAGGGTTGAGAGTCAACTCTTTAAACTATTGTTTGGATTTCCAATTTGGAAATTACTGAATACTATTTGTATCACTTCTCCACTGGCTATTTCTTTGCTACAGTCTGTCTCACATCTGGTCTTCAGACCATGATCACTGGACAGTTTACCCAGGGGAAAAAAATTTCAGCAGAACGCTCTTACCTTTGTAACTATAGTCTATCCTGATCTGTAATTGGTTCTAAAGAGGATTTTCTTCATTTTTTCCTTCTTTTTTTTTCTTCTTCTTCTCTTCTTCCCCCCGCCCCCCTTCTTTTTTTCAGTCTGAGAGAAATTAAGCACCTTAGCCAGGAATTCTTTAAGAGCTATTATGGGTATGTTCTTCCCACATTTCCGGGAGCTTTTCTACCTTTGTTCTTTTGTTGGTTGTTTTTGGTTGTCCTCTAGTTTCCCTTCAGCAAGATTTATTCAAGTGGAGGAAGGTTGCTGAGGGATTAGGTGAGCAGGTGCTTGGAGGACTCTCTGTTCCTGCCAAATGATCTTTTTTAAAAAGTATTGAGTATTTTTCTTTTAATTTCCCAATCGTCGTGTCAATTCTTCTTTGCCAAATGGTTTTTGGGGCTTTGCCTGGGCCCCATGTGCCAGAGTCGGGGATTCATCTTGGCCAGACACTGCCACATATTGAAGAGGGAACTGATTCCAGGAAAGCTCAGAGAGCCATGGCTCCTAGAAATCTTTCCTTGATGGTATGAGCCAGGCCTCAACACTTTTGACCATCTGGAAAATTTTGGACTTGAGCACCAATATGTGTCTCATACATATTTTTCTTTTCATTTCCTAAGGTTTTTTAAAAAAAATTCTTGTTCATTTGAGATATATATTTATTACTACTTTATCTGTGAGCTCCAAGAAGAATCATATGCCTGAGGGCTGCAAAGAAAATCATCCAAAAAAGAGTTGATGTGCCCTCTGTGGGTATACATTGCTATTCTTTGTGCTCAGTAAACAGTTTTGGAATGAATAAATCTGGAAACTTTTCACATGCTATAAGTGACAGAGTGTTTCTTTGCAATTTTCAAGTATTCTTGGACAAGTAATGATTTCATCTCTCCTTTCTTCACTCTCCATAGTGTGTGCTTTCTGTAGTGTGCCTCTCTCTGTTTAGTTAATGCTGCAGTATGAATCTCTCCCCCTGCTCTGTTTCTACAGCCTCTCCTGTTTATAGTGGCGATCAGTCTGATTATTTCTAGATGTGGACGGCATCTCCAAAATGCTGTGAGGTAGATTCTGTACAATTAAAGAACATGTTAATTTGCTGTAGCTGTACTTGACATCATTGTTCATTAGTACTCTGCTTTTAGTACTATGCTTATGCCAGTATTAAAATGATCCTATGCTTATGCCAATATTAAAATGACTCCTAGCTCACGACAGTTGGAGTCTTGCTCTTGTGTTTTTTCACTTTTTGGTAAATTAGCTAACTAAATTCCTTTGAGCCTATTAATCAGGTTTAAAAAAAACTTTTTAGGTAACAAATTTATGAATTTGTTGTGATAAATCCATCATTAAAAAATTATCTATCTATATCAAGCAGATATTAAACGTAAGACATATCTTTGCCTACTGAGTATTTGCAGTCTATTTTGAAAATTAAGACACATACACTCAGTAGCAAATGAATGAGATGGTATTATATGCCGTAGTGCTAATTATTCATAGAAGAAAGTACTTTTGTGGCCTTGAAAAGTAGAGACAAACATCCAGTTGGCATTTACTGAGTGCCTACTGTGCGCTAAGGCATGGATATAGAAAGTTAAGTTTAGTGCCTTATCAGTGACTTGAGAGTACACTGTAGTAAGTGACACTGGTGTCATAAGCAGTCTCTACAATGAAAGGCAGAGATACATTGAGATCAGAGTGAGTCAGCAGCCACTGGGAAGATATCAAGTAAAGCAATCCAGCTTTGAGTGCTCTACCCCTGATGATTGTATAGATTCAGATCATAGATCTAGACCATTTAATCCTCATAAGGATTATGGCTGAGATGTACGATTATTCCCAGTGTATCACTCAGTCTGTGTCTTTTTAGCTAAAGTCCTTTTTTGTTCTTTCCCTCTCTTATCACTCTGTGGTGCTCTTTGGTGAGTTCAGTTTGTTTAAATACGTGATTCTTGGGTCTTGCCTCACCCCTCTGTATAGAAAGCCAGTGTGAGACATGCTTATATGAAAGCATCTGTTCAGTATTTCTTTATTCATCCTATTGCTTTTCTATGTTTGTGTTGACTGACCTTGGGTGATGTGCTCTGGGAGGATGTTGCTGAACCCACTGTTTCCAGATATCCTCACAGGTGCTTTTGTATGATGCTGATGATGACAGTGTAACCTACAGTAGTCCTTGATCTGCTATCAAAACTGGCCACAGTTTTCCTATCCAGACTCATGGTTTTCTTCCCTGTTTTTTCTTTTTTTGGATTGGGACTGTGTACAATCAGTTTTTATTCTGTGTGTTCTCTATGCTTCATTTCTTTGGAAAATCCCTTCGAGCTAATAGCTGGGATGATGAAAGCACTGGCAGCTCCCCTTGGCAGCTGCTTTCCCTTAGCTTTCGGCACTTTTCTTTGGCAGAACTCACTTAACTTTATAGAGAGAGGTTGGAGTTTACCTGGAAGAGAACAAAGTCATTTCTTTGGTGATCCAGAGAGATGACATGCCCCCAGGTGATTGATTCCGTACTCCAATTTTGAACTTGGTCATTTGACTTGAAGGATAAGGTAGTCCTGAGGGAAGGTAACCTTTATTTTGCCTTTGTCAACTTTGAAAAAAAAAAGTGTTCTGTTTATTTGTATTCTGCCATTACTAGGAGCTGATTCATGGTTTGGTTGAGATTAGTGTGGGTTGAACCACACGATATAGCTATTTTTTGTAGTTAAAAAATGGTCAAATATTGGCAGTATCATCTAGTTCAACCTAATATATCTAATCCACAGAATCTGAACTAGCTTATAGCTTGTTTCTGTTAATGGTGAGCTGGGAAAAAGAATTCCAGATTCTGTGCTAAGTGATTTTAATGGAAAGCCAGTGCGAAGACTTCTCTTTGTTTCTTCCTAGGTCACTCTGCACCTGAATCCCATCTCCTCAGTCTACATTCACCACAAGCCTGTCGTGTTCCTGCTCAACTCCCCACAGCCCCTGGTTTGGCATCTGAAGACAGAGAGACTTGCAATTGGCGTCTCCAGACTTTTCTTGGTAAGTGTTTGAAACCCTCCCAAAGTGATCCTTAGCATAAGGATATAATGACCTTAAAATTTTGCAAGGCTTTTAAAAAGCCTTATTTCATTGAAATAGTACCAGAGTCCACAGTGTATTAAATTTGGATTTTGCTGTTAGTGATATTTGGATGGCATCGATAAGCATTCACAGGAAACAAATACCATTCACATGCCCTCTTCTGTGGATGGAGAGTCCGGTCTCTCTTGCACGATAGAGCAGGATCTGCAGTCATACTTTGTGTGGCCTGAGCTTTGGTCTCAGCTCTGAGACCGCCTCCCCTGCTCCCCATAGTACCAGGAGCAATGTAAATATCTTAAGTAGCCATTAGGTGTGTGGTCTCTGACCGCAAAATAAATACGCACAAACCCATTTTATTTGTGTATAACACAGGCCTAATTTCTGATACGAGGATCTGTTTGTTGAGAAAGTAACACAGTGAGCTCCAAAATGAAAACATTTGTATTTTATAAAAAAGCTGGAACCCAGCTCTTGTGGAAGGATCCAAATATTACCTACTATTTGTAAATCATGTCCTTTTGAGTTTGCCAGAACATTCAAGTTTGCTAGTTGTGGAGAAATTGATGGGTTGTTTGGATAGAATATTTGGGGTATGATATCATGTCTGATGATGAGCAACACTGCACTTCACAGTGATAACTCACATTGTCTATTGCTAGAGCTATGTGCTGATGTCCTAAACTGCAGAGCCCTGGACTCTTAAACCTCTCTTGCCTACAAGCAATCAAAACAAGAAGAGGCCTCAGTTAATAGTCTTCGTCTTGCACAATGAATACATTTTGCCTAATTAATGATTCTTAATTCAGTTCTGTAGTTTCTTGTCACTTGTATTTGAAGAGTACTTTTAACTCAAAGGTCCCCATTGAATAAGGTAAGAATCCATAGTCAATGCAGTTAAAAAGTAGATAAATAAATGAGTAAAAAGGAGAGAAGGGAAAGCTCCTCTTTATAGAAGAATACCAATCAATTGATATAGAAGGAATGATGGAGTTAGAAAATCATCAATTGGTAACCATCACAGTAAAAGTTGATTAGGCCAGAGTCATCAACAGATACTAGATCTAGTGGTGGTGGAGGGAGTTTGAGGAACAGTGTATTTACATGGTCTTAAATTAGTTATTATTCTAGCCAAAAATGCATATAATCTGAGTCTAATCATAAGGAAACACTGGAGAAAACTAAATTGGGTGACATTCAATAAAATAACTTGGCCCGTACTCTGCAAAAATGTTAGTCATGAAAGACAAAGAAAGACTGGGGAGCCATTCCAGATTGAAGGAGGCTAAAAAGACACATGTGATCCCTGGGTAGGGAGTGGCACCCTTGCTATAAAGGACATTATAGGGACAGTAGGAGAAATTGGAATTGTGCCTATAGATTAAAGTATTGTATCAATGTTATATTTCATAGATTTAATAATTGTACTTTTCTTATATAAGAGACTGTCCTTCTTAGGAAACATAATACACTTAAGCATTAAGGGTTAAAGGGCCAAAAAATTCAGAAAAAAATTAATGTGTAGATAGAATAATAAAGCAAATATGGCAAGGTGTTGAAAACTGGGGAATCTAGTTAAAGAGTGTACATGAGTCTTTATACTATATTTGCAACTTTGTAAATGTGAATTATTTTCAAAATAAAACTTTTTTAAACTCAAAAGTACATTTACAAGATAAGAGTTACTAATAACTTAAATTATAGCCTTTTCTGAGAATTAAAACTCTCATTACTTCTAAATTTAAAAGTCCAGAAGTCAGAATTAGTTGTTATTACTATTATCAGCACATTTATTTAGCACTTAGTACATTCCAGGTATTGCATAAGTGCTCTAATACTTTATCTTATTTAATTCTCATAATAACCCTGTGATGATTTACTCCATTTTACAGATTCATTCACAGATGAGGAACTAAGATTTAGAGAGGTTAAGTAGTGACCCAAATCACTTGGCTAATTACTGGCAGAGTTGAGACTCAAACCCATATAGGACTTAACTCTACGAGCTCTTATGCTAAACTGGCTCCCTTCATACTTATAAGCATTGTCAATCTCCTGTAATTAGAGGCATTTGTGATAGTAAGACTAAGGGCCATGATTATAAAGTCATATGCTCATTTAGCCCTTATCGTGCAGAGCTGCACCGTCCAATACTGTAGGTACTAGCTGTGTGTAGCTATTTAAATTTAAATTAACTAAAATCAGAGGACTTCCCTGGTGGTCCAGTGGGTAAGACTCCACACTCCCAATACAGGGGGCCCGGGTTACATTCCTGGTCGGGGTACTAGATCCCACATGCATGCCACAACTAAGAGTCCCCATGCCGCAACTAAAGATCCTGCATGCTGCCACTAAACATGCTACAACGAAGATCCTGTGTGCCGCAACTAAGACCCAGCACAGCCTAAATAAATAAATATTAAAAAATTTTTTAAATTAACTAAAATCAGAAATACAATCCCTTAAGCACACTAGCCATTTCAGGAGCTCGATAGCTATGAGAGGCTAGTGGCTACCACATTGGGCAGGTTATAGAGAGGTTATGAGCAAAGGCTTTGCCTACCCTGGTTTGAATCCAGGCAGAACCTGGGAAAAGTATTTAATTTCTCTAAGCCTGACTTTCCTCAGTTGTAATATGGGAATGATAATAGTCCCTACATCATGAGGTTGTTTTCTTGATTAAGTGAAATTACATGTAAAACGTTTAGTATGGGACCTGGCACTGATAATTTCATAAACATTACCTACCATTTTTGTTGGTATTTATTATTAGTCATAGTAAAGAACACTTGGGAAGGATGTTGAATTTACATTTCTAATTATGAAATGTCTAGCTTGGCCGGCCCCAGATTGAAAAGAGTTCCCATTTCTCTGGGCTGTAGGTCCAGATGAAAAGTGTGGACTACATATATCATAGTTGTACTGATCACTTTCTGGATTCTTTCTTCAAACTGCCTCTCTCTGACTTTTAAGGGAAAGTATCTTACTCCTAGTTATTATTTATTTGCTTTAATTTTGTTTAATATCTGTAAGAACTGCTTCTTGGCCATCAGCTTAAGATGCACTAACAGTGAACCACAGGAGACGGTTTTAGTAAACAATTGAACATCGACCCTATTTGGAGTTTATCCCATGTAAGGAGATTGTAGATCAAGTGATAAATCTCAAATTACCAGCACAAGGGAGGCAGCACTGGGAGAAGTCAAGGATTTAAATTGTGGGACACATGAACTCTGCCTTGCTGTCCTGCAGGCCTTCTTTAGGGAACATGGTTTTCTCTACCTGCACATTTCCTCATGGCCTGGAAGAGATGGTGGAGCATCTGTTGTTCATTCAGGTTCTCAGATAGTTAGACGACGAGTGATACAAGTTCTCTCACAAGCTGGGCAGCTCTCCCTAACAGAGACTGTGGTGAAAGAAAGAAGGCAAGGCAAGCTCTTCCCTTGCTCTCTGTAACCTGAAATGAATGACTTGACAGCCATTGCAGCAGAGAGATCTGGATAGAAAATCAGTGGTGTGTTTCATTTATCCATTTATTGTAGTTAAGAGTTGAAGGTTAGGGATAAGATAAGTAAATTATTTTACATAAAGTGGTTCATCCAAACACTTCGGAAGGCCCATAGAATCTTTGGAAACTGAGGCTTAGCCGTTTCCATCAGTGTCTTTTCCAAGGTTACCTGGAGAGCTTAAGGGAGCTGAGGAGAGAGGGTGGCTCCCTTGACTTTCAGTCGAAGATGTGTATGTCCTTGCTTCCTCCTTTATATATTGCTGAAGGATTTGCATTACTGTTGTAAAGCTGTCTTTACTTTCTGTGTAGAGTTACAATACTTTAACAGTTATTTTAAAAATTTTAAAAAAATTTTTGGCTGTGCCGCACAACTTGTGGGATCTTAGTTCCCCAACCAGGGATTGAACCCGCACCCTCAACCGTGAAAACATGGCGTCTTAACCACTGGACCGCCAGGGAATTCCCAACAGTTATTATAATTATTTTTAAGTAAGGTTGTGAGAAAAGTTCAAGTAATGGCATCTACTCATCTATCAGGGTGAACCTTTTAAGTTTTCATGTCTGCATTATTATAACTGCCCAATTTAAAAAAGGAAACCTTTCATAATTAGTTAGCAGGACCTTGTGTTACTCAAAATGTCTCAGCCACCCACGAGGGTGACTGAAAACATATTTTAATACCGTCTTAAAAAGGTATCTGTTTGCTACTGTCAAATCTTTTTAGTCCTTCTCTTGATTCCACAGTGCAGGCAAGAGGGAGTGTGTCATGTAGGGAGAAAGTGGGATTGAGTTTCCTCTGCAAGTGCAGTTCCTTTATCTGGTTGTTCTGGTTACCCAGGAAATGGGAATGGATGAGAGTGGTTATCTCAGGCTGAGTGTGAAGTGGTAGATCTTTGAGTATGTCACACACACATACATAAACAGGTGTGCGCACGCGCAATGGAGTTCTCACAGCCTCATAGGTTTTCTTTTGCAGGGTGTAGGGATAGCCCAGAGAAAATTGGGTAGGTTAGAGTTATCCTTCAGAGCAATCAGAAATAAAAATAATCCTACTCTCTCAGTCTGTCATGTTGAAACTACAAGTAAAACTCTCTTAGAAGGATCATCTAAGCTTATTTTTATTCATACAGTTATTTCTGCATCAAAGAAGAAGTATGGTAGCTCAACTGTGTAATAGATGTATCAACTTTTAACTTGAGGTTGCTAAAAAAAGATTGGGAAGAGCCACAGTACCACATTGTCTTTAAAAACATGCTACAATTTGAATAGACATTTCTCCAAAGATAAAACACAAATGGCAATAAACACATGAAAAGATGCTCAAAATCATTAGTCATTAGGAAAATGCAAATTTAAAACCACAATGAGATCCACTTCACACCCACTAGATGGCTATAATAAAAAAAGGCAGATAAGAACAAGTGGTGTTGGGGACATAGGGGAATTGGAACTCTCATACATTGCTGGTGGGAAGGTAAAATGGTGCTTTGGAAGACAATTGGGCAAAGCATATGTCCATTGAAAAACTTGTCCACAAATGTTCATAACAGCATTATTCATAATAATAAAAAAGTGCAAACAACCTAAATGTCCATCAACTGATGAATGGATTAAAAAATGGTATATCCATACAATAGAATATTATTTGGCCATTAAAAGGAATGAAGTACTGATACATACCAAACATGGACGGACCTTGAAAACATAAATAAAAGAAGCCAGATGCAAAAGGCCACATAGTGTATGATTCCATTTGTATGAAATGTCCAAAACAGGCAAATCCATAGAGATGGAAAGTAGATCAGTAGTTGGCAAAGGATAGTGGGAGGGGAAGATGGGGAATGACTACGAACAGTATGAAGTTTCTTTGGGCAGGGGCGGGGGGTGTGATAAAGATTTTGTGAAATTAGGTAGTGGTGATTATTGCCACAATTGTGAATACACTAAAAACACTGAATTGTACAGTTTAAAAGGAGGAATATTATGATGTCTCAATAAAGTGAATTATAAGGATGAATTATAATATATAATCATGTTTATGTAGTTTATATAATAGAATTATATATAATAAGGTTGAATTATATCTCAATAAAGCTGTTAGAAAAAAAACTTGCTGCAGCATTCTTTTCAAAAGTGATGTTGTAGGGCTTCCCTGGTGGCACAGTGGTTGAGAGTCCGCCTGCTGATGCGGGGGACACGGGTTCGTGCCCCGGTCCGGGAGGATCCCACATGCAGCAGAGCGGCTGGGCCCGTGGGCCATGGCCACTGAGCCTGTGCGTCCGGAGCCTGTGCTCCGCAGCGGGAGAGGCCACAACAGTGAGAGGCCCGCGTACCACAAAAAAAAAAAAAAAAAAAAAGTGATGTTGTAAAATCAGTGAACCAAACTTTAAAATCATTTTACTTTATTCCGTGATTTTTATTTTAAAAAATCTTGCTTTATTTGTATTACAAACCTAAGCACTCTCTCCTAAAAGGTCTACAGACTTAGAACCCTGGGACAAGCAGAAATTCTCTAGATGGGACCCTAATGCCTGGCTTCTAATAACATGAAATGTCTAATCCAGAGGACTTTGCAGCCCTTTGACATCAGGCTTGTTGCTTTGCATGCTCGTGAGGGGAAAAATGTATTTTAAGATTAGGAAAGTCTCAAGAAATAAGCAGGAACTTCTTCCAACCTCATTCACTGTTGGGATTACAGTACTATGATTTATTTTTCCCAGCCATTTATCAGTAAAATCAGGAAAGAAATGCATGTAAATGTGTGTGTGTTTGAATGAAGGTGGGGAGTTGAAGGGGATATTGGTCTTCGAGGTAGAGTTTCCAATATTTGGGGCATATTTATACTAAAAAGTTATTCATTGTTTATCTGATATTCAGATTTAACTGGGTGTCCTGATTTTATCTGGCAGTTCTACCTAGAGGTAACTCAGATTTTTGTTTCTAGTTAACACTCTGGCCTGGATGTCAGGAGGCCCAATTATTAGTCTTTAGTTCTGCCACTAACCAGTTATATACATCAGTCACCGGACAAAATCGCTTAACTACCCAAGCCTCAGTTTCCTCATCTCTAAAGTGAAGAGGTGGTACTAGTCAATCTCTGAAGTTCCTCCCAGCTTTCAAACTCTCATTCTTTGATAGTACAACTGCTACATATTACATCCCAGTTTAACTGGAAACAGAAAATGGTAATCTGAACATTGCCTCTTCAGCAAATCCAAGTAAATATCAGAGCAGGGCAATTGAAATAAATGAGAGAAACCAAACTCTATGCTCTTGGCTTTGGATTAAAAACAAATAAAAATTTAACCCTAACGAAAAATGTAAATTAATACCAGGAACATGCTTAATATTTAAAACCTTGTTTTGTGTTTTTGAGTGGGGGGGGTGGGTGAAGAAGCTGAGGTTGCCAAAATCGGTTTATTCCTTTCACTTAAACTTGGGGGGGAAAAGGTCCAAATATGTTGGGGCCCTGCCACCAAACCACAGGCAGTTCTCTGGTCTGCACTGCAGTTTGGATGACTAACAAGGCTCAGTGAAAAACAAGTGCTATTTGTTTTCCTGTGCCCAGTATTTAACTGGAAATCAGAAGGCGAAATTTCCAATCAGTTGTTAAATAGCCCCAGATGTGTGCTTAGCGCTGCTCTAGGAAGGGACATGCACAGCCTGTACCACCGCGCATGTCCAGAAATTCCTTTTCTGAATCCAAGTGATGTGTAACTGGACACTGAGTGCCCAAAAATGCCCTCTGAATAACTCAGACATTCAAGTTTGCTTGTGGAGGGGGGAACTTTTGAAAAATTTCTGTATTCTCTACTGTGTTGCATTTAAAAACCTGGAAATGATTTTTTTTTTTCTTTTCGTACTTCCTCCTTTCTCTTGTTTGGCAGTTCTCCCCATGTTTAGAAAAACATGACATTAGCATACCTCGTATGACGGTTTCTGTATCTACTTGTTCATTCATCCAACACCCAGTTTTCAGTGCCTGCTGGGAACTGTGCTAAGTGTGGAGGCTCCAGAATGAAATGGGGTGGATTTCCCTGCCCTCAAGGAGCTTCCCGTGGTGTGGGAGGGATGGTTAGGAGACTGGGAAGTACCACAGTTGGATCCTGAAAACTGGAGCAAACGAGAATCCTCTTATTCCAAGTGCAGTGAAGGCAGCTCCTTCTGTGAGGCTGACCAGGGAGCAGCATGTGGTAGAGGGCTCGGGGTTGCAGACACAAGCATGGCTTTTTGTTCAACCAGAAGTGTCACCCCTATATATAGGAGTCTGAATATACCATTTTGGATTTTCCAGTGAGGTCTTTCCCCAAACAAATTCTCTCTTAAAGGCAGATTAAATAACTAAATGTTTCAAGATTGGTTCTTCCTTTTTCTTTTTTAAAAATATCTCCTGTGGAATGACTCACTGTGTCCTGTGGGATATTCCAAGTGGTTGTGTACCAGGCATTTTTGTCCCAGAGGCTGCTTATCTCTTGGTTTTGTGGCTTGTCCATAAGAGCCTTAATTATAAGGGGCTTGATCCTCTCATGAGCTAGGGTTGGTCAACTACCATATTTCCTAGGAGTGAGTTTCTAGCCCTTTTGTGGTGAGAGAGCTCTTCCTAAATGTCACTGAGGTAATTAGAGCATTGGAAAGAGTCCAGTTTGGGCTGGTAATCCTGGTCCAGAAAGAGTTTTTGAAAGACTTCCTAGGATTTATCCTAACTCGTTGTATTAAAGCTGATGAATGTTGTCAGTGAGTGGCCCCTTGGCCTTAGGAGGTTTGCCTGGGTGTATGCTTCCTGATCAAGACATCCTGTCCTGAAGGGTTCACGCAAGCATGGACTTTTCCTGCCTCTGCTGGACTTGCTTTGTCATGGCTCTGTGGCGGAAGGTTGATGTTTTTTTGTGTAGAGTCCCATGCTGCCCTTTAAGGCTTTACTGTTAAAGGCTGATCTGGTAATCTGATGAATCTGCCCTTCCCAAGCATTGGGCAATTGTATCAAATGTTACATCTCTAGTGCCCTTGGTTAATGTGGTGGACAGCCTCCAGAGAGCTGTTTGGTAGAAAAAGCAAATGTTTTGTTAAGGGAGATTGCAGAATATTTTTTTCATGTCATGGGATGGGGGAAATCTGTCTCCTGGGAAATACTAGTGAGGCTGACTTGAAAGCTCATTGGCGTTGCCTTGGTCTTCTCATAAATTGCAGAGTGAGGCCCTTGGTAAGCGTTCCCCACAGGTAGCTGACATTCCTTGTCTCTGAAAAGGACTGCAGGATGGCCTGACTCCTTCCTAGACAGAGTCGTTGGGTTTATTTGAGGCAACCCAGTTCTGGCATTTCAGGCCTCCGTCATCCAGCTCTCTGGCTTGGAAGCAGATTTCTTCAGGGGAGGAAGAAGCCCCTTTAGTCTTCCTTATTTCTTTGTCCAGAGTGGAATTTATATCTCAGGATCTGCCTTTGCCCTTGATCCTTATACCCTGTCCCCAGATGACCTAGGGTCTTTGTTGCAAACTTTTAATGCCCCTGGACCAAGGAGTCATCACTGGTTTGCTTCCTTCTGCCTTGTCCTTTTTGGGTGGTGAATGACATAGCTGTGATACTAGGAAGCAGGTTGTACCTGGAAGTCAGGAGCTTATCCATCTCCCATCTCTGGCAAAAGCCCACAGTGGCCACTGCCCATTTGATCTCTAATTTTCATAACAAGCCTATGAAGTAAGTACTCTTATTATCCTCATTTTAAGGTGAGGAAACTGACACAATGAGAGGTTGAGTTAACTTGTGCATGGTCACACAGTGAGTGGTGGCTCTAACCTGTGTAAAGTGCTTAGAATAGTGCCTGGCACAAAGTAAGTGCTCAATAAATATTAGCAAAAATAATAATAAAAAATCTTTTTTTTTTTTTTAATGATGGCGATTAGTAGTTTGGGCTAGACTCCCCCTACTTTCTCCCTTTACATCACGTATCCCAGATTTTGACACTGGGATTGAATGAAGTTATACTTTGAATGGGAGTAATAGGTAAGGCAGGGATATTCGATATTTTAAAAATAAATTTATTTATTATTTATTTTTGCCTACATTGGGTCTTTGTTGCTGCGTGCGGGCTTTCTCTAGTTGCGGCAAATGGGGGCTACTCTCCGTGTGGTGCACGGGCTTCTCATGGCCTTGGCTTCTCTTCTTGCAGAGCACAGGCTCTAGGCGTGTGGGCTTCAGCAGTTGCAGCATGTGGGCTCAGTAGTTGTGGCTCACGGGCTCTAGGGCGCAGGCTCAGTACTTGTGGCGCACAGGCTTAGTTGCTCTGCGTCATGTGGGATCTTCCCAGACCAGGGATCTAACCCGTGTCCCCTGCATTGGCAGGTGGATTCTTAACCACTGTGCCACCAGGGAAGTCCAGGATATTAGATTTTAATTACCCACTGTCATCTGGTCCAGGGCTCTCCTTTGCAGAGGAAGATACCTAGGATAAATGATTTTCCCCAAGACCTAGATGTGGCAGGTGGTCCTGACCACATCTGACTGTACATAACAACGGTATTCCTAGACACCATGTGAAGCTTCTAAAATAGTGCTACAGTTGCTCTACCAATAGCTGGAAGTGAGCTATAGTGGCTGCTGCCTTAAAAGTAGCAAAGCATTCTAAAAGTGGTTAAACCCTCCAAGTGTTTTGAGCCCTTCTTTCCCTGTTTCTTTTCCCCCTTTGCTTGGAGCCCTTGCCATTATCTCTTAGTCACAGATAGTGTAAGGAAGGTAGTTGGGTGACCCTTCTGAGGGATGTCATTCGGGTAAGGATTTAAAAACTGCTTCTTGGCTGCTTTCCCAGCAATATTGTGTCCCTGGGCTCCTCTGGTTGTCCTGTCTCTGGATCAGCTCCACCAGGATGCCCTGCTTTAATATCTGCATCTGTTCTTAGGCCTCTGGGGATCATTTCTTCATTGCTGTGAAGCGTGTTCAGTTCAGCCTTCTCGGCTTTGGCGTAGGAGATCACCGCAGTCGTCTTCAGAGACTGTGAAATGGGGGTGGGCACAAATACACGGCCCGCCTTTGGTTGAAAGCTAAGCTTAGGAAGTTCAAGAGGGCTCCAAACAGTTGTTTGGGGTTGGAGGCCCCACCCTCATCTTGACCCCCAAGGAAATGTCCTTTAGAACCCTTTTCCCCCAAAATGTTCTTAGATCTGTGGTTTCTGGGCCAGAATATGCAGCTCCATTTCTCTTGGGGCCTATATCAGCCATTCACAGAAGCTGTCAGTCAGGGGTTATCCAGAAAAAGGGGACAAGCTGTGGGTATATACGAGGAGAGGTTTATTGCAGGAAATCAGCTTATGACACTGTTGGGACAAGCAAGGTAAGTCAGAAACCTGTAGGGCCAGTAGTCAGGAAGGGCAGCCAGAACTCTCCGGCAGGAGCCAAAGCTGCTGTCTACAGGTGGGATTTCTTCTTCCTCAGGGAAGCCTCAGCTCTGTTCGTAAGGCCTTTCAACCGATCGATCAGGCCCACACAGATAATCTAAAATAATCTCCCTTAGAGCCATCTGATTGTGGACTTTAATTATATCTACAAAATACTTTCACAGGAACAACTAGATTAGTGTTTGATTGGATAATTGGAGATTATAGCCAAGCCAAATTGACATATAAAACTGAACGTCACAGAAGCATTTATATTTAAAATTTTTACAGCCTGATGTTCTCGTCATGCTAGATCTACTATAGTCTCTATTCGATCATTTTCAGATTCTTTGGCAGTTTTTCTTGCTGTTGTTGTTTAGCAGATCTCTCTTCTTCCAGCCAAGCAATTTTTTGCTTCCATAACAGTCACTACGATTTTCTGTCTGCCCCTTCCATTCCCTTTCTCCTCCACTTTCACCAGCATAGCTCCTCCAGCTTCTGGGGAAGGTGGGGAGAGAGAGAAGGAAACAACCTGACGGGGAGACTGTGCAAGAGGTAGAGAAGGCACAACCCCCTGCTCTGCCTTACTGCTTTCCCCTGTTACTCTGGTAAAAACCTGGGTTTGTATTGCATAGTTTTTGGAGTCCTGCAGACGCGGTTTGAATATGCACTCATCCCTTGCTAAAATTATGTAATCTGGGGCTTTACCTAACCTCTCAGAAGAAACTCTGACAACAGTTTCTTCAGTTGTCAGATGTGAGGATTCAGACTCTATGAAACATGCACTAAATGATCAGTAAGCGCCTGTGTGACTTTCTCTCCCAGTGTTCTGTTAATCCAGGGTCCAGGGGGCTCCTGTCTACCCTACTCTACTGATTTCTTGAGCTTAGTAGCAACTACTTCATGGAGGTGGAGTAGAAAGAGCTCTCGAGTGAGAAACGAGGTGTTTGTTTCTGTTGTCAATCCTGCTTTTTACCAACTCTGTGCCTCAGGCAGATTCTTTAGCTTCTTTGAGCCTCAAGTTCCTTGTCTGCAAAATTGAACTTAGATTGTCAGTCTTGATGAAGAGGAACTCTGTAAAGAGAATTCTAGGTACCTATTTGGAGCCAGCTGCTTGTAAAATTCAGTTTGTGCCCTTGAACCTGGGTTGGCAGATTGGATGTAACTTAAAAGAAAAATAGAAGAAAGTATCCTTCTTGGTGAGGGATTTCCCAGAGGCACACTTGGAGGGCCACAATAGATTGAGGATCATGGCAAGTACTGGTAATGATGCCAACATTTTATTGTTTTTTCCTGAAAAACACCCTTTAGATGATAAATACACTTTAAATTTTGGGTCACGCTCCTTCTAGCATCATGCTGCATTGGAAGATGGGAAAGGATAAATTTAAGAGTCTCAAGAGATGATTTTGTAAGGTCATTGAGGATCCCTGTGTGGCCTGAGGCTCTACTTTAGAAAACTCTATATTATAAAGCATCTTATGCTTCATTAATTTGGTAACCTGTGGGGACTGAGTTCATCTTTCAGATGCAGTGAGTTATTTTGCTTTTCTTTGTGTATATACGTATTCACATATACTATCGTTTTTGTAACATTTCCATGGGAGATTAGAGTATTGCTTTTGTACTGGCTCACGTTCAAGTTTGTGCGTGTTTCTATTTGGAGGGTAGCATCTCAGAGCTTTCCTCTTGGACATGCGTAAACATGTAGGGCATTAAGAACAGAAGGCACTTTCAATCCTTTATATTTCAACAGGAATAAAAATTAAAAGTGGAGGATGATCATCATGAATATTTTGAGAAAAATTGTTGAATATATTTTAATTCATTTTATTGGACAGAGTAATATGGTTGTGGATACAAAATTAAAACATCCAAGAATTTTTTTTTTTTCATCCAAGAATTTTTAAATGGTTGCGTGGATTTGTGTTTCTTGAGTGCAGCACTACTGGCAGAAACCACAATCACATGGCTCATGAATATGTAGCTTTGCAAATTATGACTGTAGGTTCATGGGCATGGAAGTTATTATTTCTTTAAAACAAACTTTGAGAAAAACATTGAGTCATGATATATGGTTAGTAGAAAAACATGTTTCAGATCACATTTCATATCACGAGACTTTGGAGGAACTAGGCAAGCACAGTCCTCCCAGGAATTGGGGTAGGGAGAACGTGTGATTTTCCTCTTTCAGAATGTAGGGTTCCATCCTCATTTGGGAGGTAAATATTTCAAGACTGTTCCAGCACTTGATGTAAGTTTGTTTTTGCTGGACTTGGTGCACAAAATACATCAAAGCATAATCTCCTCAATGCCTTTCTGTGTGGGCACTGTTACGAGTTCTCAGGCCAATCTGCATAGATCCTACTTATACATAAACCTAAACTCTAGAGAAATGCCTATTCTACTTTACCATAAGTCTTTTTTTCCCCTAGAATTGAACTAGCAAATTCTTGGCGTGGCAAGTGTTTCTGAAATGCCCATGTGTTTTTCTTTGCTTTATTTGTTTTCCTTGTTTTGCTCTTCCTGTTCTCCTAAGCAGGCATCTCCAGAAAGAGATGTGTCAGTGCAAGAGTCAAGAAAAAGGAATAGGAATAGTAAAGGTTGGGGGTAGGGCAGGACAGAAGAGGGAGAGGAGCTGATCCTGATTGTGCAAGTGTTGAACTTTCAGCAATGCCAAAGTCATGTAAATGTGCGAAGTTGCGTGTGCGAGTTAAAGCAGCCTCACGGAGCTGTAACCTGAATAGCAGGCGCTCACCCAAGCGATAACTCAGGCTCCAAATGGACCACAGCCCAGCTATTGGGTGTGCATGCGTGCATGCGTGTGTGTGTGTGAGAGAGAGGGTGAGAGGGAGAGAGAGAGAGAGAGAGCTTGATTCCTGGAACAGATTTTCCTCTGAGATTTCAGCAAGCATTTCTTTATCATTGGGGAGCTATGGCTCCTCATTTCACAGGGCCCATTTCTATCTTTTTAGATATAGAAGAAGATGACTCCAAAAATGACTTGGCTTTACTCTCACCCTCTTAGCTTTTTTTTAACCAGTGCAGGGAGAAAATTCTTGCTTGTTCTCCAGGCAATCCTATTCACGTTTTACAAAGATTGGAGTTTACATAATATTTTTATCTATGGCACAGAGCAGTGATCCTCAAGTATGCCTGGGAATCATGGGGTAGTGGGCGGAGGATTATAATGCAGTTGCCTGACCCTACATTCCCACCCCACCCTGGAACCTGCATTTTAACATACTTTTGTCTGTGATACACTGATCTGAGGATCACGCTTCAGGAAGCAGTGAGATTTCTTCTTAACAGTGGTTTTACTACGCCTTCAAAATCTGGTGTGTATTTTACAGTTATGACACAGGTCAATTTAACTAACAACATTTCAAGCTCTCAATGGCCAGTGGCTACTGTACTGAACAGCCGTAGAGACAGGAGAGCCTGCCCTGAGCCCCTGGCAGACACATAAGTGACCATGGCACTCATTCCCCTTTCTCCACTGCTCCTGAATATGACCTCAGAATTCTTTCCAGCACAGAATTTTAGGTAGCCACTGCCAATTAATGGGACCTCAGGATTCATTCATTCGTTTAATACTTATTGAGTGTCTTTTCTATACCCAACACTGCACTTGGGATATGCCCATAAACAAAGCAGGCTAAAATCCCAGCCTCGGAAGGAGCTTACATTCTAGTGGGAGGAGATGGGCTCTAAGCATAATATATAAGTAAATTACGCGGTAGTTTAGAAGTTGGCTATGTTATACTCTAATCTAGAAATAAGAACATGTAAAGCAGGTGTGAGGGAGTCAGAGTGCTAGAGTGGGGGCTGCCGGGTGGTTGGATTGTAATTTTAAATAGGCTCCATCGAGAAGGTAACATGTGAGTAGACATGAAGGAGATGAGGGGAAACTTCAGAGGAAACTCAGTCGCCACCCGTGCAATCACGTGCGGCCTGCATTTTCATCTGGGAGCGTGGATGAGGCGGGAGGAGGTGGGTAGGACTAGGTGAGGCCTTACAATACGGCATTATCCTCGGCAAAGATTCTCTCTCCCTCCTCACTAAAGACCACACTAGCTTGGGGGAGGCCGCAGAGAGACTGTGAGGCAACCGCCAGGCCTCTGAGTCAGCTGATGTGCTGAGATAAGTGCTAAGACGAAGGGCCTCAGTTCCAGGAAAATGGTGTCTGCACCCATTAGCCGGCATTTGGTTCCCTTCCCTGAGGCTTGGGAGATCAATCTTGAGGCTTCAGTGGGTCTGCTTAGGACTTTAAGAGTTAAAGCTTAAACGCAGGTGTGGAAACAAAAGGGCTGGTTGCCTCTTTTGCTTGTTTCTTGCTCTTTTGGACAAGGTTGTTGAATCTGATCCAGAAAAAATAATAAACTTGGCTCTTGTGGCCTAGCCGTAAGTTCTTGTAATAAAACTCCCAGCACTGGCAGAGAGAGTAATGTTCTGCTTTTTTAAAAAGTCTGGTAGCATAACCAGAATGTAAAATACAAATGCTGTGCGTGGTTTCAGTAGGGAAGAGCAGTCGGGAGAAGGGGCGGCTCAGTGTGCATTTTGAAGCCTGGGGCTTGTTGGACAGTCAGGTGCTTCACGTTTGCCCCTTCAGTGGACGCTTGTTAAGTAAGATTCAGGATTCTCAGAGCTCAGGGCTCTGTTTGTTCCCACAGGAAGATGTTTATCATGTCAGGGAATGTCAGAGGACTGGGTTTTAATTAGCAAGCAGGAGGAAAGTTTAGTGGATTCTGTGGGGAGACATGGAACTACTAAATGATTTAATAATTGATTTTTAGATGGAGCTATTAGGTGAAAAATCAAATACTAGCTTTAAAGCCTGGCCAAAAGATCGTTTCTGGGCAGTGAGGGAAGTAAGTGTTGTGAGAATAAAGAAATTATGGCATAGCTTTTCCTGTAAGTAACACCATTGAGCTTTCATTCAACAAGCAATTACTGAGTCCCTGCTTTGTTCCCAGCACCTTGCCAGGCCAGGAGATTCAGAACAAACTAGGCACTCTCTTGGTCTTCAAGTGCTTGTCAAGTGGGGTGGCAGGTTTGCTGGTAAATAGTAGCAGTTCATGCGAGAGAAGGGCTGGGCTAGTGGTGTGCACAAAGCACGGAGGGTAGCTCCATCCTGAGGAAAGAAAGGGAGTCTGGGAGGTTTTACAGAGAAAGTGAAAAACCTGTGGAGGACAAGGAGCAGTTACCAGGTGAGCAAGAGGGGGTGAGCAAGCCAGGTGGGGAACAGGAGGTAAAAAGACCCAGGAGATGTGAAGCAGCATGATGTGTTCTGCCATTGTGAGTGGTTCCATATGGCAAGTACTTGGGGGAGTGGTGGGAAGTGCGGCAGGCAGAGGCCCTCTCTGGTCCCATGCCAGTTCAGATGCTTAGATGCTATCCTGCCTCATCATGTGTTTACTTTGTAGAAAGATCTCCTTGGTGACAGTATGGGTGAGGGATGGAGAGAGACAGGATTGGCAGCTTGGACAGCAGGAGGTTACTGTAATGGTTGAGATACTAGGTTGGTTGAGACATAAGGGCCGGAAGTGTGGTGGTAGCAGCACAAGGACCTACAAATAAGGTGGAAGATGGGGGAGGGGATGAATTGCCTTGGAAAGTTTCTGCCACTTTATCCAAACATAAAACCCTTGCTCTTCAGGGAGATCAGCTCGGTGCTTTGTGACCACCTAGAGGGGTGAGATAGGGTGGGAGGGAGATGCAAGAGGGAGGGGATATGGGTTTACATGTATACATATAGCTGATTCACTTTGTTATACAGCAGAAACTAACACACCACTGTAAAGCAATTATACTTCAATAAAAATGTTGGAAAAAAAAACCAAAAAACCCCCTTGCTCTTTAACACTTTAAAGCAATTCCATATTCAGTCATGTAGTTATTATCCTTGCAATAGTGATTGTAACCGCTTCTCCTATTAGAAAAATACTATTTTTCCTTCTACTTCTTGTTTTTTGTTATTCTCTTTATATCTCTGTTCTTCCACAAACTTTAACCCAAGCTGGACTCCAGTAAGGACAGACACCACACCAGGAAGATTAGGCAGGGACTGGAGTGCTGACTGATATAGGAGTGGTGATACTGACGTGTCATGTCTTTATTTCCAGAGGGCTCTTAACAGGTTCTAGCATGACGTCCTTACAGACAAGATAAGGATAATTCCGTTGGGTTACTTTGTAGTTGGTGAACAACCTGGGCAAGTGCTGTTTAACGTGCTTGGGTCAGCGTGGGAGCATGCCCGTAAGTCACAGACCTCAGCCTTGTCTGGTTCAGCTTCTCAGGGATTTAGATGAATGTGTAGATGGTGCACACACGAAATTTAGAAATTTTTGACAGCTAACAGAATGAGGATTTTTATGTGGTCTCTACAGAGTTGAAATACGGGTCTAAAGAGTTTGATTTATATTACAGAAGCGCTGGTGTAAGGGAGGGATGTAAGGGAAGGTGTAAGGGAAGGATGTAAGGGAAGGTGTAAGGGAAGGAGTCTCAAGCTGATAAAATAAAGACCTGGGGCTTTAGGTATCATCGTGTCCACCTCCACCTCCACCTCCCTGCTGTGAGCTGCTGTTCTTTCTCCCCTGGATTATTCCAGAAGTCCACTACTGGTCTCCTGCTCCTTGTCTCCCTTCAGTCTAGACTGGCCCTATTAGCCGGAGTGATCCTGTTAAAACATCTGTTAGATGTTTTCATGAACTCTGAGTGGTGGCCCATCTCACCCAGACTAAACACCACAGTCCTTAGCAATAGTCTGTAAGGTCCAATTGGACCTACTGGTCTCCTCTGTGATCTCTGACCTCTCCTCCTACTCATCTGCCCCTCACCCCTGTGCTCCAGCCACACTGGCCTCCTTGCTGTCCCTTCCCCACGCCAGACCTGTACCCTCGCCGCTGCCTCCACCCGAGAACTCTTCCCCTGACATCCACGTGCCCGGCTTTTTCATCTCCTTCAGGTCTTCACCTGCTCAGTGACTTTCTCAGTTAGACTTGTCCCATCACAACACTTTATAGTGCCCCCTCCTCTTCTCTCAATTTATATCATTCCTTCACACTTATTAACATATATTTTCATTGTTTATATTTTGTGCCTCTGACTTCCTTACTAGATTGTAAGCTTCACAAAACAGGAAATTTTGTCTGTTGCCCTCTCCAGTATATCCCCAGCACCTAGAAAGGTGCCTGACACTCAATAAATATTTGTTGGATGTATGTTTAAAGCATAAATTAATGGCTATGAGATAATAGTAGGGTTCAGCTGATATAAAAGCTGATGTCATCTTGGGCCTCATGCAGTATTCACATAGATACAGAAAGATATTTACTGTAAAGAATTGGCTCACGTGATTATGGAGGCTAGTTCAAATTCTGCAGAGCCAATGTCCCAGTTTGAGTCCGAAGGGCAGCAGGCTGCTGTAGAACCAGGAAGAGCTGATGCCCAGTTCAAAGGCCATCAGCAGGAGAATTCTCTCTTACTCAGGGGAAGGGTCAGCCTTTTGTTCTATTTAGGCCTTCGACTGATTGGGTGAGGCCCATACCCATTAGGAAGGGCAATCTGTTTTAGTTAGTCTACTGATCTAAATGTTAATCTCATCCAAAAACACCCTCACAGAAATACTCACAATAATGTTTGACCAAGTATCTGGTACCCTGTAGCCCAGTCACATTGACACCTAAAACTAACCTTTACAGTCCTCTCATCAGACCACACCCAAAACCCTAGGTCTTGTTCCAGGCACCACATACCAGAGACTATGCTGATGAAGCTCTGACAACCTGTCTGGGGAGGAGTTGGGGGGAGTTGGGACTGTTGCCCTGAAGAAGTGAAGTCGTGACTGGGGTTGAGTGATGACTTCAAACATTTGAAGGCTTATCTCATGGAAGAAAGAGGAAGGAATTCTTTGGTCTGGAAGGCCTACCTCAGACAAGTGGACAGAGGGCAAATCTTACAGGTAGAAAGTAGGAAGAGAACTCTTCTGCCTTGGGAGCTACCCAGGTCTTCTTTCTGGAAGCGTTCAGGCGGTGGCCATCTGTCAGTGGGAGTCCGAAGTGTCCTGTTCTGGTCTGCCCTGGGTGCTGCTTCTCTGACCTTGGGTAGGCCTTTAGCTTCTCGGAGGTTTCCTCCTCTCTACCGTGGAAATCAGACTAGCCTACCTCACAGGTCATCCTGAGGATCAGGTGGAAAGAACACCACCTTGTAAAACTCGTTGGGGGGTGGGGTCGGAGTGAGAGAACTGGTGGTCAGAAGGGGTGCTGACTATCCCCTTTTGCCGCGGCAGAAAATTCCACTGCCCCACAGTCAGGGACGCTTCCCTGCCCCTGGCAGCTTTGCTTTCTTCTCACTGGAATGTGCCTGAGGAGAGGCAGTTGACTCCTTTTCCAAATTCCTCAGCTCTGAGTGTATGATCTGTGCTGCTGCTGGCCCTGGGGGAGACGGACGCGCGAAGTGGACAGCATATGGAGGGAGCTGCCCCTTTTGAGGAGTCAGCTACACGGTGGCGTCGCTTTTAATTACTTCAGGATACGTTCCCAAGTTGCTCCCCATTTCTACTCTTATTTACACTGTTCACATTCTTGCCTCTGGAATGCACCAGGGTGATCTATCCCACCTTCCACTCTGAAGAAATGTACTCTCTGCATAACGTATTTAAAGCCCAAGTGTTTTATTTTATGGCTGTAACATGAATGAGAAAAAAAGAGCAGAACATCCAGGGATGCTTGCCTAAACATTCAGAACTGTGCTGGCAGTGGGACAAAGGCCTTTGGACTGTTGTGGGTTTTTTCGGTGACAGGCTTAATAAAAATGACTTTTTAGCGCAAGTGCTTTTCAGTGAAAAGAAGATTTTACTACAGTGCTTAAGTCAGAAAATCAGATAAACATTGTTTGAAGTTCGGTGTTGGTGAGTAGCTAAACTTCAGAGGATTTATGCATAGGTTGGCATGGTTATCGTTGGCAGGTAGTTGGTTCAGGAGCTTTTTCTTATGCAGGTGATGTCAAAACAAGGTCAAAGCTAAATGGTCCCCACTGGTGTTGCTTATAACCGGCATTGGGACATGTAGCAAGTGTCATTACTACACTTGGTAGCACTTCATGGTGCCTGATACATAGTAAGTGTACAGTAAATGGTGACTGTTGTCAGTGGTCATAGTTGACGCTCAGCTTATTAATGATTAGTTCCGGGTTTCCCAAGCCAATACAAACCAGAAAGGTTCTATTATTCTTTATTAAGTACTAAACGGCCCAATTTCTAGGATAGAAAGAGCTGTCAATTTGGGGATCCAATTTGGGGATCCAGTAGATGTTCGAGTGGCAGTAATGTTCGGTCAGTCCAAAGCGTAAACCAGGATTTCTCAGTCATGGCGCTATTGACATTTAAGATAATTCTTTGTTATGGGGGCTGTCCTGTGCACTGTAGGATGTTTAGCAGCATCCCTGGCCTCTATTCACTAGATGCCAGTAGCTCCTCTCTCCCAGTTGTGACAATCAAAAATGTTTCCAGGCATTGCCAAATGTTCCCTGGGGGGCAGAATCACCCCTGGTTAAGAACCACTGGTGTAGAGGAAACTGTGAGATGCATGTCGGGCTTTTCAAACTGTGGATCACGCAGTACCCATTAAGGCTAGGCTTCTCAACTGTGGCTGAACATTGGAATCACCCAGGGAGCTTTAAAAAATCCTGATGCCTGGCTCCCACCCCCAAGTTCTAATCCGGGATATGGCCTGGGCCTCAGGATATTTAGAAACTCTTCAGATGCTTCTAGTTTTCAGCCAAGAGGGCGACTACAGCATGAGTAGGTGATGGAATCAATTCGGTGAAGTGCTTCTTTGCTAGCATTTTAAAAAGTATATGTATATATAGTTGAAGAGAAAATATTAATGCCTAGCATAATAGTTAGGGTAAGTACTATTTTGTATGTGTGTGGAGGCTGAAAACACTGCTGGCAAGGGTAGAACCCTAAGCAAAATCCCTGCCCTCAACCTGCTGTTAGTCTGGCTATAACCACTTCAGAAACTGCTTGCTTTTTGTTAATGATAGTTAATGTGAAAACATTTTTTATTGAGGTATAATTGACCTATAGCATTATATTAGTTTCAGATGTTCAACATAGTCTTCAATATTTGTATATATTGTAAAATGATCACCACAATAAGTCTAGTTGACATCTGTCACCATACGTACAGAATTTTTTTTCTTGTGGTGAGAACTTTTAAGATCTATTGTCTTTAGCAACTTTCAAATATGCGATACAATGTTACTAACTATAGTCACTAAGCTGTACACTACATCCCCATGACTTATTTAATTTATAAGTTGAAGTTTGTACCTTTTGACCCCTTCACCCATTTCACTCACCCCCTACCTCCCATCTCTGGCAACCACCAATCTGTTTGCAGTATCTGTGAATTTGGTTTTTTGTTTTGTTTTTAGACTCCACATATAAATGAGATCATATGGCATTTGGCTTTGTCTGACTTACTTCACTTAGCATAATGCCCTTGAGGTCCATCCATGTTGTTGCAAATGGCAAGGTTTTATTCTTTTTTATGGTTGAAAATCCATTGTGTATATATACCACATCTTTATTCATTCATCCATGAGCACTTAGGTTGTTTCCATATCATGGCTGTTGTAAATAATGCTGCAGTGTGCATATATCTTTTCAAGTTAGTGTTTTCATTTTCTTCGGATAAATACTCAAAAGTGGAATTGCTGGATCGTATGGTAGTTCTGTTGTTAATGTGAAATTTAATACAAAACATTTAGAGTTCTGTGGCTTGGAAATTTTTGAGCCTTTTTGCTCACATTTTGAGGTTCCACCCTGACACTGATAAAATCAGTTATAAATGCTAGCCAATAAAGATGACATGCATATTTTCACCAGCAGCTAAATTTAATTATAGTACAGCGACAAGATGATAATTTTCCCCCTTTGTTTGTGTTAATTATATATACCATGATATGCTAGGTCAGCAATGGTCTAAATACATCCAGCAAAAATGTGGGACTTGCATAAATCATCCCAAAAGTTTTATGAGGATCAGTCTAACAGCCTCTTGACTTCATTATGTATGGGAATTTGGGGGTCTTACAAAATAAACTGTAATACACATTCATCTCACTGCGAGGAACTAGTATAAAGTGGTAGAAGACTGGCCGGCTCTGGCAATTTTTTATCTCAGTGCTCAGGAGACATTAAACCAAAGGGACTCTTGCTGTGTTCCTGTGGTGGTGACTCTGATGGCAGAGGCTGCAACTGTGGAAGACTCGGACGTCAAGTTCAGGTGCTAGCAGGCCTTTGGGATCACTTGCACTGATCCAGAAGCCCATTATAAGCCCATGAAAACACTCACCAAGGCTTCCTATTTAACTTGAAACTCATTACTTGAAAGGTTGGCCTTCAATTTAGGTATCTGGAAAATAATGATAAGTCTCACGATTCCTCACAGTGCACTCTCTCATCACAAAGTTCTTTAAAAATTCAAAAGGACATCCTGCATTGTTTGTAGTTTTGTCTTTACCTGGAAGAAGGTAGGCTTGTGATTTTTTCTTGAATCAGCTGCTGAAAAAAGATGATGTGCCTATATAACAAAGGGAAGAGGTTGGATTTACAAATATCCATTAATTGTCTGATTAGTTCTTTCTCTAATTATGATTCAGCTCTGGGTGACTGCACCACATTAAATATGCAATTCTATTTCTTCTAGGTGTCTGAGGGTTCTGTGGTCCATTTTTCATCAGGAAACTTCTCCTTGTCAGCAGAAACAGAGGAAAGGAGCTTCCCGCATGGAAATGAGCATCTGTTAAATTGGGCCCGAAAGGAATATGGAGCAGTTACTTCATTCACTGAACTCAAGATAGCAAGAAACATTTATATTAAAGTGGGGGAAGGTAAATTTTATGTGGCTTCAATCACTGACTGATTTATGACAGTCAGTTTTTTTCTTTTCTGAGACCAGGTGGTTAGGGCAGGGAATTATAGAATTACAGATTGTTGGAGCTGGCAGGGACCTGAGGGATCACTGGGGCCTGCTCCCCACCACGTCCCCTCCTTCCCTTTTTCCTTCTGAGGAAACAGACCTGGTAATGGAGGAGAAGTGGGGAGTAGCCTGGTTGAGAGAGGAGAAGGTTGTTGTGTAGAATTTAGAAGACACCCATGCACAGAAGTCAGAAGTGAGTGGAGGCCGAGAAGCTGAGGTGTGGGAAAAGAGGGGATACCTGATGGAATGCAGGAAGAGTTAGCAGGATGGGTCAGCAGTTAGAGCTTCCTCCCACCTATAATTCTGTAGACATTTGAAGCCAATGTCAGCTTTATGGCCTCAAGACATCAGTTAAGTTTTGGACAATAGCAGAGGAAAAGTGTTTGAAAATACTTTTAATTCTAATGCCTGTTACAAGGACAAATTATTGGAGAAAGGAACTGTTTAGCCTTGATAAGAAATTGCCCATTTTAATTTCCTTGCCTTGCAGAGGGATATAAATATCCGGTGACTCAACTTTGAAAGCATATTATTTCTTAAATAACTTTGTAATCATTATTTTTAGTTGAGTATATTTGGAGCTCCTGAATTAGTTACTGGAAATAACAACTCTTGTGAATGGGTCCTTGTTACAGTCAGGTGATTGTGTGAAAATGGCATTTCAGCTCCTCCGGGTCCATCTGCTTTCTTTTGAAACCTACAGCAATTGTCGCTTCTTCCACAGGCAGCGTGGCAGCACAAGTGAATTATTGAATGCTAGTTCCCAGCCCTTTTTTGGATCTGGGATGTTTGATGCAGGAAGAGGTGGACACTGAAGTTGAGTGTGTGCTCTGCGCAGAGGCCATATCAGGTGCCTTCACATGCACCCCACTTAACCCTGCCAGTAATCCTAGGAGAAAACCGTTATTTCCACCATTTTGCAGAAGGGTTGGTGGAGGGTTAACCTAACTTGCTCATATCCACATTACTAGCAAGTGACAAAACTAGAACTCAAACTCAGGTTTCCTGACCTTTGAGTCTAATGCTTATTTCCTGATGCTGCATTTTAAGTCTTAGCCAAATAAGCATACCTAAACGTGAAAGTAGGCTACCTGGATGGGAAGACTTGTTTAGTTGAGTAGAGGGAGGAAGAGTTTTAGATGAGAACTGGGTTCAAAAAGTTGAAGTTTGTTACTAAACTCTCATGGTATTCAGGCAGCTAAGCATAGAGGTCAAGTGCTATTGGGACAAAACAAAAAGTCTCTTTTAATAAAGGTTCTAAGCCCTGAGCAATAGTCTCTATTTCTGAAGCAGACTTCTGGTGCATATTGATTGAATATTGATTACCCCCCCTGGAATTTGTTAGAATAAGAATATGTGTTATGGTAACATGTAGAATGTTGGGCTCCTTTCTCTTGACGGTGCATGAGCTTCTGTGTACAGGAGTGAGGGGTTCCATGACTTCCCCAAGGCTGCACACTGGATCAGGGAAGAACTTTAAGGACCTGGTGTCCCACCCAGTAAAAACTGTTTAACTCCTTGGCAACACCTTTGGAGCCCCTGAAACTTGACTCCAGCCACCAGTTGGGTATAAGTCACTGGCCCATACCATGGAGAGGAGCACCTGGGAGAGTAAGGGTCCTTGGTTAGGTTGGTGGACCACAAGGCGATGTTGTCTATCACCATGGATTGGACTCTGCTGAACAAACCTCATCGACTGGTTTCCCAGAACCTGACCTGTCTCTACCCAACTGAGTCAGGAATCCTAGGCCATGAGCCTCCTCTTGTTCTTTCCCCAGTGGTTCTCAAAGTGTGGTCCCCACCCCAGCAGCATCCTTATCACCTGGGAACTTATAGAAATGCTGGTTCTTGGGCCCACCCCAGACCAACTGAATTGAAAACCCTGGGGTCCAGGGCTTCCCTGGTGGCGCAGTGGTTGAGAATCCGCCTGCCGATGCAGGGGACAGTGCCCCGGTCCGGGAAGATCCCACATGCCGCGGAGCGGCTAGGCCCGTGAGCCATGGCCACTGAGCCTGCGCGTCTGGAGCCTGTGCTTTGCAACGGGAGAGGCCACGACAGTGAGAGGCCCGCGTACCGCAAAAAAAAAAAAAAACAAAACCCTGGGGTCCAGCCATCTGTGTTTTAGCAAGCACTCTAGGTGATTCTGTTGCTTGCTAACGTTTGAGAACTACTACTTTAACCTATATGCTTAGAGTGGAAGAACTGGGGGCTTTCAGCTCTTATCCTAGCTGGTCTCATTACCTGTGATGCTTCAAGCAACACTCTGATTTACCTACCACCAGAGCCTCAGTTTCCATAGCGGCAGCATGAGGTGTTTACATTACCTCCCAGGTTCTTAGAGTGTATTATTCTAGCTCTCAAAGTGGTTTGTCAATCCTTTCCTAAAATACAAATAAGCATGTGACTTCCCCCCTCCCCCAAACTTGCCAGGTTTCTACCCGGGGATTCCCCTTTGTGGTTTCCTTTCTGCTTGGCAGTTGGTGTAAGTTTTGATGCCAGGCATGCGCAAGGTCATTTGGGGGGAAAAAAAAACCACACACACACATGCACGCACAACAAAAAGTGATCAGCTTATTCAGCTTAGTGACAATGGCAACTGGGACTTAAGCCCTTAACAACATCAACTTTTAAACAATTAAACCTTTCCTGGTGGCTTTGGAGGGTCACAATGTGGGTGAGTTTTTTGTTATTTGTCTCAAATCTCACACCATTGTTAATTCAGGAAACCTGTGCCATGTGCTTACTCTATATGTGCCAGATGCACCCCAGGCACACCTATGAACTGGGTATACAGGCCAGAGTCCCAGGAGGGTCCTAGTCTCTTGAGTTCCAGACTGACCTGTCCCTGGCCCATACATCCACCCTCTGATTCTTGATTGAGTTTCAGCCTTGCCACCCCAATATCATCTTCTGTCCTGTGATCTGGGGGAGGCATCCGCAGGGCTGCAGCTGCAGGGTGTGCGTTCCTCATCTGCTCATCTGGCAAAACCCTCAGCAGATGTGGAGGCGAGGCTGCTCCAGCGGCCTGAGTTGGCAGAGCCCTGGCCTCTTCTCTCTGAGGGGGTCTTTAGGGAAGAATACAGAATGCAGAGCCTCTTCTCCCTGAGGGGGTCTTTAGGGAAGAATACAGAATACAAAACACTTTCTTGAAGCGAGCCTCCAAGCAGGGGCCTCGTGAACTCCTCTGGTCCCCTCTGTTCTAGGGATGGCACTGGGGGTGCCATGGTGCACGGAGCCAGGATGCCACAATGTATGTTGTGAGCTTCAGTACAGGGAAGGTTGCACAGTTGGGCAGGCAGGGCAGGGCACTATCAACCCAATCTTGGGAACTCCCGGGCTGATTCCTCACTCCTAAGCGAGACTTGCATATGAATCTGAACCCTGGCATGCTGTCCATTAAATGAAAAAGGCAGAAGTCTGTTTCATTAAAGTGCCAGGGCTCTGATTAATTACCCCTTCTGAAAAAAGCTTGCTACACCTAGAACTTCCTTGACATTGGTCCCAGCTGTCACACTGCCAGCAGTTTCAAGTTCTGTTTAAACATTTAAACCACTAAATGGAAATCCCATCAGCCATGGTGCTGTGTAAGCAGCATGTGCCGTTGGGGGAGTATCTTCAGACTGTTAGTAATTGCATCACTTTCCCTGGTGGAGGTGATGAACAGCCCTCAGCACAATGAGATAATGTTTATGAAAGCACCTTATAAACTGTAAAGTGCCATAGAAACATTCGCTGTCTGTGTCAAGATTATGGGAAAGAGTAGAGGTCTGCCCTCACTGTTTCCCTCAAACTGTTACCTTCAGCTTTTAGAGTATAAATTGCTTTGAGGGATAAATAGGAAGGAATGATTAATTCTACACCATGTTCCAGAGAATTAGTTAGGTTGCTGGTTCTTCTATTAATTGAAATAGCAAATATCCAAAGAGGAGCATATTTGGGGATAGGATAGGTCATTGGATTCAGTGTTGAGTATGCTGACTAAAACATCTATTGGATTTTTAGGTGGGAGGTGCTTGGTAGGCAGATGACAATGCAGGTCTGCAGCTCAGGAGTCATGATCTAGGTATAAGTTGAAGCCGTGGGAGTGACTGAGATCATCTAGGAAGAAAACGAAATAAAAAGAGAGTTGAGGAAGGAACTGAGATTCTTAGTCTTGGTTTATATCAGGATTAACTATGGAGCTTTTCAAAAAGAAAGCTTCTTAGGTCCCACCTAGATCTTCTGAATCAGACTCTCTGGGGTGGGGTCCAAACAGGTGGATTCTGATATGCACCAAAGATTGAGGACCACTGGTGTTTAAAGGATGAGCAGATGAGGAGCTAGTGAGAGGCTGAAAGATAGGTCAGAGTAAATGGGTGAGGACAAAGCAGAATCAAAGAGAACAGGAAAGGAGAGAATTTAGACCAGAAGAGGCCACTAAAGTTGGTCAGTAGGAGGCCACTGGTGACCATAGAGGAAGCATTTCAGGACACAAGCTTGTGATTTCCTGTGTCCTGCACTTGCCCCGTGTCGCTGTTATCTTCTCTCCTTTGAGTCTGGTTACCACGTAGTTCAATGTGTTTTTTTACTTTCAGATCAAGTGTTCCCTCCCACGTGCAACATAGGGAAGAATTTTCTCTCCCTCAATTACCTTGCCGGCTACCTTCAGCCCAAAGCTGCAGAAGGGTGTGTGATATCCAGCCAGCCCCGAGATAAGGAAGTACACATCATTGAGTTAATCACCCCCAACTCTAACCCCTACAGGTGAGTGTGAGTGTGTGTGTGTTGTGTGTGTTTTCTGAACTAAGAGATGAAAACAAAGATCTGATATGACTTGATATGATTCTGACTTGAGACAGGGAGAGGCTTAGCCCTTCCTCAGGTGAGGGGGAGGAAGCCACTGATGCTTTGGGTGAGATTCACAGAAGCTTTGAAGAAAGGAGTAAAGGTACCAGTGTCATATTTTATTTTCTGCATCTGTCTCTAGATCCCATATATCCCAGATGAGTTCTGAAGCCTAATTTGAACTTCTTGATATAGTCATCCATTGGTGTCTGTGGGAGGTTGGTTTCAGACCTCCCTCGGATACCAAAATCCATAGATGCTCAAGTCCTTTATATAAAATGGCATAGTATTTGCATATAACCTATGCACATTCTCCTGTATACTTTAAATCGTCTCTAGATTACTTATCATACGTAATACAATATGTAAATAGTTGTAAATACAATGTAAATACTTGCCTGCACGTGGCAAATTCAAATTTTACTTTCTGGAACTTCCTGGAATTTTTTTTTCCCCAATATTTTCCATCTGTGGTTGGTTGAATCTTCATATGTGGAACCTGCAGATACAGAGGGTGGACTGTACTAGTTATAGAACAGTCACTCTTACTCCATTATTATCTCCTTTGACTGAGGTTATCCCTGTTAAGAAAATTACAAAATGTGCCTTGTTAACATAATTATTATTTTAACAATATTATGTGTTTTTTAAAATATTATGTTTTTTTAACAGATTTCTGTTTATAGTGTCCTCAGAGCACTTTTGAACTCATAACTGTTTAAAGCTGTGTGTGAATGTGTGTGTGTGTGTGTGTGTGTGTGTGTGTGTGTGTCAGAGGAGTGGCCCTTCATGGTGACACACCAAAGAGCCATTAGATACCACTTACCTCTCTCTCTCTCACCCCCAGCATCCTGCCCCAGAACTGGAAATTTAACTCTATCAAGTATGATTATGGAATTTAAGAAAGAAAGAAAAGGGAGAAAGTAGGCCTTTCTCCCACTTTCACCTGCATTTCATGGGGACTAGTGAGTTAAAATGTAAATTTATATTATAGAAGGATTTCACAGTTAAAATTCTAATGGAACTTTGATTTCAAACGTGAATAAACTACCAATCGGTTTTGGTAGGCTTGGAAATGGAATTCTGTTCCATGTGAAGAATTTGTGGAAAATTAAAAGGGAATGGGAATAGAAGCAATCTGGCAAATGTGCTTAGATATTAAGCCTAAGCCTTCATTTGAGTACTGTATAGCATTCATTTTACGGTTTACAAGTGTGTAAAAGCAAGATGGAAATAAAGACTTTCCCCTAAATCCAGAATGACAGAGATGTTATTGTTTGGTAAAAATTCTCTTTTATACTGGATTCTTAGAAGTTTGGATTGTGTTCATTAATTTTCCAGTGATCACTTGGTTGACCATCTGTTTTCTTATTTTAATAACTGTATATCCAGAAGTTTGGGAAAGTAAATGCAGATATGATTTTGTGACAGATGTTAATGGCTTAAGCACACCTTATATAAGTCAAGAAATTCTCTAGCCTTTTGCCTCTTATTTTATTCTGAAGCTTCCTCACTGCTTTACTGCCTCTCTCTTCCATCCACCCTGCCATCCCACTCACCAAACTGCCGCCCACTACGGCTCGGAAGTATTTTGAGCAGATAGCAGATAGAATGTTACACATCAAAGGTGCTGGAGGCTGAAAAAGCAGCAGTTCAGCTTCCGAAGTAAACTCCCGGGGTTTGTTCACGTCCATTTCAAACAGTGGCTGCCGCATCACACAGGGGAGATCACAGGGAGATCAGCTCGGTGCTTTGTGTCCACCTGGAGGGGTGGGATAGGGAGGGTGGGAGGGAGATGCAAGAGGGAGGAGCTATGGGGATCTATGTATACGTATAGCTGATTCGCTTTGTTATGCAGCAGAAACGAACACACCACTGTAAAGCAATTATACTCCAATGAAGATGTTAAAAACAAACAAACAAAAAAAGTGGCTGCATTAAGTAACGACCTTTTTTTCTTTTTTCAACAAAGAGAAAAAGTTTAGTGGCTAATTATCCACAGGCATATTTTTCTATTGTTATGTAAAACCGTTTTGTTATGTGTGCACTAACAATCTGTTTTGCACATGTCATTTGCCTGGGATCGACTCCAGCTTTTTAATCAACTGGCCAGACGCTGGAAACATGAAGACTTGGAAGAGGGGAAGATAGTTGCAACTTTCTGGCATTTGGGTCCTAACTCTGCCTTTGTTTTCCATTCACAGTGCTTTCCAGGTGGATATCATAATTGACATAAGACCTTCTCGAAAGGATCCTGAGGTGGTCAAAGATCTCATCCTGATCTTGAAGTGCAAAAAGTCTGTCAACTGGGTGATCAAATCTTTTGATATTAAGGGAAACCTGAAAGTTATCGTAAGTTAGTTAAGCATTTCTTTGTTTTGATGAATGGTGATAATTTAAGCTGTGTTTGTATGTGTTACTTTTGTGAAGTTTCTCTCTGTAATTTTTCACTTTATAAAATAGGCTGCTCCTTGGCTTCTCCTGACAAGGGTGGGCGGGGTGGTAGTTAAAAACATGGTCTTTGGGGTCAGTACAGACCCAGGTTTAAGTTCAGACTCTGCCATTTACAAACTCTGACCTTGGGCAAGTCCCTTAACCTCTCTGGACCCCACTTGCCTCATTTGAAATGTATTAGTGTGCTTTCCAGACTTAGTAAATATAAAATAATGAACACAAGCCTTTCATGGCTGAGAGCCCTGTAGGGGCCTCAGTGTCATGGTCCTAAATATCAGCTCTCACTTTGGGGTTGGGTATTTAAGGAAGGTGTGGGAAATCAGCTGACTCCAGCCCATTTTTCTTTTTGAGATAAATACTTGATATTGGCCTGTCTTTTTGCTTGCTTCTAAGGGTGAAACACTGATAAAAGAATTATAGCCATGGAGAGGTTAGTGAGATGATGCTGGAAAAGCATCCCCCAGCCTGTTCCCTAAGCATTATATTTCATGAAGGAAATATACTTAAGAAGTTTAGCTGGGTGGCATGACAGGCAAACAGTAGCTAGTTTCCTGAAAAGATGAATGTTGAAATTCGGTAAAATCTTTTTCAAGTATTTAGGGAGATAACTATTTGACAGAATATTGGAGCAAATTATATTGAAAGTTAAAGATGAATTGCCCCTCCTCATTTTTAAGAAGAGAATTACCTCTTTAGCATCTCTTTTGTGGGCTCAAATTTTTGTGCATTGTCTTTTATAAAAACCGTGGCCAATTCCTCTTTCAGTACCTGCATTGAATCAACTGGAGTGGGTTTTACGTTTTCACTATTTTGGGAGAGGGATGCCTTTGGCGTTGGTATTATTCATTCATGGCACCTTAGGTGTGATAATGCAGTGACAGAGCCAACGGTCCCCTGGGCAGCGTCATGTACAAGCATTTGCCAGGGGCAGCAGGCAAAGCCATGGGCACACACATCGTAATTTTAAAGTAATCATTTCTGGTTCCTGTGGGTGTTTTTGTTTTTTTTTTTTAACTTTGAGAGGATCCCAATAAGCCATCATGTGTAATGGTGATACATTAATTTGGTATTGAGCACAAAGCCCAGCAGTGATTTTCTGAAGTCAGAGCTGTTTTGATTGCCTTCCCTGGTATGGCGTGAGGGGTGTTGGTGACCAGGGGTGTCTGCAGCCTTTGCTGCCTGGCACACCAACCAAATGTTTTTAATTTCAGAATAACAAAAACAGGAAAGGGAATCATGCTTTGAAAGGCAAAAACATACGGTACATTTTAATTCCCTGCTGGAGTTCTTGTGTAAATGTTCTTTTGGCCCTGACCCTTCAATGGCTCTTTCTCTCCCTGAGTATGTGTGCCTGGTCCATGGCAGTCCTGGAGTTCACTTTGAACATCCCCACTTCTCATATGAATCAGAAAGGCTAGAAATGAGATTGCTCATCCCAGTGCAAGATCTGTTTATATTGCTCTCCTTGGCCGTACTCCTGTTCCAGGCCAATTTTGGACAATGCATGACAACATTGCTAAACAATTAGGTAATGTTTCATGATGTTCTTTTTTATTCTCCCAATCAGTTTCATGCTTTGTGATTTCTTAACTCCTGTCTCAGATGTGAATTCTGACTGTGCTGGAAGGAATAGTTACCTGCTAATAAAAAGGTGGAGTGGAAAGAATCCGGGCTTTGGGGCCAGACAGGGCTGGACTCAAATCCCATTTCCAATTGCCATTACTCCCAGTTGATACTGGACAATCTCATTAAACTCTGGGTCTGTTTCCTTTCCTGTGAAACGGGTACGATGATAATACTCACCTTGAGCGTTCTTGTGAGGTTTAGCAGAGTCCATTCGTTCATTCAACAAATATTTGTTAAGTGTGTCCTGGATATTTCATCTAAAGCACTCAGCATTCTGCCTGCACATGGTGAGTTCTCAGCTACATGTACTACTTAACTTCTGTGAGCCTCAGGTTCCCCTTCTCTAGAAAGGAATAGTAATGCCTAGTCCTTATATTTTGGAGGAGAATTAAATAACACATGTAAAGCTCTTAGCACAGTGCCTGCCATAAAAAGGGGGGTTCATCTTCCTTCTATTAACAACCCTTTAAAAGTTTGTCTGTAGGAGCAATTAACAAAGTGAAGACAAAGACGAATGTCTACTAAAAGAATTGTATGGAACTTGATGGGGTAAATTTAAAGAAGAGCACGCAGACATAGAGAATGGATGTGTGGACACCGGGCGGGGGGTGGGGTGGGGTGAATTGGGAGATTGGGATTGACATGTGCGCTGCCATGTGTAAAACAGATGCTAGTGGGAAGCTGCTGTACAGCACAGGGAGCTCAGCTCAGTGCTCTGTGGTGACCTAGATGGGTGGGAGGGAGGTCCAAGAGGGAGGGGATATATGTATACATGTAGCTGATTCACTTCATTGTACAGCAGAAACTAACACAACATCGTAAAGCAACTATACCCCAATTAAAAAACCAAACCAAAACAAAACATAGGTGCGCGCATGTATGTATGTGTGTGTCAGGAATGGGACCTGGGTAGAATGCACCCTCCAAAAGACAGGATGGTCCAAAGAGACACAAAGGGTTGTGTGCTGGGGCCAGATGGGACTACTAGAAGTGTCCACATTACATTGCCATGCCCAGCTCTGGCTTTTAATTCAGGGCCCTTACGGACCATGCATAATCACATTTTGGAAGAACCTCCAACACATAAAAGAATAGATGGAGATAACTTGTTAGAAATTTCCCGTTGTATTATTTCATATGGCCTCAGGGCTTCAAGTTTGGAAATAGTTTATTCTTAGAAAAGACATTTTTTAATCCCAGTGGGAATATGCACAACTCTCTGCCTAACCCTTCCCCCATATGCCCCCTCCCAGACATCAGCAGTTTTGATGCAGGTGTGTTGGGTTGTGGGAGAGAGGGGAAGCCACTCAGACTCTACTTAGTTCATCATCCTTTGTGAAGATACAAGTGGGAAATGGCGGTGGTATTTGAGACCTCCTTGAACACTCCCATAGGAAGTAGCTATACTGAGGCCTTGGAAAAGCCTGGGGACTCCCAGAAATACAGGATGAGGTATTCACTCATTGCCGGGAACCAACTTGCATGCCATTGTCCCAAACCTTGCTGCTTTACAAATGCGTAGATAGATTTCTAGCCTTGTAAGTCACGAGGTGTAATCAGTATGAGTTGTACTGACAGCTCCTAGAGTTAATGTGGAAAGGTGTAAACAAGTCATTCCATATTGTTACAAAAAGGATAGGTGGCAGTTATGATGATAGTATTCTGGAAATACAGTATTTTCTCAGCTGTCCAACAACACGAAAGACTAGTGCAGATGAGGCCAAGCAGTATTGTTTAGGCCAATGTTGCAACTCCAGCCAGTCAAAACAACAGGCTGCCTTGAAAGGCTGGAAAAAGCTGTGCTGAAGAAAATGCTATTGACTCAGTGAATAAGAAGTTCTAAGAACAAATTGGATCCTTCTTTACTTCATTGTAGTTTCCTTCTTTCCTTCCTTCCTCCCTCTCTCCCTCTCTCCCTTCGTCTCTTCTTTCCCTTTCCCTAAGGAATTTTCTCTGAAGGAGTTTTCTCTGAATCCCAGTAAGAATAGAATAATCCAAACCTGTGAAACTGTGTTTTTTTTTTTTTGCAAATGGCTACAGAACTTGGTTAAAGCTCTCTCTGGTCCCTTTGCATGCATCATTGTGACTGGCCAGTCTGGCACTTTTTCCTCGGATAAGCACTTTGGGTAGTAGAAAAATATACTGGGTGAGATCCTTTAAGCTTTGAATTGAAAATGTGTGTCCTCAGCCAATATCTCACAACCAGAGAGGCCAAGAGAACTTAGAGGCTGTGAATCTTCTATGGTTTTACAGTGGGAAAGGATTAATATTTAGTCATGTTAGGGGCAAACAGAATGGGAAACAAATGGGGAATTTAGGAAAAATGCTGCATGTATGCAGAAGAAAATAATTGGGCATGGGAATTAAAGTGATTTTTATATGGCATGAGGTGGCATAATCTGCTTGCTCTAAGGGCCTTCCAGCCCTGTTGGAGCAGTTGTTGAAAATGTGGTGACTTCCCTTTGGGGTGCCCCCTGCAGCATTCAGTTCCCTCCCCATCTGAGAAGATCACTGCTGTAGGATCAGAAGGTGATGTGAAATTTACCTTCCATGTCCTTGTTACTCAGTCCTTTTATATCCTTTCCTGGAAAGATTTCTGTCATTCAGTTTTAAGTTTGTAACTGATTACCAAGTGAAAGTTAATTTTACAGTTACTTGTACTGCCTGATAAAAATATTGGTACTATATACAATGGAATATTACTCAGCCATAAAAAGAAATGAAATTGAGTTATTTGTAGTGAGATGGATGGGCGTAGAGTCTGTCATACAGAGTGAAGTAAGTCACAAAGAGAAAAACAAATGCCGTATGCTAACACATATATATGGAATCTAAAAAAAAAATGGTTATGAAGAACCTAGGGACAGGACAGGAATAAAGACACAGATGTAGAGAATGGACTTGAGGACACGGGGTGGGGGGAAGGGTAAGCTGGGATGAAGTGAGAGAGTGGCATGGACATATATACACGACCAAATGTAAATTAGATAGCTAGTGGGAAGCAGCAGCATAGCACAGGGAGATCAGCTCGGTGTTTTGTGACCACCTAGAGGGGTGGGAGGGAGACGCAAGAGGGAGGAGATATGGGGATACATGTATATGTATAGCTGATTCACTTTGTTATAAAGCAGAAACTAACACACCATTGTGAAGTATTGGTACTTAGAGGGATGGTAACTTAATTAATTAATATTTTAAGCCATAAAATCTAAGCATATTCTGTTAATAGAATTGGCAAATGTATACAGTTACAGGATTCCTAAATTGATCATAAACTATAAATGAAGTATGAACATTGACTGTTTCACCGTATGGAATTCAGTAGTTTACAGAGGTGGAATAGTCTCCACGGTGAAGTAACTAAGTTGTGCCTTCTTTCATTTAACTCTAGGGTATAGGATTTGGGGGAAATATAACATGCATACCTGTATACTTTATATATAATTTTAAATAAAAATAAGGAAAAGTTTGGTATCATATTTGGTGTGTGTGTTAATAATTTAAACATTAACTCTGTAGTGACATACTAGGTATGCTTATGATAGTTTATCAACCAATGACAAAAATGATTATGCCACTTGTATCAACATAAGCAACCCAAATGGTATAACCAGTCAGCATGAGTAGATGTTTCTTAATCTGCTGTTACAGATTTTCACATCAGTATTCTCAGCCCAAGGAAAGTAGGGATCAAAAGAGTAAATCGTTCTTTCATACACAATAGAGAATCTATTTGTTTCAGATATTAAGGTACTGTTTAATTTCATACACTCATGAGTGAAATTTTACTATTATCTTCAGGCTCCTAACAGTATTGGCTTTGGGAAAGAAAGTGAAAGATCCATGATAATGACCAAATCAATAAGAGATGACATTCCTTCAACCCAAGAGAGTCTGGTCAAGTGGGCTTTGGACAATGGCTGTAGTCCAATAACATCATACACAGTGGCTCCTGTGGCTAACAGATTTCATCTTCGGCTTGAAAACAATGGTAAGTATGATTTTTTTTTATTTGTATAAAAAATATCCCCCCAATGAGTTTTCCAATGAGGAACTCTCATTTCAGCTTATATGGTGCTGTTTTTCTGTTGCAAATTTTAATGATTCATTCACTACTTTTCACTATAAAGCTGAAAGATATATAGAATTGTGCTAGATTATTTTGGGGAAATTATCTTTAATATAGATTTTTTTGTAACAGAGTTGATTGCGTGTTGGAAAACTTAGTTATAGATCACTTTCGCTGTGCTTATATTAAGGATAAATTATCCTGGGTTCTTTTCTCAGAGGTGCCTAATGATCACTTTTGGCTGAGATACAGAGGGGTTGGGCCTGCAGGAGAGAAGTCTTAGTTCAGGCTGGATCTTATAGGAAAATAGTCATGAGCGCTCTTGCTTTCTCATATTCATCCAGAGGGAATGCAGGAGTTATTATCCCACTTTGATGGAGGAGAAAGCAGAGGCTTAACAAGTTCTTAAGGTTCTGCAGAATCTGATCGATAGTAAGACTTGAAACCCAGGTTTTCTGATCCCCAGACCTCTTGCTCACCACACAGTACCACTACTGAGTGCAGTGCCGGTAGAATGAAGGTTAGGCGTACAGGTTCAAGTCCCAGCCCTGCCATTTGTTCACTGTTTGGAAGTTGCTTAAGCTCTGAGCCTCAGATTCCTTCTCAGTCATATGAGGGAAACAATAGGCCCACCTCGAAGGGTGGTTGTGAAAGGGTTTTTTAAATCAAAGTACAAATTAAAAACCTCCAAACCTCTGACTTCTTTTGGACCCATACGACTGTGCCATCCTTTTCAAAAAAATAGTATCGAAGGAGAGCCAACATCCACTGTCATCCTTATTCCCAACTCCCACTGAGATGGATTGACCTCAAGCATATGTCAGTTGGCTTTGGATAGTGGATGTAGAGAATACTGGGAAAAATTATTTTTCTTTAAATTGTTGAAAATATGACAGAATAATGAGTATGGATTGTATGGAAATATGTCTCTCCCTTTGAAGGAAGAACTGTGCCTAAGCAGCTTTTTCTTTCTTCCTTTGGGGCTAGGTTCTAAAAGGCCAGGGTACCCAGATACGTGTTAGAATTTAGCACTCAAGGGCTTCCCTGGTGGCACAGTGGTTGAGAGTCCGCCTGCCGACGCAGGGGACATGGGTTTGTGCCCCGGTCCGGGAAGATCCCACATTCCGCGGAGCGGCTGGGCACGTGAGCCATGGCCGCTGAGCCTGGGCGTCTGGAGCCTGTGCGCCACAACGGGAGAGGCCACAACAGTGAGAGGCCCGAGTACCGCAAAAAAAAAAAAAAAAAAAAAAAAAGAATTTAGCACTCAGAAAGGAGGTAGCAAAATCATTTCAAAATACCAATACTGTTACAAGAAATCTTCAGAGAAACTGTTCTAAAGAATCTCTAGATTCAAGGAAAGTATTTCATTGGCATTTGAATGGAATTATATTGTCCCACATAACTTATTCAAATAGTAGATTTGTATGGCTTGAAGGACCTTAGAAATCATCGAATCCAGTGGTTCTTAATCTTGGCTCCACATTGGAATCACATGGGGGGAGCTTTAAACAATGATTTAAAGAGAGTTCAGTTTTTAATTGGCCTGGGATGCAGCCTGAGTATAGGGATTTTCTTTTTTAAGCTCCCACAGTGATTTTAACGTGCAGCCAAAGTTGAGAACCACTGATCTAATCCAACCTCTTAATTTTAAAAATTGGGAAACTGAGGCACAGAGAGGTAGGCCACTTACCCCAAAGCCATTCAACCAGTTAGAAGGAACATCAGCACTAGAATTCAGGCTTCCAGACTCCTCATCTCTTTTATACATTGCTTGTTAAGAGTAATTTTTACACATGCCCATTCTTTGCTAATTTCTCCTGTTCTTGCCTCTAATGATATGATTGTGCCCTGGCATCAAACACTGATGATGTTTTGCCTTCTTCTCTTACCAGCAGAGGAGATGAGAGATGAGGAAGTCCATACCATCCCTCCTGAGCTACGGATCCTGCTGGACCCTGGCACCCTGCCTGCCCTGGACAACCCGCGCATCCGGGGAAGGGGAGGCCGAAATGGAGGTTTCCCCTTTCCCTTCCCCGATATCTCCAGGAGAGGCTGGAAGGAAGGGGGAGAAGATGGGATCCCTCGGCCAAAGGACCCTGTCATCCCCAGCATACAGCTGTTTCCTGGTCCCAGAGAGGCTGAGGAGGTGCAGGGGAGCATGGATGTTGCCCTGTCAGTCAAATGTGACAACGAAAAGATGACTGTGGCTATAGAAAAAGATTCGTTTCAGGTGGGTGCAGTTTCTTAAGGGAGAGAAGGGAAGGCTACCTCCCTCCCCATCTTGCCTCAGTCTGTGTTAGTTATTTCCAGCTCTTTCACTTTTGAACTCCAGAGATTTGATACTGTTTTCTCAGTTGGACGGGCTCACTTCCCCTTGGCTGTGATTCTCACCCGGTTCCTGTTGTTCTCAGTGAGGGGGGTTCCAGATCCTTGTGTGTCAATATTTTGCTATTGAATTTCGAAGGCCAACAAACACAATTCTGGGGCTGTTGAGAGATGGTAGGCTGAAAGGAGGTAAGGGGGGAGGGGAAGTGCAGGCCTCCAGCAACTTGGAAGGCCTGGACTTGCAACTTGGAAGACCAGGCAAAATGTGTTAACTGCATGCTGTAGAATGGCCTGTGGTCGTTGTTGTTTATGTCTTCGGTCGTTGTTGTTTCAGGCCAGAGGCTACTCTGGGATGGAGCTCACCCTGTTGGATCCCACATGCAAGGCCAAGATGAATGGCACCCACTTCATTTTGGAGTCTCCCCTGAATGGCTGTGGGACTCGGCACCGGCGATCAGCCCCTTATGGTGTGGTTTACTACAACTCCGTGAGTGTTCTCCAGGACAGAGCTTTCCCTTTGCCAGAGCCTTGCTGGGTGTTACCTTAAAATTAGTCTTAAGACTTCTAGGAAAGTGAGGAGGGTCTGAACAAAGCCAAGTGTCAGTTCTCAACAAAATGGGATGTAGTATGACCCTGAACTCTTTTTATTTGTTTTGTTGGTGAGTCTGTGGGAGTTGGGAGGCCCTGTTTTCTCGGCTGGAGCATTTCTGGTGATCTTTCCCACCCTTCCTTCCATCTCCTCTTGGCAGAGTTTCACCGGCAAGGTGATTGTGACTTTCTCTGGCTAAGCTGCAGGCTCGGATGGCCTGGTCCACATAAGGATAAAATCCAAGCCCTTGGGCTATGAGTGAGCACCTCTATACAACTGAGCTAACCAGAGCCGTGGTCTCTCTGGCCTCATCTGAGTCTTGTCTAGAAGTAGGAGAACTTCTCCCTCCCTCATGAACAAAAGAACCAAAAGAGAGAAGTCTGAAAAGGTCCTTCAAGAAAGTGTTAAATCTCTCTCCATCTCTAAGAAGGACCCTAAATTGAAGAAAATCTTCTATATTTGAACTTACCCAGAGAGAGATTCCACAGATTCCCCCAATGATAATCCATTGCAATAGCTACCCTTCACTTTCCAGACATGATTCTTGTCAGAATCTTGTCAGAACAGATTCATCTAAATCTGTTCTTATAGAGATGGACACTTAACAGTGAATGTTAAAAGAATTTGAACATGAAATTTCAAAGGGACTTTAAAGTGATAATTTTGCAATTTGAGGTGTCCTTTTTTTTTTTTTTTTTCGGTGTGCAGGCCTCTCACTGTTGTGGCCTCTCCCGTTGTGGAGCACAGGCTCCAGACGCACAGGCTCAGCGGCCATGGCTCACGGGCCCAGCCGCTCCGCGGCATGTGGGATCTTCCCGGACCGGGGCGCGAACCCGTGTCCCCTGCATCGGCAGGCGGACTCGCAACCACTGCGCCACCAGGGAAGCCCTGAGTTGTACTTTTGATGGTAGAAATAGGGCTCAAAGATCCCTGTGTCCAGCTTTGACATGGTGTGTGTCTGCACTCAGCGCCTACCCCAGCTTTGGCTTGGCATGGGGAGGCCCCGACTGCTCTGTTTATTCCACTGCCAGTCAACAGATAGGCTCAACCTAGCCACAGAAGAGACTGGCTCTATGGTCAGTGTGGCTCATGTGGAGACTGACTCTCCTGTGAGCCAAGGTTATTGTTCCTCAGACAATCTTAGAATGTTTGAGCTAGAAAGAGCCCTAAGCTGATCTCATTCAACATCCTCATTTCACAGGTGAGGAAATGGAACTCCAGGGAGTTAAGAGACTTGCTTGGATTTGAGAGACTAATTAACAGTAGAGCCAGGACTGAATCCAGCTTCCGGACCTCTCGTCCACTAATCTTCCCCCAACTCTAGGTAGCGGCAGTTACTCTCCCTTTGTTCCTGAAATCATTTATTAACCTTTGACTTCTATGATGAACCCTCTTCTGCCAATTCCAACACTAATTTTCTTGCAGTTATCCAGTTTTTCCAGATGTAATGAATGTCATGTATTACTGGTATACTTGATTTTGGAATTTTAAACTTTTGTCTAAATTAATGCCAATAAGAGGCCATGGTAATCAGTCTGTTAAGTAAAAAAAAAGTGCCATCTGCCTCAGAAGAGAAAGGTATATTCATTCTTTCTTTCTTTCTTTTTTTTTTTAAATTATGATAGGTTAAGTCATAACCTAACTTGCTTCAGTTGCATCAGTACTTTCTTTTGAGGGCCTGGTAAAGAATAGAGAGGCAGTTTTCCTTCATTCCCTTCCCATTCACCTCTTCAGTGGCTCCTTTAACTATTTCTTCCAGTTATAATTGTTTGTAGTAATTTTCAGACTTAATATGTATTTTTGTTTTGCAACATATTAAAAATCTAAGGACGTGGAGTGAAAAATCAAACAAAAAGTATAACTATCCTATATATGCAAAGAAATTAGGAGTTAATTTATGGAGTCCTGGTCCTTGGGTGAATTTTTTCATCTTATCTGGAGCTAACCTAGGAATAATCATTTCAACCAGTGTTAAGATAGGTTGTCATGGCATAAAACATGATGTTCTTTCCTGCATCTATACACCAAACAAAAGATATATTGGGGGACTTCCCTGTGGCACAGTGGTTAAGAATCCACCTCCCAATGCAGGGGACATGGGTTCGAGCCCTGGTTGGGGAAGAGACCACATGCCATGGAGCAACTAAGCCCGTGCGCCCCAACTACTGAGCCTGTGCTCTAGAGCCCGTGAGCCACAACTACTGAGCCTACGCGCCACAACTACTGAAGCCTGCATGCCTATAGAGCCCTCGCTTGCCACAACTAGAGAAAGCCCGCGTGCAGCAATGAAGCCCCAACGCAGCCAAAAATAAATAAATTTATTTTTTAAAAAAAGATATATTGGGGAGAAGGAGGAGTGCAGGAGTAAAAGTAAGTAGAGAATGGCTCAATAGTAAACATCAGGTCCTTTGCTTCTAACTCAAACCAAACTTGAGCAAATCTTGACAGATACAAATTCCAGGACTCCTTGGATTAACCAAATCAGTATTTCTTAGAGTTTTCAATTTAAAGGTTCCTAAGGAGAACCCCTTCCCACCCCCCCACAGTATAGGGGAGCCTATTGACAACCCCATCCAATCCCGTTTCAGTGTCTGGTGTTTTCCCACTGTTTGAAATAATTTATATTTTGTCACAAGGGAAAATACATATTTTACTGTAAATCTTAATTTGAACATGCATTGGGCTTCTTCTTTTTCATCTCTTTGAGGATGAAGTCCTAAAAATACTTGAAGTTGGTTTTTTTTTTTTAAGTCAGATTTTCAGTTTGCCTCTGAATTATTACATGGGTGTTTGTGTGAGGTAGAACCAAAGGCACGTGATTTGGTGTTTTTATAACATTGTGCTTTCCTTGCCTTTTAGATTGTAATACAGGTTCCACCCCCTGGGGATAGTAGTGGCTGGCCAGATGGTTATGAAGATTTGGAGTCAGGTGATAATGGATTTCCGGGAGATACGGATGAAGGAGATACTTCCTTCTTCAGCCGACCTGAAATTGTGGTGGTATGTGTTTATTTGTAGTAGGTAGTTTGTAGAGACCGGTGTCTTTTTGGTCAGCTTTAGTCAGGGACTATTGGAAAATAAAATCAGATGTTAAAGGCTAAAGCTCATAGAGCTACAAGCTTCATTTGACTGTGATTTATCTCCATCTGTGTTTTTTATTTGTTTTTGTTTTTTTCCAGTTTAATTGTAGCCTGCAGCAGGTGGGGAATCCCAGTAGCTTCCAGGACCCACCCAACAGAAATGTCACCTTCAACATGGAGCTGTACAACACTGATCTCTTTCTGGTGCCCTCCCAAGGGGTCTTCTCTGTGGCAGAGAACGGACATGTTTTTGTTGAGGTGAGACCCAAATGTTAGCCTTGGGCTGTTAGGTTAGCGTAGATTTGTAGTAGCTCCTGGGCATGAGTGAAAGCATCTGGGGCAGACCTCTTCCTGCTCTTCCTCACCGCTTTGACCAGCTCTGCCTGAGGACGTGGCTTAGAAAACGCTCCCACTTCGATTTCTGACCAAAGCAGGAAATTTCAGGATTCACTACGTTCATTCTAAACGGAGAGAATAATTTGTAGATGAATGGATAAATGTTTTAAAAAAAAAATCAGCACTGTGAATTCTAATGAAGCCCTGTCCTTACTTTGTCCTTAGCATTTTTGCTAAGGACAGTTGTTCAGTAGCTGCAATATCAGGATTAACCAAGGAAAATTTCAAACCACCTCAGAGACTATCTTTTAAACTGTGGATACTTTTGAGTGAAATACTGTGTGTTACTGTATCTCATGAAAATTGCTTTTCTAGATCATCATCTAAATGTATCTATAAATTCATTAAAACTCTTTCCTATATATAACAGTAATAACCACACATAACATAAATCTTTGGAATGACTACAAAAATATTAGGTAGTGATGGTAATAATGAAATAACAACAGCTAACATTTATTACAGATTTATTTTGTGCCAAGCTCAGTTATAAGTATTGTAGTATTTTACTCTTCGAAGCAATTCTGTGACAGGACTATTAATATCCCCATTTTGTAGATGAGGCAATTGAGGCACAAACTTGTCTAAGGTCACACAGTTAGTACCTACTAGAGTTCAGAGTCAGAGTTCATGCTCAGCCCATCTGGCTCCAGAGCCCACACTGTTTGTTATCCACTGGATGCTATCATCTATCCTCAATGTACCATTTGAAAGGGGGAGAAAATGTAACCTCTTAGCAGTGCAAATATCCAAGTTCACAGATTGGATTCTAGAGAAGATCAATATCCTCATGGCCCCAGAATGTCTGCTGGTCTTACATGGAAGTCGTCCTCTGTTGAGCTGGTTTTGGTGCTGAGCTGCAAGCTGGTGTTCTCCTTCACTGTGGCAGGAGGGAGAAGCTTAAGGGGCCAAAATGGGATACTTCCATATATTAAAAGTGACTTCAGTGCACATATTTTTAGTTAAGGAAGACAAATAACTCACATTTGTACTGATTCTGGGATGGAGCCCACTGGCTCTAGACATTTTCCTGGATCGTCTCCTCCTTTTTGATTCCCTGTTCTGAGAGATCTTGTCTTTCTTTGGGTATACCTTCTTTCTCTGCTGGGGAAAAGGTACTGCTTTCTACATGCTGTCCCTAATCAGAGCTCTCTCCTAATCCAAGATGCGTTGTTTTCTTCTTGCTTTTCCGGCTGCACAATCCACATGTGTGGTTGGTCAGTGGTTTGCTGTTATGCTATGGGTTTTAGGGGTGCTGCTTCATTGCAGTTTGTTCTTTTCCAGATGTGTGCCTGGCTTTGCCAGGCTATGGCATTGCTGCCTTAAATCTTCCTCATGTATCCTACCCTGGGTGTTTTGGGTTTTCTTCCCCACCCTGCCACCCCCAGTGTTGGCTTGCTTGAACTTCATTTTCTTTTTCATTCTTATTTTCCCATTTATATATCATCTATATGTTCATAATTAAATTTAATCAAAGACATGGTCAAATGATAGAAAAAAGTGAACCAAATCTTTTTGCTATACCATTTTAAATATCATTATACATGATAATAATACATAGTAATACATTGAAGAGAATCTGGGGAGGGGGAAAATGGTATAAACTGCTTTATTTTAAAGTTGTTTTAAACCACCTGAAATATGAGAGAGAATCTGTAAATATTTTGCTAAATAGGATAGCAGCTATGCCTAGTCCTTGTTTCCCAGTTTGGAGTCCACTGCTAATAATAAAATTTTTATTTGGGGAAAGTAAATAAAACTTACCCAATCATTGGCTTGGTTTAAAGAAATATTTCCATGTTTCTTATGGTCATCCTTATCACATCCCCTCCCAGAATCTTCTATTTCCTCTAGATCCTAGTCTCTTCCTTTAATCCAAGACATTATCAGCTTTGCCACCTGGTCTTTGGTCATCCTTGGGTGATGGTTGGTCACATAGTTGGCAGCTTTTCTTTTAGTTCATTTGTCTTGGGAAATTAAAAGAATGTATTTCTATATATAACCCCACCCAATTTAAATCTAGACTAATACTATTAATAACAGCTGGCATTTCTTAACTAGAAGGGAACTGTGTTGTGTGCATGTAATTTTGACTTTACAGATTGTCACAATCACCGTATCTAGTCAGTGTTAGTGCCCTCGTTGTGCGGGGGAGAAACCAAGGTTTAGTGCTCACAGCGCGTGAGCAGCAGAGTCCTGCCACTACTCATTGCTGGTCCATTTCAGAGGAAAAGACTTGTTGACGATTTTTTTCCTCTCATCGAAACAACTTTTTGGAATACCTTAGACATTCTGCCATTGCATACTTTCTTTGAGATTAGAGGTTTGCATTTCTTCTGTCACACATTTTTGCATTGTGGGTTCTGAGTTCATGTTAAAGGCCACTTTTAAAAATAGAGTATATGTAATTTGCCATTTTCCCAAAATTAAATATCTCATTTTTGGAAATACTGTAAAAATAATGAAGTGTGAATATTTTCAGACTACCAAATACTACTTCCTGGAAAGACTTCTTACCAAGCACCCTCCCTGGCCACATCATGGGTGGCTTGAATTGACCCTGTAGCTGTAGTGAAATAGTGAAGAGAAAATAGACGGGCTCAGAAGACCTGGGCTCAAGCCTTGGTTTCACCCAGTGTTTGTTAGATATGATTTTGAACAAGTTAGCTATCCTGTGTATTCAGTTTTTCCTCCATTTATAAAATGAAGATGAAAATATCTCATAAGACTATTCTCAAGGATTAAGCTTTAAGGCACAACAAAATGTCATTATCACAGTCATCTTCATTGTTTAGCATCTTGCAGTTAACCACATAGGGATCTTTCAAAATAGTGCTGTGGCCTAAAAGCCCCATGCAATGTCAGGGATTTCCCCTGGGTATTTCAGAATGGAAAGTGTGTTTATATCTTCATGCCTTTGAAAGGATTCTGAGGCTATTGGCCCATGGTTGAAGACCAGCTTTATTTCTAAAGTGTTTAAGTTTATTTTGATCCTGAGTTTAGTCAAGGAATGAGGCAATAGAGGGGAGAGGCAGTTCACACAGTGATCCGTGTGTCACCAAATGGAGGATCCAGTCTGGTTTGAGGATTTTAGCTGAGTTCAGGATAGTTGAGATTTGAATTGGTAGTTGAGATGAGAATTGAATTCTGTTTACTCTTGGCCAAATACAACTTCCTGTTTCTAAAGAAAAGAACCTTAACAAGGTTTGGACATAGCCCATACAAATGTTTTGTAAGAGGGAAGTGTAAATGAGTCGGAAACATTTCCAGATTAGATTTCCCTTAAAACACCCTTGGGCTTAAAGAGTAAAGGGAGAGTACTTGGCAAGGTCTGGTTTGGACCTCTGAGAAGCTGGGACACTTCGCCAGGCCGGTGATCACCACCAGATTGCACTCTCCCCAACATCCAGCCCCAGAGGTCAGCTCTGCCTGCTCACCATGAAGCAGGACTTCAGGCGAATCTATAGCTTTACTGCAATGTTTTAGGCACAGTGACTTGCTGCAGTTTAGAAGTTTGGTCTTCCGTGCGTAGTTTAAATAGATTCTACCTCTGTCCTTTATTTTTTGAGTAATTTTTTAAAAGAGCTTGCTTTAACAGGTGATACACTGTTAATGACATTAGGGGCTTTGCCTACTGGTGTTTTGTTTATTTGGGAAAATCCACTTAGGTGCATGATGTACTTTTGTTTTTATTTCCCAGAGGACTTATGGGAGGTTGAAGAGACTTATTTATCTTGTATTATAGACTCTTCCAGGGTGGGACTTGAACTAAATAATTCACTGTATCATCTATACCAAGTTTAAAGGAGAACATCTGTTTCTTCAATTAGTGTGTTACTTTTGTAATTAGAAGGAAAACTATATGGATATGTTAGGAAAGTAAAGCAATGTCTCTCATCAGAAGGGCCGCTTTGGTATGTTACCCTTGTGCCTAGAGTGAAAGTGACATGCTAACTTGTTTCTGAATTGATCTTTCTGTTCTGTTGTAGGTGTCCGTTACCAAGGCTGACCAAGAACTGGGATTTGCCATCCAAACATGCTTTATCTCTCCATATTCGAACCCTGATAGGATGTCTGATTATACTATCATTGAAAACATTTGTCCTAAAGATGAATCTGTGAAATTCTACAATCCCAAGAGAGTGCACTTTCCTATCCCGCAAGCCGAGATAGATAAGAAACGATTCAGCTTTGTTTTTAAGCCCATCTTCAACACCTCCCTGCTCTTTCTACAGTGTGAGCTCACACTGTGTACCAAAAAGGAAAAGGACCCCCAGAAGTTACCTAAGGTTAGTGGGCCTTCATCCATTTGTACTGTTATTTTGACATTTTTAGGTGAGGCAGTGACCTACCAGAGAAGTTTAATCACAAGTTACAGCAGGTTGAGGTTTTGGGTTAGGGAACTGCCCAGTTGAAGCCATAAAGTTCATGTTAGCAGGGAACTGTGAGTTTTATGGAGTCTTAGAGAATAAATCCTGACAGTATGATTTTTTTTTTTTTCCATGCGTGCTACTCAGTAGTGTCTTACGAATGATAAATCAAGACTGTTTTCCACTGAAGGAGAGGTCTGGCTTTATCTTTGCTATTCAGATAGTATCCAGTGCCAGGAGTACAGAGAGCCGAAGGACAAGTTCAGTGTGCGGATTAATTTTTCCAGGTCCCACTGAGATTTGTATTGCAGTTGTTTTTTGACCTTCTCTGTGTGAGTTATAAGGTTGACTTGTCTCATGAGGACTTCTAAGGGAAACTAACAAATATTTTAATTTTTCTTGGTTTCTCGTCGGTTCATCATGTTCGCCTCATGTCACTCCCCACATTGAACCAGTACATTCTATTGCCACAACAGAAATCAGAACCCTTTGACCTTGCTGGCGTGGCCAAGGTAGGGGGAATCAGCAAGGGTAATTACCTCATCATTTTGGCCTTGTGCACAAAGGGTATCTTCTGCTTAGTTTTGTTTCTGTGATCTGCCATAATTATGTATAATTTCATATGTGCATTTATTTTTTAGATATCTCACACAGTGTAAGCTGACTTCTATTCCTTTTATAATCACATTTCAATTAATGTCTGAAAGTCTAATAATTGAGTCATATCATTAATAATGTATTGTATGGATGGAATTTTCTCACCTGATACATAGGTTGTAAGAGATGGATGTAGAGGGAGAAGGAAAAATTATTATTATTGGATGGATTACCATTGATATGAATCCTTTGCACTGTTATATTCCCCGGGGCATCCATTTCTCCATAAGACCATAGGAAATTTTATAATACATTTGAAAATATAGCAAATCTGATTTCATAGTCCTCAGGGAGTACATATATATATAAGGTGATTTAGGCTGTGTTCTTTAGGTTGCCTTTGGAAACATTGGTGCCTTAGCTGTGTGGGCCTTCACTTTCCAGTGACCATCAAGGTTGGGGTGTAGTGGACCATGGTAGAAAAACATGCGGAGCTTCATGCATGGCTGGGACCCAGAGGGTAACTTTTAGGAGTTAGGGATCTAGGAGGGGAGGCCTGGCAGTTACCAGGGGTCTTTACTAATGGCTGTGGCTGTTACCTTTCAGTGAGCCTGGCCTGTGGCAGCCCAGCTTCATAGTGTGTTTCTGTGAAAATTAGTCCTAATATTTCCTTCCAGAACATTCAAAGGAGAGTTCTAAGTCACAGGGGATGACATGGGATGTGACCCTAAACCTAAAGTTGCTATTTATATCCAAGGCAAGATAGAGTGGAAAGAGCATGGAGGACCGAGAAGGAAGGCCTGCTGCTTACCAACAGGACATTAGCAAGTCCCTGACCTCTCAGAACTTGCATGTCCTCATCTGTACCATTGAAGTAATAGTACCGGCTTCCCTCCTGGGTAGAGGTGCAAATGAGACCGTAGATATGATGACAGAGGGCCATTTATAGAGCTGTTACCACTGTCCCTCTGTTTGCTGCCTGTGGTTAATATTTCCACATTCCTGTGAGTGCTTTCTATGACAATAGACAGAGCCAAAGAATCTTATAGGAAGAGTTCTCAAAGATCGTTGAGTCCAACCCTGCCTATTGCTGATGAAATTGAGGCCAGAGAGTTCAGTGTCTTGCCCAGGGTCTTGCAGTGAGTTCGTTGTAGAATCATAGACTCTTGCTTAACCAAAGAACTAGTAGGAAAGTAAGAAGGCTTTTTCTAAAATGCAAATCTTTTCAGTAATGATTCCTCTCCACAGAAAATCCATTGTTTTCCTTTACAAGAGGGCTGTTGTAAAGGCTTTTCTTGTTTGTTTGTTTGAGGGGGTTGGGCGGGGGAATTGTCTTCTTATAACATGTATCTGACTTTCATGTTGCCTAGAGCAGCAATGACAATAAAACTACAAGTCTTTGCTCTTTTGTGATTGGAAGAACTGGAAGCTAATTAACTTTTCTGGGTACCTTGCTGTATATAGACTTCTAAAATAATTGATATGTTTCCTCTTCCAACAAAAGGGAAAGGATGTCGTTGACATTAGCATTTTACCCACTGATGGGCATAGATAAGGAACCAAAGTTATTTTAAAGAAAAAGGTAATGGAAACAGATACACTAGGCTTGGGCATGCTGGTTCTAAGTTTGGAGCCTTAAAATAGCTAGAAACAGCTGATCTCATGGCCTCCACACCTGGGCACAACTCCCCAGGACTTCATTTTGGAACATTAAAAGCAGATGACCCTGGAAAGCTTCATTTTGCATGAGCCTATACCAGAGTTAAAAAATCAAATGTACTCGGCAACATGATTATCTTTTTGGACAACAAATGTAAAATCTGTCACCCTCATAATGCAATACATGAAGTTTCCCACAATCACAAATCACAAACATGAACCATTTATGTGAAGCCAGCTTGGTGAAGGGCCAACATTCGTCATGTAGTTTTTTTATTTTTCAGACTAAATAACACTAAAAGCTCCAGTTGTTTTGTGGGAAGCCGTCCAGCCATGTTTGCATCTTCAAGTGCAGCTGAGAATACACTGGGCCTGCTCTCACATCTCCCAGATTATTTGTGGTTCTTTGAAACCATCCCAATGTCCTGTTTTTCTGGGGTAAACAGCTGTGAGCTGTCTGATAAGGGGCCACAGGTCAGCTGTGCAGGCCCTTTGGAGTGACCTCCCGACTCTGCTTTGCTCTGCCTCTCTGCAGTGTGTGCTTCCTGATGAAGCCTGCACCTCGCTGGATGCCTCGATGATCTGGGCCATGATGCAGAATAAGAAGACATTCACCAAGCCCCTCGCTGTGATCCACCATGAAGTACAATTTAAAGGTGCGTTTCAAGGAGGCTCAGTCAGAGAAGAGGGGCCTGAGGGCTGCTCATAAAGACGCTGCAATACTGTAAATCAAAGTCCACTTGTATTCAAAAGATAAATTAATAGCCAATTAGTAACTTTAGAATAGAATTCTTTGCCCAAGGAGTATTTTATTTAGTTGGTTCTCCTGCTGGCATGTGGTTAGTGATACATTTGCAAATGATTTCCTTATTTATTTATTTATTTTCCCCTTTTTGGCTGTGCTGCACGGCATATGGGATCTTAGTTACCCAACCAGGGATCGAACCCGTACCCCCTGCAGTGGAAGTGTGGAGTCTTAACCACTGTACTGCCAGGGAAGTCCCAGTGATTTCCTCTTTAAATATTAGATCGAAGTCTAGGTTGCCTCCATCATATCACGATGTCACTCTCCCTTGCGTGCAAATATGCTTCCTTGAGGAAGCATAGGAGAGGGTTAGAGTTCCTGCTGGAATTGCATGTAGTCCGTAGCCCATTCTTCCATGACCTACTGGTAAAGGTTGTGCTGGCTGCAAGCTATTAGGGTACTTTTTCAGGACCGCAGATGCCTTTGGGGAGGGCGCTATCTATGTGAACACCATCCATCTTAGGTGTTACAACCGAAAGAAGGCTGAGAACTGTTCAAGTGCATTTCTATAATTTAGTTTTTAGAATCTTAGGCACAGCTCTTGGCTTTCCCTGCTAGCTGGCTGTGGCACTTTGGAGCTCTCCCCTTAGGTCCTGGGGTTTCATTTCCTTTATCTGGAAAAAGAGGGGTTTCGACCAGATGACCCCCAGAGGACCTTTCAGCTGTAACAGTCAGCTGTACTGTTTGAAGAAGCAAAACCATTTTTCATTCATTTCCCAGCCCTCCTAAAGTTGGTGTGAAATGTACATATGAGATGTTTATTGGTTCCTCATCAATGTTTTTGTTGTTGTTGTCTGTTTTATGTTGTTAGGTTATTAGTTGGTTTTCAACCGTTTGAAACAGCTATAACAGCCTCAGTCTTTCTAAGTGGATTGCCCAAATAGTTCCTTGTTTATTGGGTCCAAGGGAAAGAAATAAGAATAAATTAACTGTGTTGCAAAGTATATGTGACAATTGGGCGACAGCTGGCTCTGTTTTGTGCTGTGAAAGTGGTTTAACAACAGCAACAGCTACCTCGTATTCCATCTGTTACTCTTACCTATTTTGAGAGAGCTCATTCTGCTGGTAATTGAAGGCAGCAGCTTGCTTTTTCCTGTGCCAGACAATAATTAGGCATCAATATTGCAGCCGTATAACTTCCAGTAATTCATTCATCCATTTTTTTAAGTCTGGTGGTATTCTTCTAAGTAATTCCTTTTATTTAAACTTTGTAATTATCCTGAAAGGTCAATGTTTTCTTTACATAAAAGTTCAAGAGTAAAGTTTTACCAAATATTAAAGCAATTTCATGAGATTTGCTAATTGAGAGTAGATTTTAGTGGAGAAGCATGCGGTGAAGAAAGTTTATTGCTTCGGTTTGTTAAACAAATTGAGAAGGTTAGACTGTAGGCTGGATTCCCAGAGGCTGTATGCAAATGCTCTTTCTGACTTTACACTGAATGGGGTAGGTTTTCTGGCAATTTTTAGCTTTATGAGTGACTCCTCTCACCTTTTATGTGTATTTTCCTTTGACTCTAGAAGCATTTCTCCTCAACGCAGGCCATTGGGGTCTGTGCTTTCTTTCTACCTCTCAGTGAACTGGAATAATCATTTATAAGAGGAGTGTGGCCATTTGCCTGATAACATTGGTCTCTTTGAAAAATAACAGGATCATGAATGTTTTTCCTGCCAGACAACCTAATGTGTTACTGTAGGAAGATAATATACTATAGTATCTCTGGAAGTGGGCAGATCTCTTGTTGGGAATAACTTTGGGGGTAAAAATTTCCCAACCAATGGGACGGTTTACTGTCTTTTTACTGTACGGGCGCTCTTTGGAGAGTGGGCCAAAGTTCTAGCTCTCCCTGGCCATTTGGTCCATCTTATTTCTCAACACTTGGGTTTTCTGGGGCAGCAGATAGAGGTTTTCAACTTCACAGCCAGCCACAGGGCTGCTCTGTGGCTACCACTGCCAGTAGCATGGACACATTTCAGGTGGTGTTTCTTCCTTCTGTGGACAGGGAGACTAGGCCATCAAGACTAAATAAATAATTCTGGGTCCCTCCTCTGGGCCACTGTTTTTAATGGAACTTTCCTGAACCTTGCAGCACATCTTTGCTACCTTTGATCTCTCAGTCCCTTGGGAACCAACATGGGATTAGAATTCTTTTGCTTCTTAAATTCTCAATAATAGATGATGACGGTAGTGGCAATGATAGAGATGGAGGTGATGATAATGATGATCTAACATTTACTGAGCATTTACTTAGTACAAGGTTCTGTGCTAAACGCTTTATGTGGATAATAGTATATGATCCACATAGCCCCTCTGTGAGGCAAGTATAGTATAGAGCAAGGATGGCCAAGGCATATAAGTAAATGGTGGGTCTGGGATTCAAATCAAAGAACTTTGATTCCAGAGCCTGTGATCTTAAACCCTATGCCTTGTCCTAGGGGGAGGTTGATTCTAGTTTTTAATAAAAACTGCAAGCAACATAGGCATCTATCTCTTCATACCCCTCTTCCTGGCCCCTTCCCCTGTTCATGCCGCATCACACTGGTATGCAAGTTAGCACCCAAGTACTCTAATAATTATGAAATGAAAAGAAGTTGAAGGGCTTCCCTGGTGGCGCGGTGGTTGAAAGTCCGCCTGCCGATGCAGGGGATACAGGTTCATGCCCCGGTCTGGGAGGATCCCACATGCCGCGGAGCATGGGCCCGTGAGCCATGGCCGCTGAGCCTGCGCGTCCGGAGCCTGTGCTCCGCAATGGGAGAGGCCACAGCAGTGAGAGGCCTGCGTACCGCAAAAAAAAAAGAAAAAAAAAGAAAAGAAGTTGAAGAATTTACACTGTTGATACTATGTGTAAAATGGATAACTAATGAGAACCTACTGTATAGCACAGAGAACTCTACCCAGTGCTCTGTGGTGACCTAAATGAGAAGGAAATCCAAAAAAGAGGGGATATATGTATACGTATAGCTGATTCACTTTGCTGTACAGTATAAACTAGCACAATATTGTAAAGCAACTATACTTCAATAAAAATTTTTAAAAAAAGAAATGCGTTTAAAGGAAGAGGAGAAATGCAATAATTTGAGAAAATTTCTGTTTTCCAGCAATATATTTTATTACTTAAGTTTTCATTTTAATTTTTATTGATTTTTAATTATAAAATTAATACCTATTCATTCTAACAGTTGATGCAATATTAAATGTATAATAAACTAGGTAATAACTAGTCCTTAACCCACACCTGGTTAATGAAAGTTAACAGTTTTTGTATCCTGTGTATATCTTTCCGTCCCTTTCTCTATGCTCATATAACCGTATACAAATAAATAGAATCTTTTCATTTTCAAAAAAAAAAGAATTTAAGGAAAAAAGTCTGTTCCCCCAAAGGGTTAAGATGTTGGGAAACATGTAAACTGTTTAAGAGACTATTAAAGTTTAGGACAAGTTCCGTGACTTTGAATTGTAACTCACAAAAAAGCCCAGGAAACGTGAATAGTTTATGCAGATTATGGTTTATGGCAAAACAATTAAAATAGTTGAGGTGGTGCCATCCTACCATATTTTCTGAAATATTTTGAAGTATAGGCAGGTTAGTGCTCTTTGCTTTGGATGCTGTGACCACTTTTTACAGCATTTGAGAACACTTGGGCTTACATAATAAAAATGATTACACCGCGTCAGCGATGATTTTATTTTTTAATGGTGAAAGGGAAAAGTAATCATCTGAAATTTAGGGCATATATTAAAAAAAATGGGGGGCACAAAAGAACATCCCCAAATTTGCCATGATTTATATACAATATATAATTCTTAGCAAGTTAAGTGTTTAAAATACTGAATTTTCTCCATATTTCTACCACATAACTTTTTTTAAAAAACATCTTTATTGGAGGATAATTGCTTTACAATGGTGTGTTAGTTTCTGCTTTATAACAAAGTGAATCAGTTATACATATACATATGTCCCCATATCTCTTCCCTCTTGCGTCTCCCTCCCTCCCACCCCTCTAGGTGGTCACAAAGCACTGAGTTGATCTCCCTGTGCTGTGCGGCTGCTTCCCCCTAGCTATGTATTTTACACATAACTTTTTAAAGATTAAAATGTGCTCAGGACAGTACCTGGCATATCGTGGGCACTCAGTAAATGTTAATTTCCTTTCCTTCCTCTTAACATCTCAGCCAAACTAGGGTTTTTGCGGGGGATTAGAGGGGAGTGGAAGGGAAAGTTGTGAACGTCAGTTGGAAATTAATCCAAGAGAGGCGTTACTTTTTGGAACACATTTGATTTTTCCAGAACAAAAATAGTCTAAAGCACCAGCCAGGTTTTGTCCTCAGGCTGAGGTAGAGATGAGGGGAAGCTGAGTAGAAAGACGGTATGAAGTTTAATTAACAGACCAAGACATTCAGTCTCTATCCAGTAAGGAAGAGATATCATAAGGTGTTTTTTCATTCAATGTGCTTCACATTTTGAAAACTTTTTACTTTAGAGAAGTTCAAATATAAACAGAAACAGAGGTAATAGTAGAATGAACTCTCATAAACCCTTCAATTGGTTTCAACAATTACCAATTCATAGCCAATTTTGTTTTATCACTTCCTGTCCCTGGATTGTTTCGAAGGAAACCCAGACATTTCATTTTATTCACAAATATTCCAGTATGCATCTTTAAAAGTTGAGACCCATCAAAGATCTCAAGTAGAGAACCGATGGTCAGATTGTTTAGGAAGACTACTCTGAAAACAGCATGGAAGTTGAGTTGCTAGGGTATGTATGCAATAATAAGATATATATGATATTTATGGTTATTTATAACAGAAATGTTTATTGAGGACCTACTACATGCTTGGCATATAGTAAACAAATTTTCCTATCTTTGAATGAGGCTTTACAATCTAATGCACTCCTGATGTTTTGGGCTGGATCACTCTTTGCTGTGGGCGTTATCCTGTGAATTGTAGGATGTTGAGGAGCATCCCTGGCCTCTACCTACTAGATGTCCTTAGCAAACCCTTCTACCAGCAGTTGTGGCAACCCAAAATGTGTCTAGACATTTCCAGATGTCCCCTGAGGAGCCAAGTAGGCAAAAATCACCCCCAGTTGAGAACCACTGATCTAGTAGAAGGATGCAGATAAGTGAATAGGCAATTGCAATGATATTGAAAGAACCCAGAGAAGAGATTAATTAATTTGTTAAGAGTGCAATAAAGTTAGTAAAAAGTATATCTTCAATGGCCTGCACAAGCTTCTTTGTCTCCCCATCCTTCCTTCTGTGCCAAATACTAATAGATGTGGGTGCCTGTTAGACACCTCATTTCCCTGTGGGCCTGCCTGGTCCTGTGCCATGTTTAGGAGAACTGAATTGAAAGCCTGAAGCCAGAAGCAGTGGTCAGTTACTCATGCATAACCCCAGAAATATCCCTTTTATGAAAACCATGCCTAACAGTCTGAGTAGGGAAATTTTGGTTCTGGGGCAGACCAAAGTTTGCTCAGAGTATATGAAAAGATTTAATTCAGAATGCTGATTATAGTTTGTTCTGTCTGTAAAGAAATCTTTACTGTTAAAATTCTCTTTACAGTAATAGCTAGGATTCCTTTCTTTCAATCGTACCCTTAAACCAAAAGTAAATATTGTTCTGTCCACTCTTTTCCTTTCAGCATGCCAACTCGATCATAGGGTTCCGGTGGAGATCAATCTATTTTAGTTATACTCAGGGGTTATTGGGAATTTTGGAACAAAAATGTTAGAGGATAACATCCTTTAACCTTGTATCTGCAGCTTGTGCTTATTATTGTTTATGCACAGAAAGCATGGAGGAACTTCGCCTCTGGGGAAATGCAACAACTGTTTCTGCTTAGCTCTATGAGGAGGCCCCTATTTGGGGTGGGGTAAGAGGATTAGGTCATAACGTAAATCCATTAAGAATTTTAAAACAATGTCATCTATCACACAGGCCTTACTATAAAACCTACATTCTCACATCTGAGGTCTTCTTAGGGGAGAAGCATTATTTGAAACCTCTTGGGGATTTTGAGTGACAGAGTTTAACTATGGGTGGTTGATTGAATGGAACTCTTCCCAGAAGTGTGTATATTTCTCGCATGATGAACGCTATAGAGACCTTTAAATGCCTTTGGACTTAGTTCAGCGTATCAAACCACTACTTCGTGAAGAATTTTGTGGTTAGATACCCCTACTTCATAGGACTCTTGAGAGTTTAAAATGAGAAAATGTAAGTGAGGGTTTTTTGTCAATTGTAGAACACTATACAAATGGACAAATGTAAGGCGTCGCTGTTGTTACTTTATTGCTGCCAATAAGGCTGGTGGAGCCAAACTCCCAGGAGACAGTCTCTTATGTGCATTGTGTAGTTGGTGTGTGTTCTGCACACTGAAATAGATTTTCTTAAAAACACACAATTATTTTAATTTTCTTAGTAATTTTATTTAAGTATAACTTTCGCATATATCCTGATCCCAGGGCCACTATGCTGCACAACTCCAGGGGGCACCATTCAGTTGTAGTGGCTTTGATTCATCCCATAGCATTACTTCCCTTAGAGCTGGACCGTGATACCACATGCTGCAAGAATGTGATCAACCAGCTAAAATGGTTAATCCCGAGAATTTACAATCTTATCTGGCTTTTTTTATTTTTATAAACATCAACTCAAATGCTGCTTGTTTTGGTCAATTTTTCACGTTTTTTTTTTTTTTTTTGCTTCCCTATGGATTCCAACACAAGGTGTGTCTTCCTTTATTGAATGAAAATGGAGATGAAGAGAGGTACTAAACATACCACTTTTAAACTCTCAAGAACAGGGGCAGAGTCTGTGTGAGGACTTAACACATTTTTTCTGGAAAGGGCCAAATGGTGAATATTTTCATGTTGTGGCTTATGGAGTCCCTGCCTCGACTCTTTAACTGCTGTTGCAGAGTGAAAGCAGTGGTGGACAATATATAAATGAATGAGCCTCGTTATGTTCAAATAAAACTTTATTTATGGAACAGATTTGACTTTCATATAATTTTCACGTCATAAAATATTATTTTCATTTTTTTCAATGACTTAAAAGTATAAAATTCATCTTTAGTTCACTTAAACAAAAAGAGTGGTTGGCTGTTATTTGCTATCCCCTGGTCTATGATATTCTCACTGTTGAGAATAGCATGTCGCTATGCACAAGTACCTTCTTAATCAGTGCTTCCCCAGCTAAGGACAGAGCAACACTCACCAGTCATTTAGCTTACGGGGCAGAATCTGGAATCCTTGGTCAGCCCCTACCCTGATGCTTTCCAGCTCTGACCTTGGGCTGGTCACATGATAACAGTCTCAGGCTGCTCATTGGTAAAATAGTGATAAGAATTCTTTTTCTGCCTCCCTTACGGGGCAGGTTGAAACCTCAAATGAGATTAGGCTGTCTAGCACTTTCTGAACGCGAAGGCATTGTATAGAAATGTCAAAGCATGTAAGCATTTTCTTATAGTCTTATTCCAAATTTCATCTAGTGCCTTTATTTTCAAAAAGTGCATCAACAGTCTAACCATCCTCCACCAAGCATTTCTGGTAAGGCCATTCTATGCCAGGCTGAGCCCGGAGGATATACAGATGAATAAGATCTAGACTCTGCCCTGGGGGTTAAAAAAAATTGAGAGAATTCCGATGTGATGTGGCACATTTATAACAGAAGAGGGAAGGAATGAGCAAAGGTGGGAGAGACTTGCCCTGCTGGGGTGGGCATGGGCTATGAGAGAATCAGAGAAGGCCTCCCTGTGAAAATGCCATCAAAGCAGGTCTGGGAGAGGGGGGTACTTGAGGGGATGGCTTGCAACTTGTGATGACACGGAGCCACATGGAGAATTAGGGGAACTTAACTACGAGGAGCCCAGCACGGGTGAGGAGCCCATTAGGAAAGGAGGCAGGAGAGAGGTGGGTACAGGGAGGCAGACCTCTCTGTGCCGTGCTAGAGAGTTCGGATTTTTTTCCCCATAAACGAAGGGAAGTCATTGAGTGTTTTAATCAGGGCAATAGCATAATCAGCTCTGAGCTCTGGAAAAGTCACTCTGGGGGCACATATGGGGGGAGAAACATTTGGGGTGGGAGCAGTAGTGGTGACAAGGAGACCAGTTAGAAAAGCTCTGTAATAATGCAGATGCGTGATGAGGAGCTGAAGTATAGGATGATTGATAGTATTAGGATGGAAGAATGAAGATGCCTTTACAACACTTGTGTACATTAAAAGACCTTTTTGAAAGTCGAATAGTATTGAATACACTGGAGAAACACAGGATTTAAAGATATTGAATCCTTTTTTAAATAAACAGAAAGGTATACACACACACACGCACACACACACACGAATTATCAGACTCAGATTCCCTGAAGGTGTTTGCCTTCAATTTTTCTTCAAATTGGAGAAACTGTACAATTGATCATTAACAAAGTACAGTGTTTAAAATTTCTGAGTAATCCATGTTATAGTCTTGATATCTAAAGAGGATAATTGACAGAGCTTTTACAAAGGAAGTATTTATTAACAAATAGAAAAGTGTCAGCCTCTGCCGAGATTTCGATGACCTTTCACTTAGAACTTGATTTCTCTGTAGAACGCATCGTGATTTATGTTTTTGTTTCAGAAACAGGTCCAAGCATTAAGAAACCGATTCCAGTTTCTCCACGTAAGTCTTTATGCAACTATTTCGAAATAAAGCCTCCTGGGCTTTTATAAGAATGAGTTGGTTATGGAACATTTGCCAAACTTTGAGTTTTGATAAGAAGACTTCTGCTCTCATTCTCCCTCACCCCATTTTTCTCGTACTTTCTTTTTTCCCTTCCCCTGTCATTCCTTCATTCTCCTTTCTTTTTTCCTCTCTACCTTTGCCATTTTAAAATATGAATTTGTTAACCCATTGGTGTGTATCACCTTAATGCGAATGTAGTAACTTTCTTAGTTTTAGAGAAGTTCATCGTCTGCATACTTACATCGATTGTGATCTGAAAGCATTAACATACAGCTATGGGAGGGGTTTGCTTTATGTATCATCAACAGTATCTACCTGCTCAGAGAAGTAGTGATAAAGGAACTAGCTGCTATACCATTAAGACAATCACTAGTCCAAGGGGTGTTGAGAAGGCTTGTAAGACAAAAAGGGAGGGAGACCAGCTGCTGCAAAATGATGCGTTGGAAATTATCTGGGCCAATTTCATTGCTTTATACAGAAGAAAACTCTGACCCAGAAGTATTTAAGTGACTTCCCCACGGTTATAATTGTCACTGAGGCAGGACAAGAGCCTGGGCTTTCTGGGTGTGCACCCAGAGCTCTTCTAGATAATGTTGCCTTGTGAGGAGAGTCTGTACTTTTTTTCCTCTTTAAGACTTTCCAGGTTCGTCTCCATGGCTGATCCCATCACATACATGTAAAAATCAGTCTGGAGAGTTCCTTTATGCTAAGTACTTTATAAACCATTCTATTAAGTGTATTATTTTAACACTATCATGGAACAGTATCATGAACCCAGAAAGAGATGCATATGGACACGTTCTCTGGTACTCACCTAGTCTGATTCTCATAAATGACACCTCCATCTTTAGAATTTTAGAATACTTTCTTTAAAAACTTCTACTCATGCCCCACTTTTGCATCTGTAGGCATGAAAAGACAAGTCATCTTTTAATATCTGTCCTACAGACTAAATTAGGTTGATGGCAGCTTGGTTCGTCTTAACCTCCATAGCGTTCTTCCCACCTCTTACTCCTCCTAGGGGATCCCCAGCCCCTTTGCAAACTCCTTTTGTTTACCCCCTGCCTTCAGCAGGTGAGGTAGTGCTGTCCCATTTTTTAGAAGTTAAATGAACACCATAGGGCACATGGCTAGAAGAGTAGGGACCAGGACTTGGGAATCTGGATCCTTCAGAATCTTCTCTACCACATTATACTTTTCCTGAGCCCTTTCAAGTGCTGGGGCTGCTCAAGGGTCACATTTGTCTACACCTGTATCTTCTACACTGAAGTTGTTGAATTTACATAGATATCAGCTGGAGTCACTTCTGACTGGAGAGAAGCATAGAAACAGTATTGAAATAATGGGGAGATCCTGTACCTTCAATTTATAGTAAAAAAAAAAACAAGAGAGACTTTAGAAATTTTATTCCACCAAAAACCTCTCTCCTTGGAAACTGATTTTTACTTTCTATAAGTTATTCAAAGAAGGTAGTTCTCTTAAATGAAAGGAAATATTCTATTTCTGTGGCCTAGAGTTAATTTCAAATATAAAAATCTTTGCCAAATGGAGGAACAGTTGGTTCTATTTATATGTTTTGCTGACCATAAAATTGACATCACTCCCCACTGAGGAATATTTCCGTTCACCTCATAGAAAGATCATGGTTGGAAAAGTGTTAAAAAGTAGGTTGTGTTAAATGACACAATAGGTAATTGTTGAGATGGAGGGTTTAATGTGAGGAGGTCAGGGAAATTTTATAATCCATAGGAATAGTTTATCCTTATTGTATGTTTTCTCCTTTCCACCACCTTTCTTCCTGTTATCTTTCATACTTTTAAATGTTCATGAAGGTATGTTTATAAAGTGTTTGGAGTGTGTTTTTTATGCAGTGTCTTGTTTTTTGTGTAGTGTCTCAGTGTTCAGTGAATAAGAAGCCATGAGTCAGATTCTGATAGAAGTTTACCTTATTTTCCCAAGCATCTTAACCTTTGACTTTTCAAGCCACTTTACCATTCAAATAGTAGGTCCTCAGATTGAGACAATGAACCATAGACCTAAGGTTTTACAGAGTTGACAAATCTGATTTTTTTAGTAAGTTTGTTGCTCAAGATAAATTGCAAACTGAGGGTATCTTGGAAATCTGAAAATTTCATTTTTCTCTTGAGAAAATATTTGCAAGTTACACATACAGTGTATTTTGTTGGAATCTGCTCTTTATCCTCAGATTTTATTAGCTGGTGCTCAGCCTTTCTGACAATACTTGTGAAACAATATAAAATTGCAGCATGTGATGCAGAGTCACTCAAAATATGCATTGGTTTCTCTTCATTATAGCGATATTCCATGGTCTGGACACCCTAACCGTGATGGGCATTGCGTTTGCAGCATTTGTGATTGGAGCACTGCTGACAGGGGCCTTATGGTACATCTATTCTCACACAGGTTAGTGTGACTGTTGCATATCAGTTGGTGTACATTCCATGTGCCTGGCACACTATAGACAGTGTTTCATTGCATGGATGAATGGATGAAATAATGAATGAAAGAGAGAGAAAGTTCATTCCCACCATTTTCACATTTACGTATTTGGCATGAATTGGGTTTTGCAAAAATATAATTTGCTTTAAGGAAATCTCTAAATTCCTTTTAGAAAAGGAATGTTTAAACTATTTATGTTAATTACATTTGAGATGTTGCTGAAATTTAGCTGCTAATAAAGCTATTTTGTGGTTAGGGTTTAATTAAAGAAAGATAATGCAGACAAACTGGAAACATAAAACATTCCCCCAAAGCTAAAAACTTCAGAATAAACATATAAATGAGCAGGAAGTAAAAAAGGAAGCCAAAGTGCTAAGCACTGTCCACCAGAGGCCCTAATCAATGGCATAAACCAGAATTTCTTGACCTTTTTTAAATCCATACCATGTCTTCTTTGATAAACATAGAATTCTCATGTCTTGCTTGAAAATTATTTAAATTTTCAAAATATATTTTCATGAATTGTAAACAGATATTCCCACCATTTTCACATTTACGTATTTGGCATGAATTGGGTTTTGCAAAAATATAATTTGCTTTAAGGAAATCTCTAAATTCCTTTTAGAAAAGGAATGTTTAAACTATTTATGTTAATTACATTTGAGATGTTGCTGAAATTTAGCTGCTAATAAAGCTATTTTGTGGTTAGGGTTTAATTAAAGAAAGATAATGCAGACAAACTGGAAACATAAAACATTCCCCCAAAGCTAAAAACTTCAGAATAAACATATAAATGAGCAGGAAGTAAAAAAGGAAGCCAAAGTGCTAAGCACTGTCCACCAGAGGCCCTAATCAATGGCATAAACCAGAATTTCTTGACCTTTTTTAAATCCATACCATGTCTTCTTTGATAAACATAGAATTCTCATGTCTTGCTTGAAAATTATTTAAATTTTCAAAATATATTTTCATGAATTGTAAACAGATAAAAATGGTGAAACAAAGCAGTTTGTTTTCAAGTTATGCTCTTCCACCCCTAAAAATTCTCATGTGCCTTTCTTCCTGCCCCTTACCCCCAGTCCCAAGGTTGAAACATTCTGGCCTGAACAGAGAACCTGTTCTGACTCCAAGACAGAATGCAGGCCAGGCTCGGAGAGTCTGTCGTGCAAGGGGAAGGAACAAATGGACTGCCCTTCTATTGCTTCTTTCTTAGGTTCCTTGGAAATATGGAAAGGAAAGACATGCATTTTGAGGCGTGTCTAGGTAGCTAGTTGGTATTGTCTGTTCTTGGATGCTTGTTTACACTGTGAAGCTAGGTAAGCTGCTGGATTGATCATTCAGGTGAGACAGGCACAGACTTTCTGTTTAGAATTTCATTAATTCTCTATTGAACCAACACATGCCACGATCTTTAGCCTTACCTTGGGCCATCCAACTAGCCAGGCTGAAACGATGACTGTGTTATAGGGGAGAGAAGCACAGAAGGGCGTTTTGAGAAGTCATATCTTAATCTTCATCAGGATCTTCCCTTCAAATACTGCATTCTCTGACAGACTTACTTTAAATTATGGCAGAAGGAGAAGAATGAACCCTATGGTGCCTAGCATGGGAAAGTCACACAGTCCAAAACAAAAGTTTAGGAGTTTAATAGTAGGCTTTGAGTCCACAGATTCCTCATCAGCAACCTTTGAGTGAAGCCAGTTACCCTTAGACAGCACAGGTTTGAACTGTGAGGGTTCACTTACACGTGGATATTTTTCAATAATAAATACTACAGCACAACACGGTCCACGGTTGGTTGAATCCATGGATGCAGAGGAAATGCGGATGCAGAGGGCTGACTATAAGTTACATGCAGATTAACCTCCGCATTGTTCAAGGGTCAAGTGTATATTTCACGTGAGAGAAAGGAAATAAGTCTCTTGTCTAGGTAGCTAGTTGGTATTGTCTGTTCTTGGATGCTTGTTTACACTGTGAAGCTAGGTAAGCTGCTGGATTGATCATTCAGGTGAGACAGGCACAGACTTTCTGTTTAGAATTTCATTAATTCTCTATTGAACCAACACATGCCACGATCTTTAGCCTTACCTTGGGCCATCCAACTAGCCAGGCTGAAACGATGACTGTGTTATAGGGGAGAGAAGCACAGAAGGGCGTTTTGAGAAGTCATATCTTAATCTTCATCAGGATCTTCCCTTCAAATACTGCATTCTCTGACAGACTTACTTTAAATTATGGCAGAAGGAGAAGAATGAACCCTATGGTGCCTAGCATGGGAAAGTCACACAGTCCAAAACAAAAGTTTAGGAGTTTAATAGTAGGCTTTGAGTCCACAGATTCCTCATCAGCAACCTTTGAGTGAAGCCAGTTACCCTTAGACAGCACAGGTTTGAACTGTGAGGGTTCACTTACACGTGGATATTTTTCAATAATAAATACTACAGCACAACACGGTCCACGGTTGGTTGAATCCATGGATGCAGAGGAAATGCGGATGCAGAGGGCTGACTATAAGTTACATGCAGATTAACCTCCGCATTGTTCAAGGGTCAAGTGTATATTTCACGTGAGAGAAAGGAAATAAGTCTCTTAAGTGTAACGCTCTGAGGATATATGAACATCTGTGAATCAGTTTAGGAATGTTCTTCTTCATGAACAGCGTATACAAGCACTGGAAGGCACAGCGTTTAGCAGAGGAGCAACTTAGAGTTAATAATTTTGTCACAGGAGTACTGACACATTCACATCTCAGACTCACAGTTTTTTGCAACTTTCCCCAATCTCCTGCATGGCTGTAAGGTTCTAGGGCTGTTGGGCAGCTTATGCTGTACATATTAGGAATGAACTTGAAAGTACGCCGAGAAGACTCTGTAGCCCTGAGAATTTCTACGGGGTAGTCACCCACAGACGCTTACCACGTACCTGCTGAGCCATGACTGGCCTTGGTCATAGAGCAGCTACACCCCCAAACCCCGAAAGCAAATCTCAGGCCAGTAAGTGCCAGGAAGCCAGGTGAAGGCAGAAGAGGGCAACCAGATGGCACTCACTATGGGAACAGATCCCACTGAACTCCCTCTAATAATCCCAGACTCTTGTCCATGGCCATGCTTACAAACCCGGGAAAAAGCAAAGCCTGGTTCTGTGGCACGTATTGCTGCTTGCTAAATTCTAAGGTGTATTGTTACTGTTCCCTTCTCCCCCAAACCAGAGACTTAAGGAGGCGTTTTTAAGTTTTGTTAATATAGAAGTAGATTTGTAAGTAGATTTAAAAACAAAAACACAAAGGCCTTCCTGTGATGATTTCCAGCAAAATAAATTATGCTGATTTGGAAGCTGAATGGTTTTTAGACACTGTCATTTGGGCTCTAAACCTGTTAGCATCACATATGATACAGCTTCAAATGACTTTAAAAAAATCAATTAGGGGGCTTCCCTGGTGGCGCGGTGGTTGCGCGTCTGCCTGCTGATGCAGGGGAGCCGGGTTCGCGCCCCAGTCTGGGGGGATCCCGCATGCCGCGGAGCGGCTGGGCCCGTGGGCCGTGGCCGCTGGGCCTGCGCGTCCGGAGCCTGTGCTCCGCAACGGGAGAGGCCACAACAGAGGGAGGCCCGCATACCACAAAACAAAACAAAACAAAACAAAAACAATAAAAAGAAGTGCTGGAACAACTGACTATTTATTTGAGGAAAAAAATGAACCTTAATCTATGCTTCATACCACACACAAGTATTAATTCTAGGTGAATCATACACCTAAAGTTAAAACCATTGAACTCTATTTAGCTTGGTGTTAAAGAATATAATCTGTATGTTATTCCTTTGACAGTACCTGAATCTTATTTAATAGCCCAACATGTAGTCTAAGTGTTTTCTATGTCATTGAAAAGCAAGTGTATTGTGCTGATTGAGAGTACCATTAAATAAATGTCAATTAGGTAAAGTTGGTTGATAGTATTTTTAAAATCTTTTGCATTTGGGTTTTTTCCAGATTCTTATCCATCCAAAAAGTCCTAAGTATCTTTAGGCTCTACTAATTTCTTTTTATCTCTGCAAAGTCTCTTCATCTGTCAGGCCTACACCTTCATCCATCCATATCCATACCCACACCATGCACCGGATCCAAGAATGCAAAGTCATGCAGCAATCTGTTTACCTATCAAGGGCTTATTTTTATCAGGAATTCAGTTCCCTGCTTCTACCACTTTTTTTTTTTTTTTTGCCACATGGCATGTGGGATCTTAGTTCCCTGACCAGGGATCAGACATGTGCCCCCTGCAGTGGAAGCGTGGAGTACTAACCACTGGACTGCCAGGGAACTCCCTACTACCACTCCTAGATAGTCCCATAGGAAAGTATGATTTTTACCTTGTCCAGGTTTTCTTGCTATCATGGGAATGAACACCTTTCATATTCTATATTCAAATTGCCTGAGAGTTGAAATTCTGTGATTGTTTTAACAACCTCCTTCCCACCTCCCACTACATCCTCATACTAAATGCATGGCAATGATTGGATTCATTAGCTGTTTTAAAGACTCTTCAAGTGACAAGTAGACAGGGTATAAATGGATGAATGAATGAATGCAGGGTATAAATGAATGATATTGCAGCAGGTAGGATAACTCAAGTTTATTTGTAAAATATATCCCGTTCTGTCAAATACTGATAAGAAAAGAAGGCTGCAGCTAGAACATATTGAGACTTGATAATATATTTTCATTTACAGTGCTTTAGTTATTTAAACTCTAGAAATTCCATGTGAATTATCTTGTGTTGTATTCCATTTGCTATCCAAATCTATTTGGTTCACGAGTTAAAATACTAAGGAATACTATGCTAACTAAATCAATTTGATTTCCAAGTTTCAGAAAGTGAGTAGCAAGTTTGAATAAGGATTTATTAGAAATGTTTTGTTCCAAAATTCAGATTGTGACAAACATTTATCTCCTTTCAATAGATTACTAGATTTGATTTGCTAATTTTTAACATTGCATATTTTCATAACTGATTTTGGGCATATTATCTTTTTGTGTTCTCCTAGTAAGTTTTATCTTTAGGATTATGACAGATTCATAAAAACAGGTAACTTGCTACCTCAGTCTATGTCCAGGAAGAGTTCCTAAAACATTTCATAGTCTCATCTATAAATATATCTAATTTGGTGTCTCTAGTGTAGCTGTGTGACATTGTTTTTTAAATTTACTTTATTTTGGGCTTCCCTGGTGGCGCAGTGGTTGCGCGTCCGCCTGCCGATGCGGGGGAACCGGGTTCGCGCCCCGGTCTGGGAGGATCCCCCATGCCGCGGAGCGGCTGGGCCCGTGAGCCATGGCCAATGAGCCTGCGCGTCCAGAGCCTGTGCTCTGCAACGGGAGAGGCCACAGCAGAGGGAGGCCCGCATACCACAAAAAAAGAAAAAAAAAAAAATTTACTTTATTTTTATTTTTGGCTGTGCCTTGAGGCTTGCGGGATCTTAGTTCCCCAACCAGGGATTGAACCCTGGCCCCCAGCAGTGGAAGCGCAGAATCCTAACCAGTGGACCACCAGGGAATTCCC
>NC_041217.1:103391229-103479786 GCF_002837175.3 Physeter macrocephalus
GCTGCGGAGCACAGGCTCCGGACGCGCAGGCCCAGCGGCCATGGCCCACGGGCCCAGCTGCTCCGCGGCACGTGGGACCCCCCCAGACCGGGGCACGAACCCGGTTCCCCTGCATCGGCAGGCGGACGCGCAACCACTGCGCCACCAGGGAAGCCCCGGAAATAAGTCTCTTAAGTGTAACGCTCTGAGGATATATGAACATCTGTGAATCAGTTTAGGAATGTTCTTCTTCATGAACAGCGTATACAAGCACTGGAAGGCACAGCGTTTAGCAGAGGAGCAACTTAGAGTTAATAATTTTGTCACAGGAGTACTGACACATTCACATCTCAGACTCACAGTTTTTTGCAACTTTCCCCAATCTCCTGCATGGCTGTAAGGTTCTAGGGCTGTTGGGCAGCTTATGCTGTACATATTAGGAATGAACTTGAAAGTACGCCGAGAAGACTCTGTAGCCCTGAGAATTTCTACGGGGTAGTCACCCACAGACGCTTACCACGTACCTGCTGAGCCATGACTGGCCTTGGTCATAGAGCAGCTACACCCCCAAACCCCGAAAGCAAATCTCAGGCCAGTAAGTGCCAGGAAGCCAGGTGAAGGCAGAAGAGGGCAACCAGATGGCACTCACTATGGGAACAGATCCCACTGAACTCCCTCTAATAATCCCAGACTCTTGTCCATGGCCATGCTTACAAACCCGGGAAAAAGCAAAGCCTGGTTCTGTGGCACGTATTGCTGCTTGCTAAATTCTAAGGTGTATTGTTACTGTTCCCTTCTCCCCCAAACCAGAGACTTAAGGAGGCGTTTTTAAGTTTTGTTAATATAGAAGTAGATTTGTAAGTAGATTTAAAAACAAAAACACAAAGGCCTTCCTGTGATGATTTCCAGCAAAATAAATTATGCTGATTTGGAAGCTGAATGGTTTTTAGACACTGTCATTTGGGCTCTAAACCTGTTAGCATCACATATGATACAGCTTCAAATGACTTTAAAAAAATCAATTAGGGGGCTTCCCTGGTGGCGCGGTGGTTGCGCGTCTGCCTGCTGATGCAGGGGAGCCGGGTTCGCGCCCCGGTCTGGGGGGATCCCGCATGCCGCGGAGCGGCTGGGCCCGTGGGCCGTGGCCGCTGGGCCTGCGCGTCCGGAGCCTGTGCTCCGCAACGGGAGAGGCCACAACAGAGGGAGGCCCGCATACCACAAAAAAAAAAAAAAAAAAAAAAAAAAAAATCAATTAATTAATTTAGGCTGTACCAGGTCTTAGTTGCAGCACACGGGATCTTTTTAGTTGCGGCATGTGGACTCCCAGCTGTGGCATGCATGCGGGATCCAGCTCCCTGACCAGGGATCGAACCCGGGCTCCCTGCATTGGGAGTGCAGAGTCTTACCCACTGGACCACCAGGGGAGTCCCCAAATGACTTTTTATTAAAAGCTATAGCCTATGATTCATTTTAAAGACTGCTCATAAGGAATACCAGTGTCATGCAAGCAAGAAAAAGGCTCACTTTAGGACCAAATGGTAGTTTCCTATCCAGAACCCCCTCAGTTTCTTACCTGGGTCAGCTAGCAGCAAGTTTAAATAAAAAGAGAAGATCATAATGCAGTGGCCAATGGGAAGAGGTGTCTATACAAACACTGACTCAGTCCATTCAGTTTCCACAATAAGCTGTGGAACTCAGACCTTATATGGTATATTTGGGGGTTCAGGCAGCATCTGCCTCTATGCCTAAAACGATCCTTAATTTAAACAACTTCCTGTTCTTTCTATTCCATCTGCAGCACAGAGTGCAGAGCCAAGTCACAGGTTTCAATTGTGGAGATCTACTTACACACCTGGAATATGTGTTAGTCCAAAAAAGCTGGGTCCCTGCTTTATCATATGACAACTTTGGGCACAATAAGGGATACTTCCTTAGGGCTATATTCACTCTGTTTGGAAAACTCCATTTCTAATATTTACATTCTCCACTAAGATGGTGCAGAGAGGAGGGGCAGTCAGGGTGGAAATGGTGCTGGAATGGAGCCATAGAATCTTCATACTCCTGGGAGCTTAACTAGGTCATGGTCCCTAACCTGACTCATGAACGTCCCAAAAGTCATGTGCAATATTATATCTATTAATTTTTTGAGAAGAGGAGCAAAAGCATTTATTTTTAATTTTTAGTAAAACTTTTAAGCTTTATCACAACATGCACATGGTTTAAAGGCTGAAATAGTTCTGTAAGACTTGTTACAAAAAACATGAGTCCCCTACTGCCCCACTCCCTTTTTTGTCTCCTCAGAGCACCATTTTTTTTTTTTTTTTTCTGCGTTACGTGGGCCTCTCACTGTTGTGGCCTCTCCCGTTGCAGAGCACAGGCTCCGGACGCGCAGGCTCAGCGGCCATGGCTCACGGGCCCAGCCGCTCTGCGGCACGTGGGATCCTCCCGGACCAGGCCACGAACCCGTGTCCCCTGCATCGGCGGGCAGACCCTCAACCACTGCGCCACCAGGGAAGCCCTGAGCACCATTTTTGACTCTTAGCTGATTCTCTTGGACATCAATCCATATCTGTAAATAACATGAATATATTGCCACTTCCTTTTTTTTGTTTGTTTCTGTCTGTTCTTGGATGCTTGTTTACACTGTGAAGCTAGGTAAGCTGCTGGATTGATCATTCAGGTGAGACAGGCACAGACTTTCTGTTTAGAATTTCATTAATTCTCTATTGAACCAACACATGCCACGATCTTTAGCCTTACCTTGGGCCATCCAACTAGCCAGGCTGAAACGATGACTGTGTTATAGGGGAGAGAAGCACAGAAGGGCGTTTTGAGAAGTCATATCTTAATCTTCATCAGGATCTTCCCTTCAAATACTGCATTCTCTGACAGACTTACTTTAAATTATGGCAGAAGGAGAAGAATGAACCCTATGGTGCCTAGCATGGGAAAGTCACACAGTCCAAAACAAAAGTTTAGGAGTTTAATAGTAGGCTTTGAGTCCACAGATTCCTCATCAGCAACCTTTGAGTGAAGCCAGTTACCCTTAGACAGCACAGGTTTGAACTGTGAGGGTTCACTTACACGTGGATATTTTTCAATAATAAATACTACAGCACAACACGGTCCACGGTTGGTTGAATCCATGGATGCAGAGGAAATGCGGATGCAGAGGGCTGACTATAAGTTACATGCAGATTAACCTCCGCATTGTTCAAGGGTCAAGTGTATATTTCACGTGAGAGAAAGGAAATAAGTCTCTTAAGTGTAACGCTCTGAGGATATATGAACATCTGTGAATCAGTTTAGGAATGTTCTTCTTCATGAACAGCGTATACAAGCACTGGAAGGCACAGCGTTTAGCAGAGGAGCAACTTAGAGTTAATAATTTTGTCACAGGAGTACTGACACATTCACATCTCAGACTCACAGTTTTTTGCAACTTTCCCCAATCTCCTGCATGGCTGTAAGGTTCTAGGGCTGTTGGGCAGCTTATGCTGTACATATTAGGAATGAACTTGAAAGTACGCCGAGAAGACTCTGTAGCCCTGAGAATTTCTACGGGGTAGTCACCCACAGACGCTTACCACGTACCTGCTGAGCCATGACTGGCCTTGGTCATAGAGCAGCTACACCCCCAAACCCCGAAAGCTTGCAGCCTTAGAGGACAAACAAGTAAAGAAATAACATCAATGTAATATGAAAGGAATTATAATAAGCACAAATTAGGCTATTTGATTTGCAGAGCAAGTTAACATCTCTCCCCTATTCAAAGGAACTGGAGGTCTTAATTCATAAATATATAGCAACATTTCTGAAATTCTTGGATAATTTTATTTCAACTGACTTTTACTTTTGCTTATATTCTCTCAGAGAGATTTCTTGACAGAGAGAGAATATATATATTCTCTCTCTTGAGGATGCCCAACCTGGGATATATCTTTAAGTTTATACTAGCTTTTCATATTTTTTCTTTTAGAACAATTTGCAGTTCAGTTTATTAAATGCCATCACACACACAGGACAGAATACATAGAATTTAAAAGTAAAATAATCATAATCCATTTTAAAGAAGTTATCATCAAGTGTTTATTTCCTATATGGTATCAAGTAAAAGTAAGTTTTATATTTTAATGGTTTAATGTAAAAAATGGATTTGAGGCCCTCAGCCCCAAATGTAGTCATATTGATCCAAACAGTTTTCTTTCTCTTTTCTCCCTAATGTCTCTCTCGTTTCATTTTTCTTCCATCCTTTCTCCTCCCTTTACTTTCCTCCCTCTCTCTTTTAATTCTTTTTTATGTCAATTTTTCCCCCAAACTTGCTTGACTAATCAAATTTATAAAAATAGCCAAGTATTTCTATTCTCTGAAACAGCAAATAGTCTTACATAAAAAGTAGGTCTAAACTTGGAAGTTTCACTCATTTATTAATTAGCTTTAAAACTTAAAAAAAAAAAAAAAGAAAGAAAAGCTATAAACATTTTCAGACAGGAGCTGTTTCCATAAATTCTGTGGAGGAAAAGAGCCCCACTTGAATAGAAAGGACATTGGTGCCTGGCTCTACCTCTAAAACAATATTTTCTTGGTGAAGTTTCTTTACATCATGGATTCCTACAACTATTATTGGTAAAATGAGGGGGTACAGTCACTGTCTCACAATTTTTAGTAGCAGAATTCTTTTTTTTCAAGTCAAAACTTACAAGTTATACCATTACATAAAACAGTTCAAAAATATAATTGGGTTAGCCAAAGTGAAGGCGAGCAGCTGAGTGGGCAGACCCCTGGTGGGTCTGAGGGGCCCAGGGCACCAAAGAATGTAATTTGAAAACTTTTGAGCTGGGAAATCTCTAAGGGCCTTTCTAGTGCTAACAGCATATGACTATAGGTACTAAATAATTCACACTAAATTACAATTTTTAAAATAAATGGATGCCTTCCATTTCCATGGAAGAAATAACCGAGGTTCTCTTTGTGCTTGCAACACTTACTTCCTTTTTTATCAACAAAACTCAGTAACCTAGAATTAATCTTCCTGAAAGTTACTCATGACCAGGAAGAAATTTAGGCAAAAAATAGACTACTATTATTAGATTCATAGGTGAGGGCTATTGAAAACAATGTCAATATTTTCATATACCATGAAATATAAGAATCTAACTTCATAATTCTTTAAGTACTTGATTACGGTATGATTTCCCTTCATATAACCTCTATTGATCTACAGTGCAGTTGACTGTACTATTTCTTACATTTTCTACCTATACATGACAATTACTACCTATACATCAGAAAGGATATGTAGCATTAGAAACTTAATAAGTCAATACTTGGTCTTAGCATTATTATTTAAGGGAAGCTTCACACATTTACTTTACTAACATCATATACTACTATAGATTACTCACTTTGTAAACTTTTTTTTTTTTTTTTTTTTTTTTCTGCGTTACGTGGGCCTCTCACTGTTGTGGCCTCTCCCGTTGCAGAGCACAGGCTCCGGACGCGCAGGCTCAGCGGCCATGGCTCACGGGCCCAGCCGCTCTGCGGCACGTGGGATCCTCCCGGACCAGGCCACGAACCCGTGTCCCCTGCATCGGCGGGCAGACCCTCAACCACTGCGCCACCAGGGAAGCCCTGAGCACCATTTTTGACTCTTAGCTGATTCTCTTGGACATCAATCCATATCTGTAAATAACATGAATATATTGCCACTTCCTTTTTTTTGTTTGTTTCGGTATGCAGGCTTCTCACTGTTGTGACCTCCCCCGTTGCGGAGCGCAGGCTCCGGACGCACAGGCCCAGTGGCCATGGCTCACGGGCCCAGCCACTCTGCAGCACGTGGGATCCCCGTGTCCCCTGCATCGGCGGGCAGACCCTCAACCACTGCGCCACCAGGGAAGCCCTGAGCACCATTTTTGACTCTTAGCTGATTCTCTTGGACATCAATCCATATCTGTAAATAACATGAATATATTGCCACTTCCTTTTTTTTGTTTGTTTCGGTATGCAGGCTTCTCACTGTTGTGACCTCCCCCGTTGCGGAGCGCAGGCTCCGGACGCACAGGCCCAGTGGCCATGGCTCACGGGCCCAGCCACTCCGCAGCACGTGGGATCCTCCTGGACCGGGGCACGAACCCGTGTCCCGTGCATCGGCAGGTGGACTCTCAACCACTGCGCCACCAGGGAAGCCCTATTGCCACTTCTTGACAAAAATTTTAGGTCTTTTCTGTCAACCTCTTACTATGGAAAATGAAAATTTAGTTCTCTTTCAGCCCTGTGTCCCAATTATATATTCATGCCCTTTTTTGTCCTCCTTGTCCCCACCATCCTCCAAATAGAATTATATTTTGGTTAGGTCAGAATTAATGTTTGTGTTATTATGACAGCCTAAATACTAACCACAATTTAGCCACGTACTATAATAGTGTTGCTTCTCCTGCATGACTTCTAATTTTCCCTAGAATTAATAATTGTCTCTCTCTCCACCCCCACATTACCTTGGTTTTGTATATAATTATCACTAATTCATCAGTTGACTCTCTGCCAATTGTCTCAATCTCCTCTTACACTTACACATTCAGACATCAGATATTCTACTGATTCATTTTCCTCAGTACTTTCGAGTTGTGGATGTCCTGTGTCATGGATCTTGTCTTCCCCTTTCTTGGTTTAAAGGGAACATAAGAGGTAAATGTTTTTTGCACCATGCATGTCTGCAAATATCTTCATTTTATACAAACACTTGGTAGATAGTTTGGCAAGGTATAGAATTTTAGCTTACAACTAGTTTTTCTTCAGAATTTTGAAAGCACTCCTCATTGAGTTTTTACCTCTGAAGATTGCTTTGGGGAAATGCAAAGCCATTCAGATTCCTGAGCTGTTTTTTCTCTCTGGAAGAAATTTTACAATAATAGTGCTTGATTTAGGTATATTTTCATTCATTATGCTGGGCATTAATTGAGCCCCTTCAGTCTAGAAACTATGTCCTTCATTGTTGAGATTTTTTTAGAATTATTTATTTTTTCTTGCCCCTGTTTTTTTTGTTCTCTCATTCTAGAAATAATTTTATTTGAAAGTTGAACTTCTTGAATCGTGCTCTAATTTTCCTTTTCTGTTTTCCATCTTCTTCCTTTCTTTATTTTCTAGGAGATTTCTTCATCTTTATCTTTCGGTTTCTTATTGCATTTTTAATACTGCCTTCACATTTGTTAATTCCAAGAAGTATTTCCTATGAATTAAAAAAATATATCCTACTCTTATTTTATGGATGCAATGTCTTATCTCTCTGAGAATATTAATATAGAGTTATTTAAGAATAGGGAAGTTCTGAGCTGGTGGGTAGAACATATTGATTTTGAACTTCCCTTAGGGTGATCTGGCTAGGCCTTTTACTGAGGAACTCCTGGTATCTCATCTTTGGATCTTTCCTCTTGAGCTTATCAGGTTTTCAATGAAACAGGTTTTCCTGTTTCCTTCCTGGAGGTTGTAGATCTGGCTGTCAGCATTCTGGGGGTCACAACATTGAACATGTAGACATTAATTTAATTCTCCTCTGTAATTGTGGTTCTCTGCCCTCAATTGTGCTGGTGTTGGTCATTCCCAGAACCCTAGTTTCATCCTCTTTAGAGAGTAAACTTCCTGTCTTCCTCCCAGATGAGGAAGGGCAGGTCCCAGCACCATGGAGTAAAGAAGGGGATTTAGAGAAATGTTATGGCTTCTCAAACAGAAGTTTAGCCAACCCAACTTCTTACAGCCCCATGTTCACCCTCTTGTCTAGGGGTACCTGATGCCACCATTTCCTGAGTTTTTGAGGAGTTCTGTGTTACTACTTGGCTGTTTCTCAGCTTTTCCTACTGGTGGCTTAGGTTCCACCTAAGCCTTGACTTGAATCTGCTAAGTCAGTTATTACTCACCCATTTCCTCATTAGCTTCCAATGTTTTATTGCTATTGTCTCCACTCCTGTTTTCTTTCTTCTTCTTGTAGGTTTTCTTTCTTCTTATAGGTTTATGCCTTTTAAAAATCTGTATATTGTCATTTTGGTAAGGTTTTCCTCTAAGCCTATGACTTGCAGTTTTGTACCATTTAATATCTTGATTCTTGATATTTGAATTTCATAAGTTCCCTCCTGTGAGAAGAGTAAACTAGACTACCTTTAGTTTAGGGAAGTTTTCAATACCTTTTCATCAGTTTCAAAAATTATCCCTCCCCATTCTCCAAGAAAAAAGACCTACCTTTTGGGGGCAAAACTGTAGGAGGGGGTGGGTTAGATGTTGTTATAATTTATCTTTACTTTAACTTGCCTTTGTGGTCCCTGAACAGGATGCACTCAAAGTCTGATGATAATAAGAAGAGGAAGAAGAGAACGAAGAGGGGAAAACTGGGAGGGAGGCCACCTTCTATGTGTATCTGTACCACCTTAAGTGTGGGCTATTGTCAGAAATTGGACTTGAAACACTAGTTTGTTCAACTGCTAACTTGTTACCTGAACCAAGAATATGAACCATGTTCTCTTTAGTAAACATAGAGATGATCTGTCCTTTACAGGGTTATGAAGGTGAGAGTATTTAAACAAGAAATGCAAGTGAAAAGTTTTCTGAACTCCAAAGTCCTCCAAAAAATGTAAGGTTGCTCATATGTGCAGGCAGAAAAAAATCTAAGTGTGGAAGGAACACTGTGTTTCACAGAACAAAGTAAAATGCTGAGGTGTTGAATTAGGTGTGCCTGTCCCAATCCCTCGGGCTTCTGTTCAACAGTCCTGAGTTGAACACACTATATGTCTGAGTTGAACACACTATATGTTCTTAAAGCAGAAGTGAAGCACATACCCAGGTCCACCTGAGTCAGGTAATTAGGATGCTCCTTTTAATTAGGAGCATCTCTGGAGGCTTCAAATGCTTTCAGACATCTGAAGTTTCTCCAAGCTCTCCAGTTTAGTCCAGGTGAAGAAAGAAACAGCAAGAAGATCAGCTAAAGTGGGACTAAAGTAGGAGACAAGAGACTAACTCCCAGGGATCAGAAAGACGCAGGTGGGACAGATGGGAACCCTGGTATGCCTGGAGAGAGGGCAGGATCCACTCTTTTCACCCAAGTGCTCAGGTTAAGTTAAAGTAAGATGCCTACAGAAAACCAAAGTGCAGGTGCGAACAGGTTGGCCATATTGCGGGAATATAGAAAGAAAGTGGGAGGCAGAACATTTTGAAAGATTTTACTTCCTGCCTTGGAACCTTTCTCCATAACTTATGACAACATCTAATTCACCCCTCCTGCAGGGTTTTGCCTACAACAGGAAAGTCCTTTAGCTTGAAAAGTGAGGAGGGACAATTTTTGAAAATGATGAATAGTGATTGAAAGCTTCTCTAAACTAAAGGTGGTCTAGTTCACTCTCCTTATTGGAGTGAGCTTGTGAAATAATTATAATTAGGATATCAAGAGACAATAATTGGTACAAAATTGCAACCAACACATAGGCCTAGAGGAAAATATCTTTGTTTTCTCTGCAGCATCAAGTAATATTAGGTCTAAGTCACCCCCAGGCATATGGTTTTCAATCCAATGCTTAAATATCTCTCAAGAAAGAAATTCCATAAATTCCCGCTATAACTAACCAATCCTCATAATCAGCAAGTTCCCTGCTATGTGACCTAAATCTCTGTCACTGCCATTTAAACTCATTTCCTCATGTACTGCTCTCCAGGGAGCAGTACACCTGTCTGCTCCTCTTTGTAATAATCCTCTGTGGGCAATATTTGCAAACTGTCTGCTTTGGGCTAAATAATTGAGATTCCTCTCACCTTTCTTTAAAATTCTTCTGTTGTTGTTTCCCCGTAGAGCTTCTCCATGTTATTCACATCTTTAGATTAAGTTTCTTCCCCAGGACCTGCCATGGTGAAAGATTTAAGAGATAAGAATCCAGTTGTAAAGTAGACTGCCAAAGAGGTGGCAGAAAATCGGATCTGGACAGCTCCATGCCAAGCTAAAGAAAGGAAATAGGTTATCCCTTAAAATATGTGGGGTTTTTTTTGTTTTTTGGTTTTTTTCTTAAAAGCATCTCTGGCAATATCTAAGCTTAGCCACAGGCTAATATGTGAGCCGTGTGGAATGGAAGGCAGCCATGCTCACCATTATACCACCAATGCACACTGAGCCGGGTGAAATGAATCCTTGTCCTAACACACCTTCCTCCTGAGTACCCGTGTGCCAGATGCCTCTTTCCCCTACTCACTCTCCTTCCCAAATATCTCTTCCTCGGTGGTTTGACATTTTAGGAGCAACTCATGAAGACTGAACACATTTCTTCTGATGGCCAAGTTTGATATTTATGAGCAGGGAGCCTTCCTTGAACTTGCATTCTCTAAGTGTGCCTGCTCTGCATAGCCCTGCAGTCCTCCCTGACCATCCATCTTCTCCAGAAGTAGGCCAGTTGTATTTGTCACCCAAGGGATATTTTAGAGAAACTCAGTGCTCCAAGAAATCAGAGGTCACTGTGATAGAGAGCAGAAAACCAAAGAACCCATCTTAGAAAACCTAAGGGACTCTGCTGGCTTTTTAAGCAGAAACATCTGCACATTAAACTTTCTTTCTCATGATGAATTTTTCTGTAGTGCCACTTGCATCTGACAATGAGAAAACTTTTCTTGATTTCTCCAAAGGTAAAAGTTTTTCCAAAGGCAAAAGTTTTTAACAACTTGGTTATACTGAGAAATCTCACATCTTACATGTGAAAATAGACACAGAGCTAGAAGGGATAGTCTAAAGAAGCTATTTTCAACATTTCCAAGCAGATTCTCAAACAAAGGTACTCCTTGGCACACTGTTTTCTCAAAGCCAGCAGATTATTAGGTTAAGTTGACTTGTCCACCCTGGTGAAATGTATCCTGTAGTCTTGAGTATAGGGCACTTCTTTGTTTTGTTTCGCTTGGGGTTTCATTTTGGACAGTGTTTTGTATTAGCAGCACAAGAGTTTCCAAAACTCTGGAAGTTGAAAGACCTTTTTAATGGGTGATGATTAAAATAAACTGACATGACAACAAATTATGTTTGGCAAATAGACATCGGAAAGCAAATATTCAGACTTCCTGGGCAGGGAGTAGTACTGGCACTTTTCCTGAATGTGAATAATCAAGCACATGTCACATTTGGGATGAGACAAACCTGTTCACTGTCGATAGAACAGCCAAAGCCATCTTGCTTTAGCTGCTATCAGGCTGAACAAACGAAACCCAGGTGAGACAAAACGGGGAGGTGGGGTATTGACTCACCTCCTGCTTTTCTGACGGATCCTTTATTGAAATGGGGAAAAGATATTTTAAAAATGTGCTTCACATACAGCCACTTTAGTCCTGCTAATTGATAACCTGAGAATCCAGCTGGGTATGTTTCAACATGTGGGTTGTAAGGGGGCTGAATTTTTAAAGTATATCACCAGTTGTTCTAGTCTCTGGAGGTTTTGGGGTTTTTGGGGGGTGGGAGGGGGTAGACATAATTCAGAATAGCTAACAGATTTAATTTCCTTTTAGAAATAAAAGTTCCCACTCTGGGGAAAGTGGATTCTGGCAGAAAGTCACTGTCATTGAGGCAAACTTCCCCACCTTTAACTAAAGGCACACATGAAGGGTAGAGGGTAATGCTGGAAAGGGTCCAAAATATAGATTGCCAAAAAAAGAAGAGTGAAAATACATTGTTTCTCTGCCTCTGAGGAATATTGACCTGCTCTCCCCTCTCCATCCCACCAATCCCAGAAGAATAGATAACCAGAGGAAATACAGCAAGGGCCAACTATGCAGCAAGCATACGAAGGCCCTGAGGTTGAGGCCAGAATGTGTGTTGTAGCTGTGTGGTTCATAAATGGGTGACAGGGAAAGCTGTAACCAGACCCAGAGGCATGAGCTGTTTCTACATTTTGTAGAACTGCTGTTTTGGCAGAGGCTTTTGAGGGGCCCCAAAAGGGGAATGGAAGTAACGGACTAAGTTCCTGTGCTTGAAGGGCAGAGCCTTTGCTGGTGTGTTTTGTTTTAAGGAAGAGGCCAGAGGGTTGCTTATCAACTGCGGAGTGCTGTGTATTTCAGCCTGACAGGAAAGAGGAGGCTCATTCATAAACAGACCTGGCCCTCTGGGGCTTCCCACATTGGAGTGGGGAGATCGCTGACCAGAAGTGTACGAAGTTGATGCTTTGACTTTTCGAAGAAAATGCAGTATTTGTCATCAGAGAGCTTTGATCACTTTTCCCTACCTAGAGCCATTGTTTGAGGGCTGCCCTGAGGCCAGTTTTGTTGAAGAAAAGACAGCTGTAGAGCCTTTTGCAGCGCTAAATGCAGACCATCTGTGTGACCCAAGGTTCCCCCGCCTCCCCACAGCCCTGCGCACTTGGCGTGAGGTATGGGCTTTGCTGAAATGCAGTGGGGTGTGTGTTGAAAAGTGGGGTGCTTGATGTGTGAGGAGATAACTCAGGCTGCAGCCTGCAGTAAACCTCCGAATGGAGGGGCTGTTGCCTGGCAACCACAGTCCCCTTGTGCAACAGCTAAGCCCCTTCTTCAAAAGGGGTCTCTGGGAGCAGGCTCCTCCTATACCTCCATTTCTCAGGAGGGTCATGTGCTCCGTGCACAGTGCTCTCTCCGCTGTAGCTAGGTCAAAACCTAGCCGTCAACACCCCTGTTAAGACCAGGGGTATTCAGAAAAAGGCCTCCAAATTGCCAAGATTCTCTTATTACAGTTTAAAGGTCTCACCGAACCCTACGATACCTTTATGAGAGGAGGTGTTTCCTGAATACAGATGCTAGTCAGTTGGATCACACAGTACAGATGATGGTGGTCTTCAAAGGTTGCAGGCACTGAAATCCTGGGTGTTCGTCCTCAACTATCAGGGGTCTTTGCCCCTATTAACTGTCAGTCCGCTTGAAATCAGTTCTCTTTTCCCCATGCAAGAGGCTTTAAAAGCAAAATAAAATACCCACAAGCAGAGCAGCCTTATGGTACAAGGCCTTTTGGTCTAGTTGCTTCTGCCCATGGATGAGAAGAACATCAGAGAAAATGGGCTTTTCATTGTCATACAGCAGAAACTAGGACACCATTGTAAAGAAATTCTACTCCAAAAAAGATGTTAAAAAAATAACTAGGGGCTTCCCTGGTGGCGCAGTGGTTGAGAGTCCGCCTGCCGATGCAGGGGACACGGGTTCGTGCCCCGGTCCGGGAGGATCCCACGTGCTGCGGATCGCCTGGGCCCGTGAGCCATGGCCGCTGGGCCTGTGTGTCCGGAGCCCGTGCTCCGCAACGGGAGAGGCCACAACAGTGAGAGGCCCGCGTGCCGCTAAAAAACCCCAAAAACATAAAACTAAATATGATAAAACAAAAACTGAGAAAAAGTTCTTTTCAGAAGTGCACATGTATAACATGCGACTCTCACCCCTTTTCTTCATTAACTGCAGGAGAGACTGCAGGAAGGCAGCAGGTCCCCACCTCCCCACCAGCCTCGGAAAACAGCAGCGCTGCGCACAGCATCGGTAGCACGCAGAGCACGCCCTGCTCCAGCAGCAGCACAGCCTAGCCTGCCCCACCCACCGCCAAGGGCAGGACTGGGAGCCCACGCCTGGGTCCAGATTCCAGACTCGGGAGGCTAGATTGTGGGTCCCTGGTAAAGAGAGTGAATTTCAATATAGCAATCACCTGTTGTGTTCACCCCCCACCCAGGACTAATATAAATGTGACCCCTGGGCTTCTGTAACACACTAGATTCATGTGAGAAAGCTAAGGTGGTGGCCTTCTCCACCAGCCCCTCACAGGCTTGGGGGTTTTCAATGTGAAACACATGCCAGTTTTTAAAATGCTGCTTTGTCCAGGTAAGAACATCCGTAATTTGGAGCCCTGCGTTTTACCCAGACGCAAAGGGTTGGTAAAAGGATAATAGCCAGATAGTAGAACCAGTGAGTAGATGTGGCCAAAGATTCTTTGATAACTGAACCAAGATATAAAACAACAGAAATCCTTCAAGACTTTCTCACTGTGTTCCTCCATGTCTAATTTGCACCTTCTGGATGCACACTTCTCACCTTGCTGCCACACTTGTGGGGACTGCTGTGTCAGCTTGATGGGTGCTGCCCTCACGGACTGCATCCTGACACACCTCAAGGCAACATTCCTTTCTTGCGCCCTGGGCCAAAACCAGTGCTGATTTCCTTATCAGCTTCCTCCTTCTCCCCACATTCACACACCAACTGCAAAAATGTCTTAATGCAAATTTTGCATTTCTTTATAGGCATATAGAAATTGAAAATGGCCAAAATCTGGGACTGCAGATTTGTGCCCATTTATGACAATGTGTTCTATTACATTAATGTGTAAATGGGGGCAAAATTCAGTTGTAAAGTTGAGGAGGAATTTGCACAGTGTTATATGTACCAGTACAAGTATATAATACGTCATTTGGCACATTCGTTTTTTTCAGTTGAAGAAGAGAAAATTCATTCCCATTTTTAAAATGTCCTACACCTTCAGAGTTGGAACTTATTCTTAAATATATTTGAGAGAATTAGTGTTTCCATGCAAAACATGTCAACCTTTTCAATAGACCCTTTTGTAAACACCAAGCTCTTGTAAGATGCAAATGTATGGCAGATCCTTTTGGATTCCTGTTGGTTATCTGAACAGTGTCACCAGTTCTGCCAAGAAACTCATGAGATACGGAAAAAGACACTCATTTGGATTGCTTTAGTTCTCTTACCTTAAATATACTCCCAAAACTCAAAAAGAATTTGAGGTGAATTTTATTAAAATGGAATAATATGATGCTACTTTGCAGCTAAAATAAGCTCAACTGATACCTCTATGTTAAAAAAAAATGCCAGAGGAAAATGTCCATGGCAAATCATTTACTAGTGAAGGTAACTTCATTGCAAATAAATATTCGTTTTCCAGAATTCTCCCAAACAACTCAGAAGTCTACAAATAGAACAGGCTAGATTCTATCCCCAAACTATTCATGAGCAAATCTAACTGCTCTTAAAATAAGGAAGTTGTGCCTGGTTCTCTGTGAATGGAACCTTAAGTAGGAAATGTTGATGTCACCAGAGACCTGAGGGCAGTGTCGTCTACAAGGCAAATAGGTAGAGATTGACAATCGTTAACCCATCATGGAGTCATGCTGTGATTTGATAGTTATAGACATTCAATCAGGATGATTTTAATCAAAACAGATTGCGGGCTAAGATTTCCAGGCTATCTATACTGATAATTTTGCAGATTTTCACAGACAAATGAAGATAGGAGATTAGAAAAAATTTTGCCTTCAGTTAACTTTTTTAACATAAAGGTATCAGAGTGGAGGACCTAGATTATGCTACCTGTGTTTGAAAATAATGCGCTTTGCCTAACCTTCAGCAGAATGTATTGTTTTAGCATATTCTATGTATAAAAAAGTTTAAAGATGTCTTCAAAGAAGACTAGAGTCTTTAAGTCACTTATAGCTATATTTTACTACAAAAATCTGTGTATAAAGATATATTTAAGTGTTTTAGATAAATTTAAGTTACTCCATATGAAATGTTTAATTTCAGTTACTGTGAATTCTTTTGATCAGTTCTTTGCTTTTTAAGAATCCCTATCCATCCTGTTAAAAAGATGATTAGCTATTAAGAGGTATTAAAAGGTCCAATTCTTAGATGGACAGGGTTAAAATCCTTTGTAATATATTTAAATGTATATTTTTGAGAGAGATGCTACATTGCCGAATGATTTTATAAATAATTTAAAATTAATTTACAAATGTATGGGTGCAAACCAAAAGATTTTAAAAGAAAGAGAAGAGGAAATCAAGTTTTATTTGTTTGGGTCTTACTATCCAGAAGTATTATTCAGATCAAGAAATTCATGTTGATGAAATCCGATCCTGTGTTAATTGGAGAGTGAACATCATTAAGTATTTCTGAAATGTTTCTAAAAAGTGAACATTTTTAAAAAATTGTGTTTTCTCCCTAGCTTCCTGTTACAGCATTTCCAGTTGCTTCATACTTCACAGTTTTAATACAAAGTATAAGCTCTACTTTATAACACGTCCTACAAGTTTCTTTAAAACTGTTTTTATATTCCAGTTAAATTCCTCTGTCTGCAAAGTCTTCTGTTACTTCTGCAGGTTACACCCTTCATTTGCAGAGGCCATTTTGTTTTGTTTATTTGATGCTAAAGCTATTGTTGAAATGCTCTAAACTCCAAGGCAGATTGTGTAATACCCTATAGCTTTTCACCGTGTGGTGGTGTGTACCAGCCATTGCTCTGTATTTGGAAAATCAGATTCCTTCTGAGTAAGCTGTTTCTATAGCATTTTCTAAACAAAACAAAAGGTCTTTTCCTTGTCTGTAATGAGATTGTAACCCGTTTCCTGTGTGTGTTCTGTTGTGGGCGTGCTTGTGAGTGTGTGAGGGGGTGTGCACCTGCGTGCTGGTCTTTTTGTACTGTAACTACCTCATGATTTGAGTGATGGTTGTACTGCTGATTGTGTTAACAGAGCACATTTTGTTGGGTGACTCGTGCGTGTGATTTTTTTTTGCTGTTTGTTTTCGCTGGGGGTTGTTCATGAAACTGACAGATGTTTTTCTGAAAAGGACTATTATCAGTTTCCAAATACAATACTTCTCTCTTCTGGTTTTTCCTGAATGAGCCTGATTTTGTTGCTGTTTTTCATCATCTATGAGGGTAAAAAGAGTACCCTGAAAATCCCTGTGGCCAGTTTGAGCACCCCTGTTGTACTCTTTTCTCTGTTCAGTATGTCGTCAATCTTGTGAACATGCTTAGATGTATAGTTTTGATAACCACAGTTTTAAGTCCTTTATCTGTGCATAATAAAAAGATATATATCAATTATTAATATGTGTCTTGTTTGGTCATCATTAAATTCTACCCTCAGGCTGATATAACCCTTGTTCATTGTGCCTTTCTCCTAAATTTATCATCCGCTATGACTGTGCTGATTAGGAGGAGGGAGGGGAAGGGCGAAGGCTCACAGAGCAGAGGTCGGGGGCGTAGACAGACCGGAGGGGGCGTGCAGGAGCTGCTACTCTTCTCAGAAAAACATGGCAGGAGACCTGGAAGTGGGGGTCAGCCCTGGAATCCGCTCAGGGGCTTTCTGTCAATCTCCTAGAGGCATGGAATGAGAAATAATACGTATTTTGGACCTACTATTTCCAATTCCTCCAAACACCTCAGTGCTGCTTCTAGCATTCTCTATCAATACGCCATCACCATCTACCAGCTGCTTAAGCCAGAAACCTGGGAATCTCTCTGGACTCCTTTTTGGTTCCCACACCCCCAAATGAAAAAATCCAAGTTTATTCTATCTTTTGAATATCTCTTTCTCCAAACCATGCACTTATTTCTTCTCCTCCTGCTGTTACCCAGAATCCAAGGCCTGTTATCTCTTAAACTGAATCACTGCACAAGCCCACTTCCCAGCCTGCTCCGCTCCAACTCTCTCTCCACCATGCAGCCAAAGGAGTCCTGAACAGCCTCAAGTCATGTCACCTCCCAGCTTAAAGCCTTTAAGTAATTCCTCTATTTGCCTTCAGAATAAAGTTCAGCCTCCTAAGCATGGTTCAAAGAGAATAATCTGCTTACTTTCCCAGCTACTTCTCTCACCTCTCTGGAACTCAAGTTCTATGTGGCATATCTCCCACCAGACACATTTATATTATGAAAAGAATAGCTTTCTTTTACTATTAGAGATGAAATGATAACATTGAATATGTGTTTACAAACTGCTCTCTCATATCCCTACCTCTCCTCCCCTTTTGAGAATTAGTGATCTAGATGGTTAGAAACAGACCCAAAAATGTATCAAGGCCAGTGGCCCATGCTCACACCTCACACAGGCAGGTGTCCACACAGCAAGAGCCGTGTGAGGGGCTTAAGCAGCATCTCACTCCAGCGAGGTTGGAGTCCTCGTTACAGATAAGAGTCCAGCCAATGTCCAGTACCCAGATTGTGCCCTGGAGCCAGCTCCTCCCTCAGAGGAAAAAGGGAGAAATTGGCAGGTCAACCAATTTTTCTGCTGTTAAACTCTTTTTGTGTCTACTGGAGCGGAAACCTAGCTGATCCATAAATGAGCTTCAGAGTGTCTATTAACTACCTGAAATTGCATGTAAATTTTTGCATTGATGTGTCTGGACATTTTTTCTAGTTTTGAGTTTCTTTGTTGAAAGTGCCCATAGCCCTTTTGTAGTTACACCAAATAAAAAAATTATTTTTTTTGCAAATAGTTAATGTATATGTATAAAATGAATGCAAACAATAGACATGTAACAATGAAAAAGCCTCCATTGTCCTCAAATTTAGAAATAATAATGCTGATTTAATGAATGTGTTCCCAGACATTTCCTTAATGTTCATGTCAACATGTAAATGTCACTACAATAAATAAGATCACATTATAACATTTGTGACTTGCTTTTTCCTCGTGGCATATCTTCCTATCAAGCTTCACAAGCGCTGATCATCACTTTTGCACTAGACTTTCCATAAATTGTCAAAGTAAAAGGTGGCCATTAAAGGAGGTGAAATGACAAAGTTATTTGTTAATGCCCTTTCCCACCCCCTCTAGTCACTTCCCTGGAGGAACTGCCTTTTTTCTAAGGTAAACGTATTGATACATGTTCTCAAATAGAGGAAATTCTTTTGGTTTACACTGTATACATACTCTGAAACATGCCTTTTTCACTTAACATGGACCTGCCTCTAGTTAGTACATATAGAACAAATTCATGCTTTTTAGTGGCTATATAGTATTTCATGTAATGAATTCAGCCAATTCACTAGTGATGAACGTTTAGAAGTGTTATTTTCAGGGTTTTGCCAAGATACTCTGCTGCAGTTAACATCCTTGTAACATCCTTGAATGTCCTGGCATTCTAGTACTTAAAGAAAAAAAAGTGACAGAATCACAAAGAGAAACTGACAAATTCATCATCACTGTAGAAGACTAATACATCCTTCTCAGAGGCAAATAAATTAAAAAAATTGGATATGGAAGATTTGAACAATGAAATTAAGCATGATCTACTGGGCATACACATAGAATCTGTGACCCCAAATTTGAGAATTTTGTACATATAGAATATTTATAAAATTTGACCATTAATAGACCATAGTGGAATTCTCAACAAATATCATAGAACTTCATCATACTGGTCAAGTTCTTTATCCATAATGCAAGTAATTTAGAGATCAATAAGAAAAGAATAATTTTTAAACACTCAATATATTTGGAAATTTTAAAACATATTCCTGGTTCAAAGGAGTACTTATAATAGAAATCAGAAAATATATAGGCTTGAAGAATTAAAATACTAAATTCGTACATGCAGCTAAATTAGTAATTTATGAGAAATTTATAGTTATAAAATGCTTATATTGGGAAGCAATGAAAGGTTGAAAGTGAAAGAGTATTCAATATAGCAAATTAGGAAAAATGCCAAAAACTAATTATTATTTTAAAAGGCTACCAGAAATAGACAAAAATTAAGTAAAAGCATGCGTTAGGAATGAAAAACACACAAATCAACAGATACTACAGAGATTTTTAATAAATAAGGGATCACCATAAATAATTTTCTTCTAACAAATTTGAAAACTTAGACAACATGGATAATATATCAGTTAGGGTCCTATTGGATGAACAGAAGTCACACTGGGTATTTCAGCAGAGAGAAATCAATATCAGGAATTGGTTAAGCAGGTGTTGGATGGCTGAAAAGGTGAAGAGAGGACACTGAGGTAACACAGTTAATAACTGTAGGAAGAATTGCATCCCTGGGACTGGTGATTGTCAGCAGGTGTAATTGGGGGTGGTTTGCAGAGTCCCAGCACCAGCATCATCAGGCAGGTGGAGAAGGGAAGATTGGGATCTGGGAGACAAAAGCTTAGTAAGTGGCACAGATGATTTCCTGGAAAAATACAATTTTCCAAAACCAATTCAAGAAGCAACAGAATTTGAAAATACATCTTCAACCATTAAGAAAATCAGGGATTAAAATCTACTTACAACGAAACAGAACATAAAATTAAAAAAAAAAAAGCTGCTAAGCCCACATGGTTTTACAGCTAACTTCTACCAAGTAGTCAAATAATTGATAACGGATAGTGCCAGGATCACAGTGGCTCTTTTATTTTGGGGGGGTGGCAGGTCAAAAGGAATGAGTTTTTTAATATTAGTATCTATTACCACATTACTTTTTCTAAAGGTTGTAACAAATCACAATGCCACAGGCCTCCCCATCAGAATAGGGCATGTCGAAACAGAGCTTGGGCTCCCACACTGCCTAGGTTTGAATCTTGGCTCTGTGATTTGCTAGCTGAACTATTTCCTTAATTTAAAAAAATTTACTTCTTAGCATTGTCATGAACATTAAATGAGATAATTCACATAGAGTGTTTAGCATATACTAATCACTTAATAAATATCATCTACTCTTATTGTTACCAGCATTACGTTTTAAATTTTGCCAGGCTGATGGATGAAAAATTGTATCTCCTTAGTTGACTTCATATTATCCTCATAACCAGTGAGTTTTAAGTTGTTATAAATTATTGGCTTTTTCCAGGTTCTTCTGTACATTTCTATTTCCTTTGCCTGCTTTTCTACTGAGTTGTATTTTTCTTAATACTTTCCATATTAGTGGCATTATATGTCACATGTCATGTATGACAAATTTTTTTTTTCTAATCCACGATGGTTTTTACTTTCATTCTGTTTATAACAGATATCACCAAGATAAAATGTTTAATTTTTATGTAGTTGAATATGTCTACCTTTCCCTCTTGGGTTCTGGGTTTCCCGTCTTGCTTAGTGTCTCTCTAACTCTAGGTATATACTAATACTTTTATTAATTTGTTTTTCAAATTTAGATCTTTATTCCATATTTTTGTGATGGCATGAGGCTAGGGGTCTATTTTTGTTTTCTTCCAGATGATTATTCAGTTCTACCAGAACGATTTATTTAAAAGTTCATCTATTTCTCACTGAATTAAGATTTTGAAAAAGAACGGTGACTGTGATTTGGCCTTAGCAGATATTAGAATTTAGCACAAAATCTTATAATAAAAACAGTATGATATTAGCACAGGAATAGTTAAATAGATTTTGCAAACAGATAGAGCATTCACAAAGAGATCTAATTCATTGGGACCTTAACATATGATAAGTAGTCACAGTTTTCACTTGATTTTTAAAGGATTCCATGACCGCAAAATGGTTATAAGTCCAAGACCAAAAATAAGAGCTATAGGTTGTCCCATTTTCATTGTAAAAAAACAGATCTGATTTTTCCCCCATCCTTTAAAACATTTAGAGAAAAAGTTGTCTGAAAAAGAAAAGGTCGATTAATGTTAGGTCTACCCTAAACTTTCCGTGGGCATGATGTCGCCACCCCACTGGGTCTGGAACAGAACATCAAGCCAAAGAGGATCGTGTTGGTCCTTAAGATCACATGGAACTTGTTTTGTTAGGTTTTGGACTTGCTTGGGTCCTGTCATGCCTTCCTTTTTTCTTATTTTTCCTCTTTGGAATGAGAATTGTGGGGGAGGAAAAAAATGTTCCCTCTACCCTTCTATGTTCTTAGCTGAGACCTCTAATAAAAGATGTATTAACAAAAGAAAAATAAACAGAAGTTTATTAACATGTATGCCTTATATATACATGGGAGACACCCAGGGAAAAATGAGTAGTGCAAGCAGGCGGCCTTAGAATTCAGAATTAGATACCGTCTTACGGAAAGAAGAGGGGGAAGTAGGCCTTTTAGGGGAGCAAAATAATTAAATAATTTTTAGGAAAGATAAATAGATGAACAGATGAGTTTGTGACAATGGTTAAGTTTGATGTTCTATTCTCCTCTACTGTGATGAGTCAATCAATCTCCCCTGGTTGATAAAACTCCTGGGGAGACGATTTATGACAATTGAGGTCCTTTCGGAGGATCTGTCTTCAGGCAGATAAGGGGGAGTGCAGAGTAAACTTTTTCCCGTATTTGCTGTATTTCAAGTGCCTACAGCTCAAAATAGTCAATATACCAAAGCTGCATATTTTGGAGTAGTATGACTCCTAAACTCCTACAGTCATATCTTGGGGTGGCATGTTCTGCTGCCCTTCAGAATGTCTATCCTATGCCTGTCCCACTACTGTATTTTGGAAGCACACATCTTGTTTGGCTTTACAGGTTCACAGCTGGAGAGGAAGTTGCCTGAGGATGAATTGTACCTACCTCGATTCTCACTGATATCAGGTGATATTTAGATGAGACTTTGGACGTTAAAGGCGATGCTGGAATGAGGTTGAGACTTTGGGGGCTGTTGGAATGTGTAGAATGTATTTGACATGTGAGAAGGACATGATGGGGTACGGGGGAGCTGAGTGAAATGCCAGGGACTGAATGGTTGTGCTTCCCACAATTCATATGTTGAAGCCCTAATCCCCAGTGTGATGCTATTTGGAAAAAGGGCTTTTGAAGATAATTAGGTCATGAGGGTGGAGCCCTCACGTTGGAATTAGTGCCTATATAAGAAGAGACAGGAGAGAGCTTGCTTCCTCTCTCTCTCTTGTGAGGATACAATGTGAAGACAGCCATCTACCAACCAGGAAGCAGGCTCTCACCAGACACCAGATCTGCCAGTGCCTTGATCTTGGGCTTCCAGCTTTCAGAACTGTGAGAAATAAATGTGTGTTGTTTAAGCCATTTATTCTATGGTAGTTGTTGTAGCAGCCTGAGCTAAGATAGAAATCGATGATTTGCATGATGATTTACTTCTACTCCTCTTCGTCCTTCCACATAAATGTTTATAGAAAAATTAATATTGGCTGATCAAACGTCATTTATAAAGTGTTGGTTTCTTCCAGCCACTGTGAATGTTACAATAATTCTGTACAGTGAAGTAATATTATCGAATGCCAATTTCAAGGAAAATGCACACATCTTTTTTTGTGTCAAAGCAAGCCAAACCTATAGCATTGCTCTTCCCTAACACAATATGTTTGAAATGGGCAAGTGGCTGCTTTAAGCTTTATAGATGTCATCAATAATCTACAGTTTGAGTTTTTGCCTATTTCTGCCTTCGTGTCTAAATTTCAATCTCAGCTCTTTTGGAGGAACTGAACACTGCACTTTATGTAGATTTTATTTCACCCTTAAAGCTCAGATGACATCACCTCCCCTTCTGCAACAGATCACAGCTTGAATTGATTTTTAATGACCTTCTCCATTTATTGCCTCTGAGATTTCATTTAAAAAGGAAAAAAAAACTTTCAAAAGAGAACTACATGACTGAAGTTAACTCTACCTTGACTTCAAGAGAGATGAGGGTCGTGAGCACGCTTGTGTGTACACAGACACACACACACACGCTTGTATCTCAAACATTTTCCTCATTTAAAAAAAAATTAACATGTTCTCAATATTTTTTTCTGCTCAGAATCCCCAGAACTGATCATTCTTTTACAGACCATAGCACGCCATCTGTACAAGGATGGGCAAGGAGAACAAGAATTTCTCAGCTTTAAAAACCAACTGGGTTCCTTCCACTTGACCAACCCAAGATCCAGAGCTGAAAGTCTTCATAAGTAACTTGGGCGGAGCAGTTTTAGCCGATCTGTTGCTCGTCCCGGTTCATAAACTGCGTGTGACATAGTTCCTGCAAAGAACACAGTGCGCTTGACGAGAGTGTTGAAATAATACTGAACTTTAAAAGGGGAAAAACACATGGATTCTGTTTGGTGGAGGGGAAGGGTAGGAAGAGAGAAAACTGGATTGTTGGTGTTAAAACCCAACCCAGATAATAACAATCAGCCCCCAAAATTGGAAACCAGAGCTTCAAGTATCTTCTTCAGAAACACAAACTTCTGGCGTCACTAGCCTTTCAGGATAAGTACAGAATCTGCAGAGGAGTCTGTCCATTGAGGAATCTAGTTATTAAATCTTTTTCTTAAATGGAATGGAGAGGTGAAAACAAAAAGCTTCTTAGCCTATCAATTAGGCTTAAAAGTAGAAGCATCTGTTGGAGTGTCTAACCTGGACTCCAGGGAAATCCACCATTCTTCACCGTTTCATTACAGTTAACAGTTTACAATTACATTCCAAGAGAAGTTAATTCAGTTATTGTGCCAGCAAAGGAAAAATCGACAAATCTTTAACCCAACCAGAGAGTCCCCATTTTGACTGGCTGATTTTCCCCTTTTAGTATATTTCTCAGAATGCCAATGTGTGTGATAGGAACTCTTCAGTTACTGCAAGGAAACAGTCACAGAAAGAGTAGGAAGCAGTTAAAAGAAGCATGTAATGGAAACGGAGGATTTGGTTTCAAGTCATTTCATGCCCTTGAGTCTGAGCTGAGCTGCAATGGAGAAAAACCAGAAGCAACTGTTAGGAGAGCGAGCCATCCCCTCTCCCTCCCCCTGCCCCCGGCCCTGTGCCCCTTGTCCCCTGTCCTGTGCCCCTGGCCTGCTCCATTCCCTCCTATCCATCTGCATGTCCTTCTCACCATCTCCTCCGATCCTAACGTCCTTCATAGTTCTGCTGTTGCTCAACCTTCTCCATGGAACCTTATGAGCTGCCCCATCTGTGAGTTATTTTATCACTTTCCGAGCTCTGGTAGTATCACCATGCTACCTGCGCTCAAGGCGCAAAACTCTTATTTTCTCCCACCCCTCACAGCCTATCTATCAGCAGCAAGTCTTGTTGACTTTACTTCCAAAACATACTCTGCTTCTCCCCATCTGCACCACCTCATCCTGGTCTAAGTCATCCTGTCCTGGAACATAAACTAACACATCTCTTAGACTTCTGCATCCTTCTTGTCTCACTATAATTTTTTCCCCACTTGACTGCTGGAGTACTCTCTTCAAAATATGCCCCTGTTTAAAGCTCTACGATTTCCCATCACACTTAGAGTAAGTTCCATATTTTTCCTATCACACTTAGAAAAAGTTCCAAATTCCTTTATTTTTTTTCTTAACTCAATCAGTACGTTTTCTTACTTACTCATTTTTGTCTTTAACTTTTTTATTTTTACATTTTTGAATAAAAATACAATTTATATGATTTGAAAATCTAAATGATATAAGAAAACAGTATATGTTAGCAAGTCTTGCTTCTACCCATTCTATTTTCCCCATAGGTAACCAAACTTTTACAAGTTTGCCCTGTTTCTTAAAGGAAATGCAAGCAAGTAGGAATTGCTTCTTATTTTCTTCTTTATTACACAATGGTAGCACACTACACATGCTCTGAATTTTGCTTTTCTCACCTAATATATTTTGTTTCCAAACATAAGGGAGTTCCTCATTCTTTTTTTTTTTTTTTAATAGCCATATAGGGTTCTACAATGGGAATATACCATGATCTATTTAACCTACCCCTTTCAGTGCACACTTGGTTTGTTTCTATCTCTTGCTGTTACAAACAAGCTGCACTGAGTAGCCTCATATGCAGGTTTTTTGGTTTGTGTGCAGGCAAATCTCAAGGATAAAGTCCCAGAAGTAGGATTACCAGGCCAAAGAGTAAATGCATTTATATTTCTAATAAATATTACCAAATTGTATTCTATTGAAGTTGCACCATTTTACACTTCTACCAACAATACCTATTTTCTTACAGCTGCACAAGTTGAGCACATTATCCAACTTTGGTATTTTTGCCAATCTGGTGGACAAAAAATGGTATCTCAATGTAATTTTAATTTGCATTTTTCTTATGATGAATGAAATTGTGCACCTTTTTTATATGTATATGGATCATTTATTTTTCTCTTTCTGTGAACTGTCTGTTCTGTTTTTTACCTGTTTTTCTATTGGGTAGTTGTCCTTTACCTTCTCAATTTCTAAGAATTCTTTATACATTAGGGAGATTAGATCTTTATCTGTGATTATCTTGGTATTTAAAGCCCTAGGGATCTCACCTCACCTCTGACCTCAGCTAATATAAATCTCCTTCCCACCCCTTATGCTCCAGCCACGATGTTCTGTGATCTCTTTCTTGCCTGAAGGCCTTTAAATTTGCTGTCCCTCTGCCTGGAATGCTGTTCCCCTGATCATTGCACAGTTGTCTCCTCCTTATTACTCAGAGCTCTGCTGTAGTATTGATGGGAAAGTCTTTCCTGGACCACAGTCTACTGTAGACACCCAATTCTGCTCCATCACATCATTCAGGCTTAATTCTTTGCGTAGCTCTTATTTCTCACTAGTATTTTTTGTTTGTTTTAGTTTGTTTATCGTCAGTCTCTCCCCATCCAGAATGGAAGCTCCAAGAGAAACAGGTCTGTCTTGCCCATCACACTATCCCCAGAGCTTAAAACAGGACCTGGCACGTAGTAGGCACATCAGACAGATTGTGTGATGAATGAATCCTTTCATCCTCTCTCCAGGCATCTTCACATGCCTTTACAATGTGCATCGCCTGACATATTCCCTGGAAAGAAGATTGAAAATAACATGGTTTTTTCTTGTTTGTTTGTTTTGATACCAATATGTGCCAAACACTGGGCTAGGTTTTATTATACATGTCATTCCATCCTTCTGGTCACTCTGAGCTAGTTAGCATTATGTTCACTTTTATCAATAAAGCTGAGACTCTAATAAGCCCCCAAAGAAGTTGCCCAAGAACATGTGGTTTATATACATGCGAGTCCACGTGAGGTGAGCTGGTTTCAAAGTCCATTCTCTTCTAATTACACCATACCTAGGACATTATCTTACTCCTTAAATTTCAGCATGGCATCTGCTTTTTACTGGCATGCCATACTTTCTCAATAAATCACAGAATCATAATATGTCAGAGCCTGATAGAGTCTTAATGGTCACCTAGACTTAACTAAATGGTACAGTAAGTCAGCAGTAGGTCCAGGATACAAATCTGTAACCCCTGAATCCCTAAACTCCTCCCTACTCCCTGTTATCATGGTTATGCCAAGCTCATTCCCACCACAAGGACTTTGCACTTGCTATTCCTTCTGTCTGGAATTATTTCCTTCTAGATTTTCACATGGCTAGCTCTTTTGTTATCATTCAGGCCTCAGGGCACATGACCTCCTTAGAGAAGACTTTTCTGACCACACAAACCAAATTAGGCACCGCTCTCACCCCAATCACTCTCTATCATGTTTTTCTGCTTTTATATTCTTCTGAGTATTTCTCCCAATCTGGAACTCTTAGTTACTTGTTTTCCTGCTTGTTGTATGCCTTTCACACTAGAATGTGAGATCCATGAGAAAGGGGCCTTATCCAATTTGTTCATGGCTCTATGTCCAGTGTCCAGAATAACAGAACTATAATAAATACTGTGAAATTTAAAAATTAACAAGATGGCTCTAGAAGCAGCATGGAAAAAGCATAGGCTTAGGAAGCTACTCTGGCTCAGTGATTACTCAGCTGCTACATCACAGCTAGTCACTGGGCTTTGGATTTCTCATCTTTCAAGTAAGGAAATAGATACACACTGTGGCCACTTAGAGTATGATAATTCTATGAAGCTCTAAATTATTCATATGATTCAAGAGTGAATAATTTGTACTGATGAAGTTTACCCCTCTCAGTACAAACTCTTTTCCTATTTTTTTTCCATTTGGGATGGGCATAAATCCTAAAGGTTATCATACTTTTCAGTTTTTAAACAAATAAACAGAACATCATTTACCTTCTTATTGAACTAAAATTCTCATTCCTAAAAGCAAGTATTGTACCGTATTGCAAGGAAAATATTGGGAATGTCCGTTTCTATTGACTGACTTTTCTTCTCATTGTGGTTCACGTTTTCCTGCTTCTTCAGATGTCTAATAATCTTTGATTGGCTGTTGGACATTATGAATGCTATGTTGCTGAATTCTGGATTTTGTTGTCTTCTTTTTTTTGCGGTACGCGGGCCTCTCACTGTTGTGGCCTCTCCCGTTGGGGAGCACAGGCTCCGGACGCGCAGGCTTAGCGGCCATGGCTCACGGGCCCAGCCGCTCCGCGGCATGTGGGACCTTCCCAGACCGGGGCATGAACCCGTGTCCGCTGCATCGGCAGGCGGACTCTCAACCACGGTGCCACCAGGGAAGCCCTGTTGTCTTCTTTAATAAAGGGTTGAGTTTTGTTCTAGCAGGCAGTTAATCTACTTGTGGATCAACTTGGTCTCTTCAACAGTTGTTTTTAAGCCTTGTTAATGTGGGTCTAAAGTAGCCTTTACTCAAGGTTAGACTAACCCTTCTCCTAAGATGTGGCCTTCCTGGGTCTCTACTGACTGCCTGGAGTGTTCAGTGAGATCTCTCCATCTGGCTGGTCAGAACTTTAATGTCTCCCAGTCCTGTTTGAGTTTCAGTAGTTGTTTAGTTCACAGCACCCCACTGGTTGTTCTTTCCCTGATAGCTCTTTGCCCAGCCTTGTGTAGTCCTACCCCAGAAAAAAACAGCTTAGTATTCAACCATAGATTCATGGGGACCCCTAAGCAGATGTCTAGAGTTCTTTCTCTGCAGAGTTCCCTCCTTTCCAGTGCTTTGCCCCACGAATTCCGTTCACTTAAGTAGCCCTGACCTCTGATTACTGTCTTCTCAGCTCAGCAAGGGGTCTGTACTCTGTTTGAATGCCCCCTCCCTGTACCCCACTGGGTAAGGGGCCTCCAGGCAGAAAGGTAGGGCAATTGAGGGATTTATCTCATTTGTTTTCTTCTCTTGAGGATCACAGTCCTGTCTAGTGTCTGAGAACAATTATTTTATACATTTTTGCCAGTTTAAGAGTTGTTTACAGTGGGAGGCTAGTCTGGTATCACAACAGCTAGAAACGGAAGTTGCCTCCTTCAGCGCATTCAAGGTGGGTAAGATCTATTTGCCACCATACAAAATGACCCCAGTGTGCTATATATTTTTATATTTTTTCTTGGGAATGAATATGGTTTGATAAAGTTCAAAGAAACTCAGAAGATACAAACAAACTGATGTAATAACTAGATATACACCTGGTGTAAATCACTAAGTCATGGAGTATCAGGATTAAATAAAATAATGACCAATGGGACAAGCCCAGTGACTGGAACATAGGTAGGTATTTGATAAATATAGTCTTCTTTCTTTTTTCTACGGGAGATGCTTGAAGTCAAGTCCTATTTTAAAATCATTTGGTGAACTAGTTATTTAAAGGATTCCTGTGGTGAATCCTTTTCCAAAGCAAAGAATCCTTTTGTGAAATGCACAAACTCCTCCTAATCTTTTTGTAAATACAGATTTTTGTATATTTGGTTGGCTTAATGTGTTCTGTGAAGAATTTGCTTGCTAAGGCCAAGCGTGGGTGTGGATGTGGACGTGTGTTTGGAAAATGGGTAAGAAAGAAGGGGTTTTGTTGTGCTGTGTCACAAACCCTGCTGGTTTGGGTAGAAGCCATGAGGTTTTAGAACTGTATTTTGAATGAGATGATTAGACAATAACAAATACGGGTAAGAAATCCCTAGATTGCACAAAAGAGGCAGCTAATGTACCAGTTTCTGTTGCTACCTGCTGCTCCTTGGATTTTCACAGAACATTTTCCAAGAACCTGGAAAGAAGCTTGCCAGGTCAAGTCTCATCCATGGCAGTTCACTCATCCATGCATTTATTCATGCAGCTAATATGTATTGAGCTCTCACTGTGTGTCAGGTACTACTCTATGTGCTGACGACACATCAGTGAACAGCAGACCTGCTTTCAGAGAACTTATGTTTTAGCGAGGAGGCTATCAAATAAACAGATGATGTACAGAGAAGATAGAGCAAGGTAAGAGTGTTATGGAATAGGCTAGACTGGTAAGAAATGCCTTTTTGATATTGGGAGGTGGCACCTAAAAGGAGTGTACTTGAGCAGAGACCAAAGGAAAGAAGGGGGAGAGTAAGCCTATTAAACATCTCTGAGGAAACAAGGAATGCAAAGGCCTGAGGTGGGAGCAACATCACTGGGGTGTAGAGAGCAGGTAAGGAGGCCATAATGTCTAGAGTGAAATAAAGAAAGGGTGAGATTTAAGGAGAGGAAGGTAAGAGATGAAGATAGAGGTTGGAGAGCACCAGATCGGGTAGTCCTGTAGGCCATGGCAAGGACTTTGGGTTTTATTCTGGATGAGACAGGAAAGTGAACTGCAGAAGGAGATGACCTAACATTTTTAAAGGTTCACTCTGGCTGTAGAGAAGAAACAGGTGAGAAGACCAGTGAAGTTGCTCTTGCAATAGTACTGATGAGAGCTGCCAGCAGTTTAGGCCAGGATGGTAGCAGCAAAGTTGGCAAGAAAGGGTCAGATTCTGCATAAATTTCAAAGGGAAATCTGACAATATGTGCAATGGATTGGACGTGGGATATGAGAGAAAATGCAAAATCAAGGATGACACCCGAGCAATTGGAAGAATGGCAGTGCCATTTCTTGGTAGGAATGGATGGAATGGGGGGTGGTGAGAGTTGGAAGGGAAGGTCAAGAATTCTTTTTGAACTATCAAGTTCATTTCTACATATCCAAGTGGAGATGCTGAGAAGGCAAATAAATAACCAGGCTTGGAGTTCTAGGGAGCATTTTGAGCTGGAGATACAAATTTAGAATCATCAGCAGAAAGATGGTATGTAAAGCCATAGAATGGGATGAGACTCCCTAGTAAGTTGAGTTATTCCAGTATTTAGGGTCAGGATAAGGAGGATGAAGCAAGTGGCCAGAGATGGAGCAGTTACTCCAAAGAGACTAACAGTTGTGTTATTGAGTGTCCCCGATCCCCAGGCTCTTCCTCTGGAAAGCGGAGATAATAACTCTCAGCTGTGATGGTTAAATGAGCTAAAGTACTGGCCTGGCTGTGTGCAGCCCTCTGAGGGAGAGAAGAGGGCTTGTTTCTTTTCCCCGTGGCTTCTTCCCCTGTGTTCTCCCCACTGAACATCGCGGATCCAGATGGAATCATTTCTCAAGCTACTCTGAGATGGTGAGTATTAGTCTGTGGCCCTGGGAGCTGGTTGTTTTGCCAGCTCAGAGGGACACCCAAAGCCTGATTCACAGGGCTGTCAACAGAATTGTCCTAAAGGTATGAGAGGCTGGTATCTGTGTGGGATGGCAGAAGAAGTGTGAGGTAGGGTAGAAATAGGTTAAGGAGGACCACTAGGGAGAATGTAGGGGTGCAGGAATGTGCCTCCGGATCCAGGCACCCATCCCCCAGCCGCTGGGCCTGTCAGCTACTGTGCTCTCAGCTGAATTCCTCCGAGAGAGTGTCCCTCGGGGAAGAGTTGCCAGCCCAAGGTCGTGCTCCTTCGCTGGGAGCAGCCTGCGCTCAAAGATTGGATGAGGTGGCGTATAAGGTCCTGGCCCCTGGTCTCCAGACAGAACAGCTCTCAAGGGCCAGCTGGGGATGGTTCCCTAGAGGAACAGCTGAAAGCTCTATTACAACTAACATGGTGGTTTAACTTCTCTCCCTTCTCAATCCTGCCTCCCTCACTCCTCACAGAAGTTTGGCCTGAGAGAGCTCCTTAATTAACCTCCTGCCTGCAAATCTCAGAGTCTTGTTATCTGTTTCTCAGTGTACCTGAGCTATAACAGTTGGAACAGAAAGTAGTCTTAGGAAGCAGGCTCTAAAATGGGATATTGAATTTACTCATTTATTGGCACGTTGGCTATGAAGACCCCATCACTGGTGGTAGGTGAAGTACTCATAGCCTCTGGCAATAGCTAACGGTCAATTGTTAAAACCAATAACAAGGGTCAAGTCCTAATAAATCCCAGCTGGGGGAGTGCTGGGCCTGCTAAGAGAAGAAAGGTGCTTCAGGACCTGGCCAGTATGTACTGGTAGAAACTGGGAGATTGTGAATGGAACTGGGTCCTGAGCCTCCTATAGGTCAAGGTGGGGCGGAGAGCGGAGGGCTGGGCAGGACGTAAGGCTGGATAAGAGAAAGTATATTAGTTATCTATTGTTGCATGATAAGACTCCCACAAGCTTAGTGGCTTAAAACAATACACATTTATTTTTCTCAGTTTCTATAGGTCAGGAGTTCTAGCATAGGTGAGCTGGTTCCTCTGCAAGGCTGCAATCGATGTGTCAGCCGGGCCTGAGATTTTATCTAAAAGCTCGACTGGAGAACGACCCACTTCCAAGCTCACACGGTTGTTGGCAGGATTCAGGTCCTTTCTGATGGTCTGACTGAGGGCCTCAGTTTCTTCCTGGCTGTCTGCCTCTTTGCTCTGGCCCCCTCCTTGGGACAGCTCATGACATGACAGCTTGCTTATTCAAAGCCAGCAAGGGAGAGAGCCTCCTAGCAAGACAGATGTCACAATCTTGTGTAAAGTAATCACATATATCTCAGCACATGTCCGGGTCACACTCCAGGGGAGGAAGTACCCAAGTGTGTGTACACTAGAAAGCAGGATTGTGGGGTTCACCATGAGTCTCTTGCCACAGAGAGTTTATTGATATGGGAGAATTCTCCTGTCATAAAGGACTGAACACCCTGGCATGGACCCTGGGAAACAGTGTTAAGATGCTGCTCAGAAAAAGCAACGTCCCACATTAAGTGAAGTAGGAATGTCACACTGCTGTGGCAGATGGTGGAAGAAAGGACCAGAAGGCTCAGAGCAGTGGGCATGCAGGAGGGGCTACTTCATATGACACTGGAAAACCCAACAGCTGTGTTCTTCAGGAGGGCCTAGAGGACACTGTGTTTACCAAACTGGTAAGTAATGCACAAAGGGATGCCGAGTGTCTGCTACAGAGCCTGACTTGACTAGTGGCAGACGTGGTGAGGAGTGATGGATTCTGGACAAGATTTGTTGACAGGTTGAATGAGGAGTGTGAAAAAAGGAAAGGAGTAAGGGGTGACTCTAAGGTTTGGGGACCGAGCAAAGTACATTTACTGAGCTGAAGAAAACTGTAAGGATAATTGCTCTGTGGATGTCAAAAAACCAAGTTTAACTGAGTAAATTTTAAGGATCTTATTGGCTTTTTTCAGTGATTCGTGAACCAAGGAGCATCCAATCCAGCAGATAGAATAACTCTGGGGAGCTGTATGAAATGAAAGACTGTTATAGGCAAAAGGGAGCAGGAACAAGTAAGTCATGCTAGGCAAGAGAGCAGATTGGTTATTGTAGGGTTACTTTCCTTTAGGGGATGGCAGGGTAGCAGGCAGATTACCTAACTAGTGCTGATCAGATGATTCCTGATTGACTGGTTTAAAATTCTACTCCTGGGAGAGCTGAAAATGTATTTAAGTCTCAGTTTGGTGATGTGGGGCTTAGCATAAGTAACCCCAGTTTGAGTCTGTTGTCTTGTTTTTTAACATGAGGAAATCAAGAGTTCTGTTAAGAGTGAGATGTCTGTTAGACATTCACATAGAGATGTGAGTAGGCCATTGGATATATGAGTCTGGAGTTCAGGAGAGGTCTAAAGAGATATAAATTTAGGAGTTATTAGCTTATGGATGTACAGACCATCCATGGGATTGGATGACATCACCTAGGGAGGAAGTATAGATAAAGAAGGGGTCAGAGAAATTGAGCCCCAGAGCATTCCAACATTTGGAGACTAAAAAGAAGAGAAAGCCAGGGTTTTTTTTTTTTTTATAAACAACAGAAATTTATTTCTTATACTTCTGGAGGCTGGGAGGGTCAAGCCAGGGTTCATCACAGGACTAACGAGGGAGGGAGGGAGGGAGAGAGAGAGAGAGGGAGAGGGAGAGAGAAATCTGCAAGAAATGAGGGGAAGGACCAGGATGTAAGAAGGAACGCTAGGTGGGAGTATCATCTGATGTCATGAGCTTCAGAGCTGAAGCTTTTAGAGAAGAGTGAGAGCCTATGCTCCGTGGAACAGGCTGTGGCAGGACTGACAGCCCAGGAGAGGCTGAGTGCTCAGGGTGCCCCCAGGGTTCAGACATTGCAAGTCATGAAGGGAGAGATCAGAGAAGAGGTTGGGGATGTGGGGATTTTATTGATGATGGAGAGATTCCTCCTCTCTGCTCCTGCCCCCTCCCCAGGCCACCAAAGAGCTTCCAGTAATTTCCAGATCATTGCTCTCCTACCCTTGCCCCCATCTTCCCAAGAGAATGCCTCAGTCAGACTTTGCTGGAGGCAGTTGTGCTCAGAAGTTCTGAAGACACGAGAGACTAGACCAGGAGGCCGAAGGAAGGAAAGGATTTTGAAAGGGGTTAAGTCCTAATAAATAGCTGGGGTGGGAGAGAACATGGGAATGTGTTCCAGGTGGGATTAGGAAAGAAGGGAAATGAGGAAGGTGGTAAAGAAATGTCTAGATTGATCTATATTCTTGTGGGGCTGTACAGAATTGGGGTAGAGAAAGGAGAGTATGAGAAGTCCTGCAGGGGTTATGAATTGGACTCCCTTGAAGGTCAAGATATGAGAAACAAATGAAAGTCCTTTTCAATAATTTCTTCATTGAACTGTACTTCCTTGAATGCAGCAGTGCTTTGGGGTACTGGCTAGGGTAGGGTTTAAGATAAATAAAGATACTTGGACCCCACCTCAAGCCAAGGTTCTGGTCCCTGGAAGAGGCAAAAACCAGGTAGGCAATTCTTATAGAATACTCTCATGAAAAACTTACCCAAGCCTATTCATTCTTCCATCAATCCATACATCATCCAATCAGTCAATCTATCAACCAACCAACCAACCAACCAATCCCTATAATGTCAGCTCCAGGGGCCAGGGACTCTATCTCATTTTCCCTTATATCTCCAACACCTGGAGGAGTGCTTATTCATCCTGCAAATGTACGTTGCCTCCTGGCTTATGCCAGCCTCTGTGCCAAGTACTGATTTATGCTGCTGTACGAGGTAGGCATATTCCCGTGTTGCCCTTATGATATAACTCTCTATTGGAATCACAAATGAATAAATACATTTATAATTATAAGATGTGGTTTTGTTAAATGCTATAAAGGAAATGCACATGTTGGTGGGATAAAGAGTAAGGAGGGTCTTGAATTAGACTGGTTACAGTAGGCCTCTCAGCTCAAGCCTGAAGAAGGAGACATGGCCACCCATGGTGGTGAGAGAAGGAATGTTTATTTTCTAAGCAGAGACAACAGCAAATGTGAAGGACGTAAGGACTGAAAGGACAGACATACCTCTTTTTATTGCATTGTGCTTTATTGTGCTTTGCAGATACTGCATTTTTCACAAATTGAAGGGTTTGTGACAACCTTGCATCAAGCAAGTCTATTGGAGTCATTTTTCCAATAGCATTTGCTCACTTTGTGTCTCTGTCACATTTTGGTAATTCTTGCAATATTTCATACTTTTTCATTATTATAATATTTGTTTTGGTGATCTGTGATCAGTGACCTTTGGTGTTCCTATTGTAATTGTTTTTAAGTGCAACAAATCATGTCCTTTTAAGATGACGAACTTAATTGATAAAAGTTGTGTGTGTTCTAAGTGCTCCACCGACTGGCCTTTTCCCCCATTTTTCTCCCTCCTTGGGCCTCCCTATTCCTGGAGATACAACAATGTTGAAATTAGGCTCATTAATAACCCTACAATGGCCTCTAAGTATTTAAGTGAAAGGAAGAGTTGCACGTCCTTCACTTTAAATCAAAAGCTAGAAATAATTAAGCTTAGTGAGAAAGGCACGTGGAAAGCTGAGACAGGCTGAAAGCTAGACCTCTTGCATCAAACAGTCAGCCAAGTTGTGAATACAAAGAAAAGGTTCTTGAAGGGCGTTAAAAGTGCTACTTCAGTGAACACAGGAATGATAATTAGGTGAAACAGCCTTTTTACTGATAATGGGGAAAAGTTTTAGTGGTCTGGATAGAAGATCAAACCAGTCACAACATTTCCTTAAACCAAAGCCTAATCCAGAGCAAGGCCCCAACTCTCTTCAATTCCATGAAGGCTAAGAAAGGTGAGGAATCTGCAGAAGAAAAGTTTGAAGCCAGCAGAGGTTGGTTCCTGAGGTTTAAGAAAAGAAGCCATCTCCATAACATAAAAGTGCAAGTAGAGGCTGCAGCAAGTTATCCAGAAGATTTAGCTAAGATAGGTAATGAGCGTGGCTACGTTAAACAACAGATTTTCTTTTCTTGCCTTTCTTTTTTTTTTTTTGGCCATGCTGCACAGCTTGTGGGATCTTAGTTCCCTGACCAAGGATTGAACCTGGGCCCTTGGGAGTGAGAGCATGGAGTCATAACCACTGGACCGCCAGAGAATTCCGAGATTTTCAATATAAATGAAACAGCCTTCTATTAGAAGAAGATGCAATCCAGGACTTTCGTAGCTAAAGAAGAGAAGTCAATGCCTGGCTTCAAATCTTCAAAGGTCAGCCTGAATCTCTTGTTAGGGGCTAATGTAGCTGGTGAATTGAAGTTGAAGCCCATGCTCTTTTAGCATTCTGAAAATCCTAGGGCCTTTAAGAATTAGGCTAAATCTACTCTGCCTATGCTCTGTAAATGGAACAACAAAGCCTGAATGAAAGCCATCTGTTGACAACATGGTTTACTGAATATTCAAATCCCACTATTGAGACCTACTGCTTAGAAAAAAAAAGATTCCTTTCAAAATATTACTGCTCTTTGACAACACACCTGGTCACCCAAGAGCTCCGATGGAGATGTACAATGAGATTAATGTTGTGTTCATGGCTGCTAACACAACGTCCATTCTGTGGCCCATGAATCAAGGAGTAATTTCGACTTTCAAGTCTTATTCTTTAAGAAATACATTTCGTAAAGCTATAGCTGCCATAGATAGTGATTCCTGTGATAGAGTTGGGCCAAGGAAATTGAAAACCTTCTGGAAAGGATTCACCATTTTAGACGCCATTAAGAACATTTATAATTCATGGAAAGAGGTCAAAATATCAACATTCATAGGAGTCTGAAAGAAGTTGATTCCAACCCTCATGGATGACTTGGAGGGGTTCAAGACTTCAGTGGAGGAAGTAACTGCAGATGTGGTGAAAACAGCAAGAGAACTAGAATTAGAAGTGGAGCCTGAAGATGGGACTGAATTGCTGCTATCTCAGGTCAAAACTTTAACAGATGAGGAGTTACTTCTTACAGAGGAGCAAAGACAGTGGTTTCTTGAGATGGAAACTACTCCTGGTGAAGATGCTGTGAAGATTGTTGAAATAACAATAAAAGATTTAGAATATTACATAAACTGAGTGGAGAAAGCAGCAGCAGGGTTTGAGAGGCTTGACTCCAATTTTGAAAAATTTCTGTGGGTAAAATGCTGTCAAACAGGATTGCATGCTACAGAGAAATCGTTCATGAAAGGAAGAGTCAATCTGTGTGGCAAACTTCATTGTTGTCTTATTGGAAGAAATTGCTTCAGACACCCCAACCTTCAGCAACCACTGCCTTGATCAGTCAGCTGCCATCAACATTGAGGCAAGACCCTCCACCAGCAAAAAGATTATGATTCACTGAAGGGTCAGATGACGGTTAGCATTTTTAGCAATGAAGTATTTTTTCATTAAAATATATACATTATTTTTTTAGACATAATGCTATTGCACACTTAATAGACTACAGTATAGTGTAAACATAACTTTTATATGCACTGGGAAACCAAAAAATTCCTGTGACTTGCATTATTGTCGTATTTGCTTTATTGCAGTGGTCTGGAACTGAACCCACAACATCTCCAAGGTGTTTATACTTTTTAATGAGAATGTTGTGACCAGTCAGTTGACTGAGGTCTCAGTTCCGCATCTTCCAGTTGACTCTCTCTAGTTTTCCAATAGTTAAAATTTGCGAATGACATTATTTCTTTCAATCCTTTCCAATCTGAGGGACACAACATGGTCCCTCATTGTTTTGATTGCATTTCTTTGAAAATATTGGGGGTGAACAGCTTTTCAGGTGTTTATTGGGTGTTTGTTTTCCTTTTGTGAACTGCCAGTTCATATCCCCTGCCAATTTTTCTATTTGGGATTTGTCATATTTTTATTGATCTGTTAAAAGTATTTAAAATTCATTTCCACTTCAAAAATAAATATTTTTACATTACTTCTGCCAAGAGAGGAAGAGTAACCAAATGTCACATTTCAACGCTAAGATGTGAGCAGTCTGGAAAGGCTACCGGCCTGCAAATTGACTTTTTGTTTCCTTGGTCCTTCAACTCCAGCGATAGGGAGGGAGGTGACCCATAAACGGCAGGCGCAGTCAGGAAAGTGCCGCTCCGATTCAGCAGCCGCCAGCCTCGGTCGCCACCCCCTTCCCTGGTTCCCACCCACTGGGCCTCCCCACTCCTACCGCCCCTTCACGCCGGGTGGTCTCCCGCTCAGGTTTGAGGCGATTATCCGGGATCAATATTTGAAATAGTTGTATTTTTTTCTAACTGGAGTTAAGTTTATAAGCTTTTTAAATTTAACCACCAAACACCAGAAATAGAAACCTGGAAGGGAGCCAGTATAGTTCTTGGTAGCCAAGGAGCTCGCCCTTCTCCTTGTTTTTCCTTGTTTTTCCCCGGAGTTACTGACATTCCCTTTCAAAAGCTGATTCCTCTACTTCTCAAATTCTTCATCCGAGTCGTTCATCCGATTCCCAGAGATCCAGCCTTCCCAGTCCAGCCCCTACCCCTGCCCAACCCTGACACCTGAGCTGTAACTGGGGCCCAAGCCACGTGACCTGGGCTCCAGCGCTGGTCGTTCCTTGGGGGGAGCTTTAACTACCAGCTCTGCAAACGGGAAAGGAGGCCCTGGTGGGTGGCGGATGGGGCACAGGAGCATCTGAAGACTCTGAAGGCTGGTCCCTGCAAAGAGGCAAGGGGAGGGTTTTGTTCATACTAATCCCTAAGGGCTGGAGTAAGTCCATGCATTTATTCCACTCATGTCATCATCATCATTATTATTTATTAATATGATTATATCAATCACCAAATATGTATTCAGCGGTACTGTGTACCAGGCACTCTCGTAGGTGCTGGTGAATAAGACTAAATAGACTCTGGTGAAATTTACAGCTCAGGGGGAAAGACAGACATGGAATAAATAATTCCACAACACAAATTCAATAATTCCAAGTGTGAACATTCTGCTTAGTCAAGTGGGAACAATTTAATGGCCAAGCTTACAAGCTCCTCTCTGAATCCTTTGAAAGCCTTCAAGGGAACAGTAAGGAGACTGCCCCTGGGACTTTTGATGGCAGTCCCTTTATTCTGCCTCCCATGTTTAGGGCTGGGCTGTCCTGAGAAAACAGATGGCCCTGACATGAGTAAGGAGACCTAAGGGGAGGGCACGGGCAGAAGCTGGGAGACACTGAAGCTGCTTTCCCTCCCTCCTTGGGAAACTAGTCTCGAGGTTCAGCCTCATGACTCTTATGACCACTCTCAGCACTTTGGGACTGGTCCGAGACATGGCGGGATCATCCTGCTGACCTTCAAAGTCATCTGAGTCAGCTCTCACTGACCTGCACATTCAGGCCTCCTCCCCTCGTCTCTCTGTGCTCTTGCTCTTTCATGCTCAGAACTCATGTTCCAGATGGACTCAGCTGGCAAGTGTTTGAGACGTGTCTCAGCATCTTGTGATGTGTTCCTGGACCTCTGGGCCCCTGTGTGGGTTGAGTCACTGGCTCTGACTTGATTCCTGCTGCATGTGGTTCCCTTCTTCCTGGGTCCATAAACCAAAGCTCGTCATCTGAAAGCAGACCCCCAGGTCCCTGTGATAGGCCTGGAGGGGACAGCTCTGCACTGATTCTTTCTCAGATTTTATTTCTCAGGGGACGGGGTTAAAAGCAGCATCCACTGGGTCTTTCTCCCTCCCAGCTCCCTTCTTAACTTTTTTTCTAATTAATTAATTAATTAATTTTTATTTTTGGCTGCATTGGGTCTTCGTTGCTGCATGCAGGCTCTCTCTAGCTGCGGCGAGAGGGGGCCACCCTTTGCTGCAGTGCGCGGGCCTCTCACTGCGGCGGCCTCCCGTGTTGCGGAGCACAGGCTCTAGGCACGTGAGCTTCAGTAGTTGTGGCACGCACGCTCAGTAGCTGTGGCTCACAGGCTCTAGAGCGCAGGCTCAGTAGTTGTGGTGCACGGGCTTAGTTGCTCTGCGACACGTGGGATCTTCCCGGACCAGGGCTCGAACCCGTGTCCCCTGTACTGGAAGGCGGATTCCTAACCACTGTGCCACCAGGGAAGTCCTTCACTTAACTTTTGTTATAACTTTTTTACACCTGGGCTATGAGACTGGACGCAGCTGGGAAAGCTGCCAAAGCAGGAATATTGTGGTTCCACCCAAAAGGGCTGATTTCCTTTTTAGCAGCTTGGAGGAGGAGGTGAGTTGGTGAAATCGGGAAATGCGAGGAGAGGGAGCTTTTGTTTTGTGGTTAAGAGACTGCTAGGATTCAAATCCTGGCACTGTCACTTCCTAGCTGAATGGCTTTGGGCAAGTCTTCTGCGCTCAGTTTCCTCATCTATAAAACATAAATAAGCACCCAACTCATAAGACTATTGTGAAGATAAAAGGAGTTAAAACACGTACAGATCTTCAAAAACTCCCTAAAATATGTGTCAGTAGTAGTGCTCTTATTGAAATTGTAGGCAATTATGGAGGTTCCTTTTTATAGATTTTTTACAACTTCAGGCTGGTAATAATGATTTTTAGGTATGGCTTCCCCCTTTCTGCCTTTTCTAGATTAGTACTCCAAAAGAGCTAATCAGGCATGTTTTCTTCCATTTTCTGTCAACCCAGATCAATAGCACTTGGTTGGACTAATTCCTTTGCTCCAGTATCTCTGGGCTCTGCTTCACCAAGGTTTGGGTGAGGGCTGGACAGGGGAAACCCATTCATGATTGAACAATTCTTTTCTCCCCAAACATGAGGGCTCCCCTCCTCCATGGCTGATCCCCAGGGAGAGCCTATTTGAATCATCCATCCATCAATCCATTTAATCCAAATGACTCACTTATTCCACACACACTATTGGGTATCTACTATCTATTAGGTAGTGTGAGAGATACTAGGTCTAAGAAGATGAAAAATAATCAGTTTCTGTGCTCAAGGAGCTCAAAGTCACAGGCCATTATAATCCTGGTGTATTAAGTGCTATTATAAAGGTAAGTGTGAGGTGACTTTATGCTGGGTATGGGGGGTTGATGGTGTTCTGTGCTGGGTTCTGGGACACTAGGAGGATTTGGACAAGTGAAATGAAGTGGAGGACATTCTGACCAAGAAAGCAGCTGGTGCAAATGCCTAGAGAGAAGAGAGCAGCCTCTGAGCTGGGTGTGGATTCACTGGGAGGGGTGTGCCAGGATTGCTTGGGGGCTTCTCTCTAGCTTTTCCACTGATGATCGATCGGAATCTGTCGTATTTACCCTATGCTTTCTTATTTCTTAATATTCCATCTCAAATGGTGCTCAAAAAGTGGCGTGGATTTTAATAATTGTCACTTGACCTTTGTGAAGCTGGGAGATTCATTATGTGTTACGTATATGTTTTCACACTTCTGGTTAAACACAGCGGATTGAACATATGTGTTTATCTCAGATACCTTGTAAAAATATCATTGAAATGAGAGTAGAGGACACAAAAATAGGTATAAACTCACAAAGCCAAAGAGAGGAGACAACAGCAGATGAGAAATGCCAATAAATGTTTGGAATATGAAAATCAGATGAAAGAGAGCTACAAGGGCTCTTAGACTGAGCTCCTTGTGAAACACACCCTGAGATGGAGATCTGATGCTGGCGGTTTATTGGGCAGAGCTCTTGGGAACCACACCTGAGGGGAAGTGAAAGATGCAGGGCTGGGCAGAGAGAGAAGTGGAACTGGATGCAGTCACGGCAGTCTTAAATGACCTCACAGGAAGCTCTTCAGAGTGGTCCCAAATTGAAGCAAGGGACTCAGGCCTTTGTACCCCTCCAAGAGCCAGTCATTGGATGTGGCTGCCCCTGGAAGGGAGATAATCTTGGGTGAGGCAGGTTCCTTCATCCGGGGCCAATTCCTGGGAAGGAACTCAGCTGTAAGCCTTCATCAGAAAATAATTCCAGCCGCTGGGAAATGAGAATCTCCATCAAACAGGGAGCATCTGGGTGGCGTACCTTAACACTCACTACAAAGAGATTCAAAGGAGAGGCAAGCCCATTCACGCCACAGAGCCCCGGAAAGCCTGAGGAACTAACGATGAAGGAGCCTCTGAAGGCAAGGGGGCGGTGTGAGGCTGAAAACAGAGACAGCGTATGAAAGGGTATATGAGGAGGCCCCCTCCTCTCCCCAACCCTGGCAGAGACTGAAAATTTACTGTTGGGGGGAGGCTTTAACCAGAGAGGTTCCAGACCCCAAGACACTAGATATGGCAAGGTTGTGCAGGGGAGGTACCTGAAAATGAAAGAGTTGGAGACAGTCTTTGGAAAACAGGGAATTCCACATTCTGAATGTGAGACCTCCGGCTCCTTCCCCCACTTAGCTCACAGAACTTGAGCAGTCAGGCTTATAGAGACTAGGGGGGAGTCTAGACAGGAAATTCATCTCTAGAGAGATTGGCCAGCTCAGGAGAAAAGACCTACCATATTGAGATTTGGGGCTTCTTGAATAAAAAAGCTAGCCAGTCACCTTATCACCCTAATGAAGATTACCAGGCACTAAACCTCACCCATGGTCACATAGCTTTTTATTTTTTACTGATGTTCTTAAATTTTTTTTAAAAAATTGGATCATATATTCACCTTTCTCTTTAACTTGCTGTCACAAGCTGGTAGATGGGGATCTAATGCTATTCTTTTAAATATTTTTTTGTGTGGGAGGGGGCTAGGTCATAGATACACATATAGGAAATCTTCAAACAGTGGTACAGTCAGTAAAATATTCTCATTCCCATACCATCTCCCGGTCCTTTTGCCCAAAGATAAACATCATTTTCTCCTCTATCCTTCCAGATACAGTGTGAATATGTATGTGTGTGTGTGTGTGTGTGTGTGTGTGTGTGTGTGTGTGTGTGTATGTACAGTCCCAAGAGGGATGTCCCCCAGCAGGAAATGAAGCTGGTAAATTGTCTCATTCATTTGGATCTACGGCCACATAGCTTTTAATCCGTTTTTTAATGCTTCAATTTCAAATATGGTCAGAGAGTCAATGATCATACTCATATATTTAGGGAAAAACTCAACATGAAAGACAGTTGCAAAACAGAGAGATGGCAAAAGAAACTCAGAGGAAACAGACAATGCAGGAGGCAAAAGAAAAGTAAAAACAAAACAACAAAACCCCTTCAATGTCCTCAAAGTGATACAGATGATGTTGCATTCTTGAAATAAGAACTGAATGCTATACAAAGGAACAATTACTGCATAAGAAAATTATTTCTCATTCACGAGTCCAATCAGTGGTAAAAAGTTGGCAGAATGAGGTGAGACTCCAACTCCACAAAGTTATTCAAGCCTCAGCTGACAAAGTCTGTGCCATCTTTACCACGGAGCTTCTACTGTCATCCTGGGGGAGAGAAAGAGGCACTCTTAGAGGATTTTATGGATCAGGTCTGCAAGTGGCAAGCATCACTTCTCACATTTCATCAGCTAAAAGGGGCACAGCCTAGCTTTGTGCTCAGGGAGAAGGATCTGTTTGGGTGAACACATTGTAGTGTCTGCCACAAGAAGTGTTGGAAGTCAAGTCAGGGGATTCTCATAGCAGGCCTGGAAGTTAACTTGTCCAGATTAAAGCAGGCAATGCAAAGCTCCCAGAGGGAATGTCTCTAGGAAAAGCTGGAACTGAAAGAGCATGAGACATTCAACTGAAAATGAAAGTTGAATTCAGAGGTTTTTACAATGTTCTTGTGAGTATAGAAGAAATTATGATAGTGAAAAATGAACAGATGCTAAAAGGGAGGAAATTATCCCCTATAGAAAAAACAAACAGTGAAGGAAAGAAAGGTAATCACTAAGTAGTGATTTAACCAAAAATTGTAACATATCTGTTTTGGAAGAGTGATGTAGGATGAGGGATAATGAGAAGCAATAGTGCTGAATTCTCATCTTCTGTGTACAGAGTCAATAGATAATACATAAAACTATTGACCTGAAAAGTAGCTGTATAACCTTATTGGTTAAAAATACAGACATAAATACCAGACAAAGTAGAAGAAAACACTTAAGAGGAAGATAAAGGAGACAGGGAGGAGTTAGTTGGGCTTTTGTGGTTGTTGTTTATAAATCTTATAATATTCTTTGACTTTTGAAACCTTGTATATAAATTACCTCAAAAATAATAACGATATGTGTAAATCAACTACACTTCAATTAAAAAAAAATAATGACATAAAAAGTCCATGCATAGGACCAGCTTCAGGCATGACTGGATCCAGGAACTCATCCAAAGTTATCAGGGCTTGATTTCTCAGCTTTGCTCTGCACTCTGTTTTGACTTCATTTTTAGTTAGGCTCTTTTCATGGGGCATAGGACCTCCTGGCCTATGTTTTACTTCCCTCCTCCCTCTCTCATCCATCCTTCCTTCTTTCCTTCTTTCCTTCCTTCCTTCCTTCCTTCTTTCCTTCTTTCTTTCTCTCTTATTAAAAAAATTTAATCGTGGTTACAAAGCACATATTTCCATCTTAACCATTTTTAAGTGTACACCTTAGTAGTGTTAGGTATATTCGCATTGTTGTGCTGCAGATCTCCAGAACTTTTACATCTTGCAAAATGGAAAGTTTGTATCTATTACACACAGCTCTTCCTTTCCCCCTCCCCACAGCTCCTGGCAACCACGCTTCTACTTTCTGCTATTTTCTTATAGCTATTAGTGGCAACAGAAAGAAACCTCACTTTCCTGACAATTCTGACAAAAGTCCCAAGATTGTTCCACTGGAGTGACCAGGGATTGGCCAGCAACTAACAAACAAATGGCCTGAGAGTCAGGGGTGAGTGGCTGCCCAAGAAGTGCTGACAGCAGAAGGGGCCCAGATTCCAGGCAAAGAAAACCAGCGGAGTCCACACAGGGAACAGTGAGAGGACCAGACTGTGAGATAGCAGGCCCCACTCTGCTTAGACCCCCCTCTGATTTAGAGCTTACTGTTATCGCCATGATCTTTCCAGCAAGCAAGTTTATCTCAACTTTCCACCGGACTCTTTTAAACCTCTTTAATATAAACTTTTTTTTAAGAGTTATTATTCGGGTAAGAGGAAAAATGTGATTATTAGTAACTTTAACCTTCTTTGGAAATTTTCATTAGTTATTTGTTTCTTTTCTTATGAATTGTCTGTTCATGCTCTTTGCCCATCCACAGTATTAATAAACACATTTATCGGACTTCCCAATTCTAATAAATGTGCAAAAATATGTTTTAAAAAATATCTCATAAAAACTTGTACAAGACTTTAGAGATTACCTAGTAGCGTGACTCTCAATTTACAAAAAAGAAAACTAAAGGATTGAGAAGTGAAGTGTGAAGCCAGCCCCAGAGCCCTGTTGGTAACGGCTGAAGGAAGAGAAAACCCAGTTTGATCCTCCACCTGTTAGATTACGCAGCCCCTTCAATTACTCCTAAATTTGGTTCCCCCCAAAGTCACATTTCCTGCCCAATCAATTTTCAGGGATGACAGAGAGCCACCTTTATTTTGCCACAGTTTGCAGCATTTTTAAAAGACTGGGAATAAATAGCTGAGAAGATTTTTAAGCTAACCTGGGGTTTCTTGTGACTTCTTGCATGAGGGCATCCCTTCCCATCTCACCTTGCAAATCTCCACTCCTGCTAGCACTGTATTGGACTGTGTTTTGCCATTTAAATAATACAAGTTACAGGGGGAAAAAAAAAAGATTAGTCTTGTAACCCTATCAAAGAATGAGAATGAAATGCTGATTCTTTGCAGGGAGAGGAAATAAAAAGGGTAGAACAACCATTGCAGTGCTGTCCCCAGTGCCTTTTTGCTTTGCAGTACTGGATTCTCATGAAGCTCTTGACCACAGGAGAGATGGAAAATACGACGGCTGGAATGAAGCATTCGGTGCTCCTCACTTAGCGTTAGTGATACGGCTGCTGTGTGGGCCACAGCAGATGTAATTTGTAGAAGAGTTAACTGGAGGGTTTAGTGGTTCAAAATGGAAACTGAACTCTAACGAACCTGAGGTAATGGGCAAGATTTTCTCTCACTGAGGAAATGTCTTTGTCCAGAGTAAACTTTAAGCAATTGTGTTTTGTTGACTCTAAGTTTCAAGACTAATCAAGTATCTACTGCAGTTTGGAAGGCTAACTGTTGAACTCTGTTTTTATCTGTTAACTTCGTGTTTCCTTTTTCCTTGACAGTGTGCACCACTCAGGTGATAATAGGTTAGACAGTTGCCTCAGTTAGGCTGCTGGTGGGAGAATAGATGAATTTTCTTCAGTAGATAATAGAGAGATTTAGAATTATTGAGAGATGGGACTAGAGCTTCAGATGGACAAATCTTCAATGATAAAAGCAGGAGGGCAGAGTTAGAGTTAATGATAATAATAGGTAGAGCACTTAATATGTATCAGACATTGTAGGAAACCTTCACAGGTATTATCTTATTTAATGTTCATAACAATCCATGAGGTAGGTACTGTTATTTTTATTCACAGATGAATAGGCTGAGGTTCAGAGTAGTAAAGTTACTTGCCCAGAGTCACACAGCTAGACTTCTTGGGGCCAGAGCAAGCAGTCTGACTCTAGGATCCTGGGCTCTTAGTCTCTCTCTCTTTAAAAGCTCCATGATTGTCCTGGAGGTTATATCCCCTGCTCCTGAAATAGTGCTTGGCAAATAGTAGATGCCCCCAAAATATTAACCAGCTGAATGTATGAATACTCCATGCTGCCTTGGCCTGGGTTAGGATCAGTGTGCTCTGCAAGCCAGAGAGACCTGAATGCTGCATTTAGATGGCCTTTCAAACTTCTCAGAACTTTCTTTTCAAACTGAAACCTTCTTGGATAATTGTCACAGTAACAAACCCTCTTTGTTTTAGCAGAATGAAAATAAGTATTTAAAAGTGGTGATTATTAAGATTATCACAGAGTTATTTTTTAAAGTGGGAAAAAAAAGGTAATTACTGAATGTCCAATGACAGGGAGTTGGTTAAATAAATCATGGAATGCAATGATGGAATACTTAACAGCTGTTAAAAATCAAGTTGTAGAATACTGCATGGCACAAAACACATTCATGATACATCGTTCAGGGGAAAATAACGGGTTACAAAATACTAATACTATGTAGAGCATTAGCTCAATTATGTACACATATTTATGCATAGAAAAGAGTCTGAAGGAAAATATAATAAAGTGTAAATTGTAGTTATTTCTGTGTGGCGAGAGTATGGTGGTTTTAATTTTCTTTGTGAAGTTTAAGATTTTTTCAAATTTTCTACAATAACTATAAATTTTATATTCAGAAAAAAAGCAGTAACATGATTTTTTTAAAAACAGCTATTATCAGATTTTGATTCTTGTTTTAAAGTTAAGATATGAAGTTATAATTTAATGAAAGACATCATAGTGTAGCTGGTAAGAACATGGTCAGTGGAGCCAGACTGCCAATGTTCAATCCCAGCTGTACAATTTATAAGCTGTGTGACCTTGGTGAAATTACTTATCTGTGATCAGTTTCTATATGTGTAAAATGGAGAAGATATTACTTCCTACTTCAAAGAGTTGTTATGAGGATTGAATGAATTACTATAGCTAAAGCATTTGGAACAGTCTGTATGAGTTTATTATTAGTTTATCATTAGAAATTCTCCCAGATTCTCTTATCCCGTCTTTAAAAATGCACAGGCAGAGGCACACCTAGGTCAGGCATTTTAAAGCCTACTTATTTGGGACTCTGGTACAAATGTGTGAATAGGATATGCCAAAAGGACGCCAGGAAGACGCCCAGCTGGGCCTCCCAGGGCTCAGTATCACCATGAAAATAAGCAGATTTTGCAAAAACACAGATTTATTATGTCCTCACTTATTAGCTAGATTAACCAAAATATAGTTAAAACTGGGAAAAATATTCAAATACAGGGAAGAGATAATTCTTCCTATCTCAACCCTCAAATCACCTTCTACCATGACCCTTGACCTCCCTAGGTCCCCCAAATATAAGCCACCTTGTGAACCTTCAAATTAGTGTCTTCTCTCTCACTCCTCATCCTTCACCCTCCTCACACCCCATCCCTTGGCAAGCACCCCACTCCCACTCCCAGACCTGGCTTTAACAACGACCCCCACGCAGAAGAGGCTGAATTCCACACCAGCCTGCAACAGCCCTGACCTCTCGGACTTCTGAGGTCTTGGGAAAGGGAGCCTGAACCTGACCCTGTCAGGAAAGTGGGAAGTGGCAGTGAGATGCCCCCCACAGGACCTGCTCCCAGGCTGGCCTTATCCTGGTTCGGGGGCTGGGATTTCCTGCCCGGAAGCACCAGGCCTGGACACAATGGGAGTTATCAGTCACCATCGGGGGATCAGAACCACGGTAGGAGCCCTCCACTTAGCTGTGGGTTTTCCAGGCCTTTCCTGTGTGAATCTTCACTTCCGCGGAAGCTCCTGTTTTGGTCTTTTCCAAGATGGAAGCCCTTCCCCCAGCTTCCTACCCTCTGTCCAGCTGCCTTTCACGTCTCATCATTTGGGTCTAAGTCAACTTAAGATGGTAATGACCAGAGTCTAGGTAAGGAAAGTGTTTCCACTCTTTCTATATCTTTTTTACTTTTTAAAATTATAGGTGAACTTGATGTATTAACTTAATTGTCTTCCATGATAATAATATCATCAACTGAGAAAATTAATAAATTATACCTGTATTGAGGTTTACATTCTTAATCTAAGAGCTTATTTGGCTTATTTAACAGTACTCAATAGAGGGGTTTTTTATATTAAAAAACAAGGGTGTTTTTTTTTTAAACCCAATAGTCTACTTACTAGAAAACATTTTAAAGGAAACATAATTTATCATGTTTCAAGTCTTAATAATACAAACAACAGATTCACTTTAAAAACTTATGTTACAGAATAATAGCTATCACTTACTGCATACTTACAATATGCATCAAGTGGTTTACTCATGTTAGCTCATTCAGTCCTCAGGACCACCTATTTTATGAGTGACAAAACTGATCCTGAGAGAGGCTGAATAACTCACCGAGATCACTTAGGGTGTAAACTGAGTTTTGAACTCAGCCTGCGTGACTACAAGTTTGGTGCTTTTAACCCTACGCTCTACTGCTGCCTCCCAAAGTAGCTGAGACTGCTCACATCTACCAACAATCGCGCATATTATTGCACTATTGGACATGACTTTAGGTCTGAAAGCTTGTCTCCCCTGATCCATACTAGCCCCAGCCACAGCTTCTCAAAACGCACCTCGCCCGCAGGACTTTAGCGTCTCTAAGCTCAGAAAAGAAGAAAAGATGATGGTGTTTGTTCCCATAGACCCACGTGTAATTCAAAAGATACTAAACTAAACCACAAAGAAAGTGTCAAGAAATTAAACAAAGGTATGATTTTTCTGATTTTTCTGTATATCTGTGTATGTGATAACGTATATGATAAAATAGCAGATACTTTCCAAACAATTCTTGGGATGTTCTATCTTTCTAGACTTTCTATCTTTATCTCCCTATAGGGTCATTTGAGTATTGCCAATTCCTACTTCCCAAGTTGGATGTGGGAAAAGAGAAAGCAAAGCAAAGGAAAAGAAAGGAGGGAAGGAGAAGAGGAAGAAAAGTGCATCTGCTAAGAAATGGAGGTGTGGGATTAAAACCAACCAAGGACAACCTGCTGTCCCCTCCCTTCAGCCCCAGGATTCCTGAGCAGGTGTCCCTGTGTCCTCTCCTGCAGGAGGGTGAGCTGCTTCAGGGAGTGTGCCCCACACAAGGGAGGAGGGGCAGCCAGGTCTGGGGGACCACAAGTGGGAGGCCTGCTCTGACTCAGAGGGGATGGGCCAGACCTGCACCTCCCTGTTTATACTTGGATTCCACTGGGACCCATTGTACAATGACTCAGATCAGCTCTCGCTGCCCTGTGAAGCCTGAGGGATGGATGTCAGTGCCTGCTCTGGGTTAACACCCCAAAAGTCAATTTAATGTAATTAATTGATTTTTCTGACATTCAGCCAGCTGCCTGAGGGGCGGATCTCTGAGATCATGATGACACATATGCCTGTGGCTCCTCGGGTCTCTGCAGTTGCTGGGGTTTCCACGGGACTTTGGGTCACATGCAGGGCCACTGGTGCACTTAGAGGAGCACCATCCTGGAATGTGGTCCATGTGAGAACCTGGGAGGGAGGAAAGTGGGCACTTTCCAGGGAAGGATGGTGCTTTGCCATCAGAGGAGCCATCCTGCTGCACCCCTTAGGCTAGGTGACCTCATGCAAGTGGGTGCCTTCATGGCCTCAATTGAAAAAAGCAACTGTGGGTCCTTTTGGGGTGCTGTGAAAGCCATGTGCCTTGGGGGAGCTTGGAGGTTTCCCAGGGGAATCCAAATTTATTGACCAAGGGCCCTGAGATTTCCTGGAGAGAGTTCTGAGTTTTGGTCAGGGATCCTCCTTCCCAATTCGACGTTCATGGCCTTTGTACAAGTTCATGGTGACTCTTTGCATATTGGGAAAGCACTGCTATCCAGCAAATCCTTGGCGGTCTTGTGACCCGGACAAGAGAAAAAAGTCCAGTGCCGGACTCCAGTGCTGCGTCATCCAAGTGAATGGTTTCAATTCAACCACGATGAGGAAATTCGGCTTCCTCTGTGGGGACTGCTCCATCAGCCCGACACAGAAACTTTGGATGAGTGATGTGGACTCACGCAGGTCTAAGGTCCAAGGTGGAGGGTGGGGAGTGAGATCTGAGGAAGGGCTGTTCCCACAGTTAGCGGGGGCCCCACTGCCCCTGCTTTTCCCCTTTGCCCTTACCACCCCTGTCTCCTAGCACTCCCTCGGAGGCAGCCCAACACCACCTTCCCCTGCCTGGGGTGAGGGTAGGGACATCCTCCCTGGGTCAGCTGGCTCAGCCCAGCCTACCATTTCCAAGTGCAACACATACTTTATTCAACACCAGGCCAAGGTCTTGTGGCTGAGAGGACAGAGCCCTCAGCCTCCTCCCATGGCCTTCTGGCTGAAATGCCCACTCGCACCAGACAGTGGATGAAGGTTGCTCTTCCCAACAATTAGCTCTTGAGCTCTTTGGTTCCTTGTTTCCAGTTCTCAATTCAGTAAAGTTCCAAACGTGATTAAAAATAAAACAGGAGATAATGGTTTGGAAGACAAAGGAGATTTGTTCTCCCTTCTCCAGATGAAGGATGATTGTAAGGACAGAGCCTGGTCTCTGAAGATTTTTTGGTTTAGGTAATATGTACTTTGGGAAGTCACAGTCTTTTCAAGGGGCTTTTTCACAGCATTGAAGAGAGTGCCTTAGCTTCATTTGGGAAATAGAGGCATTGAAAAATAGAGGTAAAGTCATTTCACATCTTCGAATAGGATATAAAGACTGGACTTGAAATTCTTTTAAGTTCATAATTCTGTTCTACCATGTTCCTCAAGGAGGAGGCCTGTGGACCCAAGGAGTCTTCAGTTGTAAAAATGTGTGTCCCGGACCGTCAATATTAAGTTGGTGGCAACATGTAACAGAAGCTTTAAGAATGCACTTGGACCCAGCAGCTCCACCTCCAGGAAGCACTTCTATGAAATTAGAGCTGTGCAAAGAAATCGTCGTGATGTTCATCACAGGGTTGCTTATAATATCAAAAAAATTAGAAATAGCCTGAATATTGAGCAATAGGGAATACATGATTGTAATGTATTCATTATGTGCCATTGAAAAGGATGTTGTGGAAGAATATTGTCAAAGAAACAATGTATTGTTAAATGAATAGGCAGGCTTCAAGAGAGTATGTATAGTATGACCCCAGCTTTAATTTTAAAAATATGTATATGTCTCAGAAAACTGAGTGATATTATTTCTGGGTAGTTAAAAAATTTTTCCTTTATGTTTTCTAAATTCTCTGCATTGAATATGCATTTGTTTTTAGAAAAAATATACGCATAATAAATATTACAAAAACAGTACTCAAGAAAGTAACTAAGGGGAATTCCCTGGTGGTCCGGTGGTTAGGACTCGGTACTTTCATTACTGAGAGCCTGAGAGCCTGGGTTAAATCCCTAGTTAGGGAACTAAGATCCCATAAGATGTGCCGCATGGCCAAAAAAAAAAAAAAAAAAAAAAAAGAAAAAGAAAGTAACTAAGATTCTAAGTACTGTGAAACAAAGAGTGGGGCCACTTATTGATCTTATTCAACAGTCTTAGCTAGGACCTAGATAAGTCATTTAATTCATCTCTGAGGCTTGAAGCTTCCTCACCTGCCCATCAGCCAGCTTTGGGGAGAGGCACAATCTCCTGTTGGGACCTATCTCTCAGAGTTTAATCATTTTATAAACACCTTACTCTAGATAATACTTACAGGTTCCATACATTACCTTCCATGACTCTCACAACAGGAAGTAGTAATAATAATAATAACAGCTGAAATTGATTCACTGATTTCTATTAACCAGGCTCTATGGTAAGTAAACATTTTACATATATTAACCCATTTTTATTTCTCTTTCTCCTTTACTGACTTCCCTCTTTCTCCACGTCCCAGTGTATCTCTCAGCGAATTCTGTCAGTTCCTCCTTCACAACAAATACAGAGGCTAATCATTCCTCACCACCTTCTCCACTGCCACTCTAAGCCACATTACTCTCTTGAGCCTGGGCCACTGCAACAGCTTCCCAGTTGGTCTTCTTGCTGCTGCCCGCCTGCAGCCTGTTAAAATGTAAGTCAGATAATTTTACTAATCTGCTCAAAACCTTATTATAGTTCCCCTTCCTGCTCAGAAGAAAAGGCTTATAACAATCTATAAGATTCTACATGCCTCTACATGCCCCACTCTTCCTTTGTACTCCCCTAAAACACCTTACCCTCTGACCTCCCATGTTTTATCCTACATCTCTATCGCTCAACTTTGCTAAACTGGCTTTCTTTTTTAAAAGTATATAGTTTAAAATGAAAATTGTATACATTTAAGGTATAAAACATGGTGATTTGATATTTGTATACCTAGTGAAATAATTACTACATGCAAACAATTAATATCATCTCACAGCTGCCATTTTTTGTGGGTATGATGACTGCACCTGAAATCTACTCTCTCAGCTTATTTACAGTGATCAATACAATATTATTAAGTATAGACCTTATGCCTGTACATTAGAGCCCTAGACTTATTCATCCTACATGATTGCAACTTTGTACCATTTGACCAGCATCTCCCAATTCCCACCCCACCTCCCACTCCCTCAGTCCCTGGTAGACACCTTTTTAGTCTCTGCTTCTATAAATTCCACATTTTTTAAAAATATTCCACATATAAGTGAGATCATACAGCATTTGTCTTTATCTGTCTGACTTATGTCACTTAGCATAATGTCCTCCAGGTTCATCCATGTTGCTGCAAATGGCAGCATTTCCTCCTTTCTCAGAGTTAAATTTCATTTATATAATATATAAAAATATACATATATAACATCTGGTTTATCCATTCATTTGTCGATGGATGCTTGGGTTGTTGCCAAATCTTGCCTTTGTGAATAGTGCTGCAATAAACATGGGAGTGCAGATACCTCTTCAAGATCCTGGTTTCATTTCCTTTGGTTATATACCCAAAAGTGGGATTGCTGGATTACATGGTAGTTCTATTTTTAATTTTTTTATAAACCTGCAAACTGTTTTCCATAATGATCATACAAATTTACATCTTACCAATACTGTATAAGGGTTTCCTTTTCTCCACATCCTCACCAACACTTGTTATTTGTTGTCTGTTTGAGAATAGCCATTCTAACAGGTGTGAAGTGATACCTCATTGTGGTTTTGATTTTCATTTGCCTGATAAATAGTGATATTGAGCACTTTTTCATATACCTGTTGTCCACTTGTACCTCTTCTTTGGAAAAATATCTATTTGGGTCTTTGACCGTTTTAAAACTGGGTTATTTGTTTTCTCTTTTTCAAAATAAATTTATTTATTTTTGGCTGTGTTGGGTCTTCGTTGCTGCATGTGGGCTTTCTCTAGTTGTGGTGAGCGGGGGCTACTCTTCGTTGCAGTGTGTCTTGTACCTCTTCTTTGGAAAAATATCTATTTGGGTCTTTGACCGTTTTAAAACTGGGTTATTTGTTTTCTCTTTTTCAAAATAAATTTATTTATTTTTGGCTGTGTTGGGTCTTCGTTGCTGCATGTGGGCTTTCTCTAGTTGTGGTGAGCGGGGGCTACTCTTCGTTGCGGTGTGTGGGCTTCTCATCGTGATGGCTTCTCTTTGTTGCAGAGCACAGGCTCTATGTGTGTGGGCTTCAGTAGTTGTGGCACGTGGGCTCAGTAGTTGTGGCACGCGGGCTCAGTAGTTGTGGCTCACGGGCTTAGTTGCTCCGCGGTATGTGGGATCTTCTTGGACCAGGGATTGAACCCGTGTCCCCTGCATTGGCAGGCAGATTCACAACCACTGCACCACCAGCATAGCCCTATTTGTTTTCTTATTATGAGTTTTTTGAGTCCTTTATATGTTTTGGATATTAACCTCTTATCAGATGTATGGTTTGCAAATATCTTCTCCCATTCTCTAGGTTGTCTCTTCACACTGTTGATTGTTTCCTTTGCTGTGTAGAAGCTTTTTAGTTGGATACAATCCAACTAAAAACTAGTTTGGAAGTATTTCTTCCTCTTCAATGTTTTGGAAAGTTTGAGAAGGATTGGTATTAATTCTTGTTCAACAGTTTGGCAGAAATCACCAGTGAAGCCATCAGGTCCTGGGCTTTCATTTGCTGGGAGGTTTTTATTACTGATTCAATCTTCTTACTCATTATGGGCTTGTTCAGATTTTCTATTTCTTCATTATTCAGTTTCTTCATAACCTCACTGGTAGGTTGCATGTTTCTAGCAACATATCCATTTCTTTTAGGTTGTCTAATTTGTTGGTGTATAAACGTTCATAGTAGTCTCTTATGATCCTTTGTTTTTCTGTGGTGTTGGTTATAATGCCTCTTTTTTCATTTATAATTTTATTCATTTGAGCCTTCTTTTTTTTCTTAGTATATCTAAAGGTTTATCTATTTTATTTTTTTTTAAACCAACACTTATTTTCATTGATTTTTCTATTGTTTTTTCCTATTTCATTTATTTCTTGTCTGATCTTTATTATTTCCTTCCATAAGCTAACTTTAGGTTTAGTTTGCTCTTCTTCTTCTAGTTCCTTGAGGTGTGGAGTTAGGCCGTTTGAGATCTTTTTTCCCCCTTAATGTAGGCATTTATTGTTATAAACTTCCCCCTTAGAACTGTGCTGCATCCCATACATTTTGGTATGTTGTGTTTCCATTTTCATTTGTCTTAAGATATTTTTAAAATTTCTCTTTTGGTTTCTTCTTTGACCATTGGTTGTTCAGAGATGTATTGTTTAATTTGCACATGGTTATGACTTTTCCATTTCCTCTTATTATTGATTTCTAATTTCATTCCATTGTGGTCAGAAAAGATACTTGGTATGATTTCAATCTTCTTAAATTGGCTGAGACTTGTTTTGTGGCCTAACATATGATCTATCCTGGAGAATGTTTCATGTGTGCTTAAAAAGAATGTGTTTGATGAAATATGCTGTTATGTCTATTAAGCTCATTTGGTCTAAGTATAGTTCAAGTTCAACTTGTTGATTTTCTGTCTGGATGATCTATCCATTGTTGAATATAGGGTATTAAAGTCCCCTACTATTACTGTGTTGCTATCTATTTCTCCCTTCAGTTCTGTTCATATTTGCTTTATATATTTAGGTATTCTGATGTTGGGTGCTTATATATATTTATAATTGTATCCTCTTGATAAATTGACCCCTTTATCTTTATATACTGACTTTGTCTCATGACAGTTTCTGACTTAAAGTCTATTAGTCTGATGTAAGTATAGCCACGCCTGCTCTCTTTCAGTTACCTTTGCATGGAATATCTTTTATCAGCTCTACACTTTCAGTCTATGTATGTCCTTAAAGTTAAAGTGAATCTTTTGTAGGCAGCATACTATTGGATCTTGTTTTTTTTTAATCCATCCAGCCATTCTATCTCTTTTGACTGGAGAATTTAATCCATTTACATTTAAAGTAATTATTGACAGGTAAGGATTACTATTGTCGTTTTGTTCATTATTTTCTGGCTGTTTTAAAGTTTTCCTGTGTTCTTTTCTTTCTCTCTTTCTGTCTTCCTTTGTGATTTGATGAAGTTTTGTAGTGATATGCTTCGATTCCTTTCTCCCTCTTTTTCTAAGCCTGAGCATTTCTTTAAGAGAAGTTTTAAAATTACTAATTTAATCTCTTTACTTTTTATAGGTTTATTCATATTTTGTAGTTATTCTTTATTTTTTAAAATAAATTTATTTTTGGCTGCGTTGGGTCTTTGTTGCTACATGCAGGCCTTTCTCTAGTTGCAGAGAGCAGGGGCTACTCTTTGTTGTGGTGCACAGCCTTCTCAGTGCAGTGGCTTGTCTTGTTGTGGAACATGGGGTCTAGGCACATGGGCTTCAGTAGTTCTACATGCGGGCTCAGTAGTTGTGGCTTGCAGGCTCTAGAGCACAGGCTTAGTAGCTGTGGCTCACAGGCTTAGTTGCTCCGCAGCATGTGGGATCTTCCCGGACCAGGGCTCGAACCCATGTCCTCTGCATTGGCAGGCGGATTCTTAACCACTGTGCCACCAGGGAAGTCTGAGATTTTGTACTTATTCTTTTTTTTTTTTTTTTTTGCGGTACGCGGGCCTCTCACTGTTGTGGCCTCTCCCTTTGCGGAGCACAGGCTCCAGACGCGCAGGCTCAGTGGCCATGACTCACGGGCCCAGCTGCTCCGCGGCATGTGGGATCTTCCCGGACTGGGGCACCAACCCGTGTCCCCTGCATCGGCAGGCGGATTCTCAACCGCTGCGCCACCAGGGAAGCCCTGTACTTATTCTTGAGTCAGTTTCTATAGTCTTTGTCTTTCTAGGAATTTGTCCATTTCATCTAAGTTGTCTAATTTGTTGACATACAGTTTTTCATAGCATTCCCTTGTAACCCTTTTGTTTTTCTAAGATCAGTAGTGATGTCACCTCTTTCATTCCTGATTGTAGCTGCAATTGCATTTCAATGCAAAGGTAGTGTATAACTACGGAAACTGGAGACATTTTTATTCAAGAAAACAAGTGTCTTTGTAAGATTTCAAAAGGAATAATGTAAACTATGTAACCAATAAGATCATCTATCTTAATGAAGGTTTGTTCCAGCAGTGCTGGAACACAATTCTTAAGAATTGTCTTACAGACCTGGATAATTAGAGGGAACATCTCTGTGTATTGGGATTGCTACCATTGGAGCTCCATGGCGTTACCAAAAAGTCATGTCTCAGCCCATAGAGCAGCTGAGAGTTACCTGATAATGTATGGGAATATTTTATGGCAGAAATAATTTGAAAAGGAGATAAAAATTGTCATAAAATTAACCACCCTTATTTATTTACATGATAAAATCATGAAGGACAGAATTCACTAACTCTTTATTGCTTTTTTGAATTGTTTTCAGAAAAGCAGTTTAGAAGAAGAAAGGGAAAATCATGACTTCCCAATTCACACAAACCATGTAGCACAAGCAAATCTGCTAATCATTGAATGTTTAGCTGTAGAATTAATAAGCCATTATTTGGGAATGAGCTAGAATATTTAGGAGAATGATAATATAGGTCTAAGGATTTTTACTGATTGGGGGTTATTCCAGTACATTCAAACTATAACCAGTTGAGGCATTTCCTATTTTTCATATAATTATAAAATGAAAATTGTCTATTTCTTTTAAATATGGTAAAATCAGGCCCTAAATCAGACACCACTCTGAGCTCTGCCATAATACTAAAAATCAAATGTTTGTCTCAGAACAGCAGGAATTTTGGTTGTCTTATTTCACAGTTGTGTCCCAAGCATAGTGCTTTGGACCATGACAGCACCCAGTGAATAGTTGTAAAATAAGTAAATGATTAATAGTAGCTGCCTGTCATTAAGATTCCAGTTTAAATAATAATAATGGAAACCTCCCTTTTGTTGAAGAGGTATCATAGTTCAAAGGCAAAATAACCTCTCCCAGCAACTTCCCAAATGCAGCTATGCAAATCCCCTGAAGGATTAGTCCCCTGAGTGATGAAGCACCCCAATTTAAGGTTCCAAAAACTCAGCCTGTCGGAAATATCAGAGCCTTAAAACAATCACGTTTAAAAACACTGTTGTTGTAAGGATTTTCTTTGATTTAAATGTTGTTTCTTTTGGAAAGGGTTTGTTATTTTTCTAAGCAAGTTAGGTCATTTAACTGGGCAAACCGGGAAAAGGGAAGATTAAAGAAGACATTTTAAAAACAAACTATGGTTAGTTTTTTGCCTTGACTGAGTTTCTGTTGCCTTACATTTAGTTTTACCAGTAAATGCTTTTTATTAAAAATAGATCGAAAATATAATTTGATGCCAAGAATTTAATAAGATATTTAATGATACCTTCCTTCCGAGATCATTATGAGGAGTAAATGCTCTAATGAATTAGAGTACCTCAAGTACACAAGACAGTTGTTCAATGTAGGACATTCATTACTCTTTTTACGGGCAGAGCCTGTCCTTATTTAACATTTTGATATTTTGTTCATTGTAGATTTTCTAAAAGTTATTTTGCTCCTTTAAAACATTGTATTAAGATATTATTTATCTTGATTACTAAGTGTTTTGGCTTTCTCTAAATTTTGTGCCTAACCCAAGTACTTCACCTGCCCCACCGTAATCTTGGCCCTGGTGGATGCCTCTGTGATCACAGATGACTTAATCACATTTTACAGTGTGTACTATGCCTGATCCCCTTATACAGAAAACTGTTCCACTCTTGACCTGTGGAGAAGCAGTGTCATTAGAGTCAGTCAGTCTTGATTGGACTGGGTTGGTCACCTAACCCAAAGACATCCAATCTATGGGCAGTCCAGTTGTATGGTTAGGCTTGAAATGATGAGATAAGGCCAATCATATTCTTTTTTGATGGAAAAGATCTAATTGTATTAAAATATAGAAATTCAACAAAGGAATTTAGAAGTGAAATGAAATTATTTCTGGGATTTGCTTTAAAACATTCTAGTAAGAGAAAATCAGAAGTTTAGCAAAATGTTGATAATTGAAAGCTGGATTATGGGTTTTGGGGGTTTCATTATCTATCCTCTCTCTATTCTTATCTATTTAAATTATAGCTATTATAAAACTAAGCTAATGAATAGTGAAGACAAAAGCCAAATATCTATGTCAAGAGTTGCCATTAGGTAGGGACATAGGTGGCCATGATAAGCCATAGGCATTCCAAAGTTATGAGGGATTTGAAAGTATGGATAAGAAGAGGAAGCTGGTCAGCTTAGGGAGGAGAACGGAGTGGTCATTCAGAAAGAGGCAGATGTCCTGCCCGAGGAAAGTGGCCCCTGCTCCTTGTAGATTTCCAGTTCCTGGTTCCTTTTCCCATGGGGCCCAGCTATACTATAGCTTCTGTCCTTGAATGTCTATGCCATTACTGATCCCTTTTTGCTTTGTGTTTATCTTTAAAAGTTGATTCCCCTTTTTTCTGAACTGGCTTGAGTCAAGCCTCTGTTCCTCCACATCAAAATAGGCATCCTCAAAACAAATGATTATTTGTACCTGTTACAGTCAGAATCTGCCCAAGTGGAGTGGCCCTGCCAATCTTGGTGTCAAATGGTGTTCAGCATCTCATGAAGGATGGTTAAGAGAGACCCTTGTAGGAACCAGAATATCAGGTGATCAAAGCCAATCCATCTTCCCTCCAGGTACAAATGTACCAGGAGAGAATTAAAAGCATTTTCTTAAGAGGTCTAGACAGTAAACAGAGAGAACTAATAGGTAATTTGCCATGGCAGTTTCCTGGGGACCATGTTGATCTAAGAAGTAAATACGGTCACTGGACAGTCAGGTTGACCTACAGGCCATGTGCTAGACCAGTGTTCTTGCCTGAGGTGTTTTACATTCTGAGTGCTACCAATGCAAGGAAATCTCCCATTTGGATAAAGATGAAAGGCTTGGAGAACACCCCCCTCTCTTTGCCCTTCAATTTACCACAAACGATAAAGGGTTTCTAGTCATCTAGTTTTCTAGGAGGTAATCCAGGAAAGAAGCCAGAAAAAAGAATTCCAAAGGGGAATGTCAAGAAACCAGTTATCGGAGGAAGTTAGGGCAGAGGTGAAATGCAGAACTTGGTGTTCATGGTAGGACAGTCCTCAGAGGTGTGGGTGAATGCATCAAGGGCACCAAAGGGAGAGGGACCAACCCTGCAGCCTTGGTGTAGGGGGATCTTGCTAGAGCTAGAAGACATAAATCTAATTCAGGGAAATCTGAGTTGGGAAAGAAAATATATTTGTTCTTCAGAGCTGAGAGGAGGGGGAATGGCCCACTTGGCTCCTCTCAGGAAAGTGAGGGGCTGCCATGTACTTTCTGGGTGAAGTAAGGTCACCTACTCACAAAAAATGGAAGAGATATGACAAAAGTGAATACAAGTACCTGTAAGTTTGAAGAAGAAAATAATAATCAGTCATGCTCCACCATGCAGAAAGAATCATCCTAAACAATATAATTTATTTTCTTAGTTTTTATGCATTTACTGGGTTGAGATAATAATATATGCTGATTTTAAGTGTCATTTAATACAGGAATATTCACAAATCATACAATCTAAGAAGAGGCATTTAATGATATACAATGTCTGTCCATGGATGATTTATTGTCTTTCTTCATTAAAAAAAAATTCCAATGAGTTAGATCATTTAACATGAGGCTTAAAAATGATTAAAATCATTTCTCAAGTTCTTTAGCAATGAAAAAGTTCATTATGTCATTCTATGCAATGCTGCTTTTGTGAAGAGGGAGAGAAAAGGCCTTTTGTTTAGTAATTTTCTTGGCACAGGGTCTTCGTTATATAATAAGCTGAGCCATTGTTAGAAAAATCTGGACAAGAACAGCACCAGTTATTGTTATAAGTGATCATCAAATAAGGCAAGAGATTCCATATGAACTGTAGGTTAAAGGATATGGCTCAAGAAATATGCTTTTTGATACTAAGAGAGGAGTGGGAGCGGTAGAGGAATAGCTAAATTAACACTTCGGGGTTGTGTCACTTGGGATGCTTTTTTGACTCTAAGTGACAGAAAAATCTGGCTCATTTGGATTAAATAATACATGCACTTAGTATTACACTGCAGGCCCAGGTTTGGTTAATTCACCTAATCAATAATGTCAGCAAGGACCTAGGCTCTTCTGCTCTTCCAACTTAGCCATCCTACATATATTGGCATGGTCCTCAGGCCAGCTCCTCTCCAGGCTGTGTGATGACAGCAGCAGTTCCGAGACATGGCAAGCCCAGAAATGGCAATGACCAGGGAAGATGAGCCTGTATTCTATGAGATATCTCTTTTTAAGAGTGGGGAAACTTTCCTAGAAGTAAGTCTCCACCTATGGACTTCCATTATATCTTATTGGCCAGGATTATGTCGTATGTCCATGACTAAACTAATTACAGGCTGGAGGTGGCCCAATCACAGTCCACACCCTGTGTCTGGGAGAGGCTAGCTTTCTCTGAAGCTCATGGCTATATAAGGAGATGGATATGAACAAAATTGGGGTAGTGTTGGAAAGGAGGAAGGAAGGAAGATGTTGGGTAGCAGCCAACAATATCTCTCACAAAGGCTAGGTAGTCTCTGTGCTATACAATGTGCCAGACAACACACACAGTCTACTGAATTCCCGAGTATGGTTCCAAACTGTGTAAGGGAAGCCCTGCTCCTTTGTGCAGGTGTTGTTAATTTTGATTATTTCATCAGTTAGTCAGTGTATGTCTTCCAATAATGTCCAAGAAAAGACCCTGGGCTGATCTATTTTCTGAGTCCTTGACTATCTGAGCATGTCTTTCCGTTGCCTATATTAATCAATAACAACATGGTTAGATACAAAATTCATATATCACAATCCTTTTCCATCAAAAGTTTGTATATCCAGTTGCACTGTTTTCTGGCAGTTAGCATTGCAAAGAAGTCAGAGATTAGACTAGTTTCTGCTTCTTTGTAAGTAAATTATTATTATTTTTTTAACCTGAGTACCTGAAAGATTCTTTTTTTTTTTTTTTTTTTTTTGCAGTACGCGGGCCTCTCACTGTGTGGCCTCTTCCGTTGAGGAGCATAGGCTCTGTACGCGCAGGCTCAGCGGCCATGGCTCACTGGCCCAGCCGCCCCGCCGCATGTGGGATCTTCCCGGACCGGGGCACGAACCCGTGTCCCCTGCATCGGCAGGCGGACTCTCAACCACTGCACCGCCAGGGAAGCCCTGAAAGGTTCTTTTATCTCTTAATTCAAAAATGTGCTCAGGATGCATCTAGATATGGGTCATTTTCTTTAGTTTTACCTAGAATATCATGAGTCTTGTCAGTCTTCATACTCAAATATTTCTCATAACAAGAAAGCAATTTTCAATTATGTCTTTGATTTATCTCAGTTTCTCTTGCTCTTGTTCTTATCATGCTTATTAGGTTGAATCATGTTTTCTATCCTCCATGTCTACCATCTTCTCACCCACCATTTTTATTTCCTCATTTTCCTCTATATTATAGAAGAATATCTCAGATGTGATCTCCAGAATACTAACTTACTTTTCCATAGGGCTAGTGCTGCTTTTTACTCATTCCAATGTATACTTTCATGCTATATTATTTAACATGAAATAATATATTTTTGGTGTTGTTAATATTCTTATTTACCCATCCTATCTCTCATTGCTGTTTGCCTCAGTCTTGTCTTTGTATCCCATCCTTTTGTCTCTTTGTGATTATCTGCCCCTCTTTCCTGGAAGCCATGTCTTCTTGCATCTTTCTGAGGATATTACAGAGTTTTCTAAAAATGTTTTCTGGTTCCCCTGCAGGAGACCATTTTCAGAGGAATGTTCTTCATCTGGTCTTCTTCTGTGTAATGGTTTTTCATGTTTCCAATGACAGTTTTTCTCTTTTTGATTACTCATTTTTGAATGAAAAGAGAAAGAGCTAGTTTCAGATTCATCCACAGACACGGTGCATAGGCTTTAGTTGATTCTATTTATTGGACACTGAGGTAATGATGGAATCTTCTCAGCTCTGTGAGTTGATGAGAACTGGGTGTCTGCCCAATTCTGATAATTTAGCTAGCATTCCCATCGTATGGTTCTGTTGAGCTAGGTTTCTACCTCCATGTCTGGTCTTTGATACCTTCCTCACTGTGTGTTGCTACTGGGACACTTCTTTACACATCAGATACGGCATTTTATTTCTCATGATTGTTTCTTTAAGAATACAATGAATCCGGGCTTCCCTGGTGGCGCAGTGGGTGAGAGTCCGCCTGCCGATGCAGGGGACACGGGTTCGTGCCCCGGTCTGGGAGGATCCCACATGCCGCGGAGCGGCTGGGCCCGTGAGCCATGGCCGCTGAACCTGCGCGTCCGGAGCCTGTGCTCCGCAACTGGAGAGGCCACAGCAGGGAGAGGCCCGCGTACCGAAAAACAAAACAAAAACCAAAAAAAAAAAAAAGAATACAATGAATCCAACACTCCCAGTCGCGTACATTTCCTAGAATTAGTCTCTGAATGTTGAGAGATGGAGATGGCAAAAAATGTTTAAATCAACTAGAAATGTCACACCCACATGGTAAAGGGATAGCTGCCAGGTTTCTTGTGGTGTAGACCCCAGGTCTCTAATTGAGAAATGGAGCAGCCAGGAGGAACAAAACCTCATCCTGCCTTCTTTTAAACAATCAGAGATCCTCTGTTTCTTGGCGGAAAAGCCAGACTGACAGCCAATTGTTTTCCCTGCTCATTTAAAAATTTTAAGTGTAAATTCCTTCTATGGTAACTGATTTTCTGTTGGTCTTAGCCTTTGGTGGTAAATGGCGTTTTTATCTTTCTGTGGCTTCATAGGTACTTTAGAAGAAAATGAGGCAAGTTTCTACCAGGGCAGTCAGTCTAGAGCTGTTTAATATCAGAAGTAAAAACCAATAGTTTTAGTTGACCCAAACTACATATGAGCCAATAATGTACTTGGCTGCTAAAAAAAAAAAAAAGGCTATGTTAATATACAGATCAACAAGGGCAGTATTCTCATTACACTCTGCCCTGTTTGAGTTGCATCTGGGAGCTTTGGGTTCACTTATGGCCCCTATTGTTGATAAAATCTCCAAGGTTCTTTTGCTACTGAGTCTGATCACATACTGCTCACTGCACAACAGACAGTAAATCAAGAGAGGAGTTGTTGGGGCAAGGAATAGGGACTTTATTCAGAAAGCCAGCAGACCGAGAAGATGGTGGACTCGTGCCCCAAAGAACCATCTTGCCCGAGTTAGAATTCAGGCTTCTTTTATACTAAAAGTCAAACATTTCCTGGTTCTGGTCATCCATAGGTGGGCCTGGTCATTCATAGGTGGGCCTGGTCAGGATGTTTCCTGTGAGCTAAACAAAGGTATTTTAACTTAATGCTCGTTACCTGGGAGGCAGGGCCATTATGTATAATTTAAGCTTATAGGCAGCATCCCTTTAGTGATTAACTTGTAGTAGAATACAAAATGTTCTTCCCTATTACACTTTGATGAATAAGAACAAGTATCACCTGGGAGTCAGGGTTCTGAGAGTTGGGTGATGATGTATAATTTAAGCTTATAGGCTGCATCCCTTTAGTGATTAACTTGTAGTAGAATACAAAATGTTCTTCCCTATTACACTTTGATGAATAAGAACAAGTTCAAAAGTAAATAAATAGGATGCTAAAAGTCTGTGTATCATGTTGAGGGAGTGGAGGTACTTAACTTTGAAAAAGAGGTGACATGGATAGGGAATGGGGGAGACCTGATAACTTCAGTGAAATATTTCAATGGTGGTCGTGTGGAAAAGGGATTCTACTTATTCTGGTTTGCTCCAAAATGCAGAACAAGGGTCAGTTGGAAGAAGTTGCAAAAAAGTGGATTTGGCTCAACATAAGGTTGATTGGCAGTGGAGTGGACACCTCACAAGGAAGGCTGTGAAACACCTGGCTGCTTATAGAAGATCCTGGCTGATTAGCCAACGAAGGAAGCTGTGGAAGCAATTCTGATATTGGGTGGGAAGATGGGTGAACCTGTGATCCATATTTTAATGATCTTGGTTTTGAAGTTTTGCCCTTTGAGGTTTCTGCCTTTTCAGCTGGATGAGTGACTCTGCTTTTCCTGAAGCACTGAAAGCACTGAACTGTGAGAACTCAGCTGCTCCGAATACTGGGCTCCCTCCAGGCAAACGAGGACCCAGGAGAGGCAAGTTCCAATTTCTCCTGTGCTCTATAGTTCCCAGTGCACACAGTAGCAAAGGCTACTTCAGAAGCAGCCTGGGACCAAGCTTCTGTCAGGAAAAGTGGGGAGTGGAAGCAAACAGGTGGTTTCTCTGTCATCTCGTGCAGTCCTTACCACGGCCCTGGGAAGTCGCTTCCCGGACAAAGGACCCAAGACAACTTGCCAAGAGCAAGAAAATATTCATTCACGGAGCCAGTGGAGGTTTCAGAGTTTTGATATAAGTGGGGATCAGGGGCAGCAACTGGGTTGGAATGAGCACCTGGAGACTTATCATGAAGCTGCGTTTGCCTCTTTTGCATTTTCTAATGATGCGTTTAGTGACATTTTAAAGGGTTGATATATGTGATGCTATTTTTATTTTGTCTCTGGGGTGGCTTGTGGGGGCAGATGGAGATGGGGATAGAGTCCCTCGGTCCCACCCTCAGGCACTCCTTGGCATCATGTGGAACGAGTCAAGATTTAAATACTGGTCTGATTCCAAAGCTCAGGCTGACCTCATGGTGAGCAGAAAAACCTCTTTAAATGTTACTAGGGATTTGTTTTGTTTTTGTACTTCATTTAAACTAATATAACTAAATAAGGCAGGAGAAAGCAGACTGCACGATTTGGCCTGTTTTCCTGAAGACTCCCCAAATACAGAAAGCTGGCTGGAGGCTGGCCCGTCTTCACTCCTGCTCCGCTCTGGCTCCAGCCCCATGCTGGCCCCTGCCTCTGACCTGCAGGTGCTGCCCCTGCTTGCCACGCCCCGCAGGAGGATCCCCACCTGCTGCTTCCCAGGCGGGATGCTGCAGTCAGTCTGGGTCAAGGCTGGAATCCTTTTTTTCCTTTCCTCTTACAAACAAAAATTCCTCCCCTGTTTGTCCTATTGGGCTTGCAGTCCCAGATGTGTCAGGAGTTGGTTCTCGTAAAGCAGCCCAACCAAGGGGCTCTTCCACTGCATTACATAATGGCAGGGTTCACGCCACTTTTCCATTGGTTTTGGACTGTGCTGCCTAGTCCTTTGGGGATGTTCTGAAGTTCAAGCTCTTTCAGAGCCAGGAGAGAAAAGCCCAACAGCAAAACAAGTGGAAAGAAAGAGAATACTGGCCACGTGGTCTTGGGTCTTCTCCGATATGCCTGCCCATGTCTGTGTTTTGTTTCTGGAAGGTTGTGAATGGTCTTCTTAATGCTAGGTCTAGTGTTTTTTGCCCTCATTATCAATCCTCCTCTCCTGTTGCTGGACATTTAACACTGCTGAGAACTTCTTTTCTGCTCGCGGATGTGCCTCCCTTGATTTCTGTAAGGCTGTACTTTGGCAGTTCTCCATTTCTCTAATCATCCGTCTTCTTTCTTTAGCTAAATATTCTGCTTCTCTATCCCCTTTGCCCTGCCATTCACCTTCAACCTGACATTCCCTAAGAGCCCTTGTAGGCCAACCTTCGATAATAAATAGTTCCCAAAATTATAATGGCCCAATCACAAAAGAAGTCTATTTCTCACTCATGTTTTAGTCCACAGTGGCTTTTTCTATTGGCAGGTGGATTTCCTCTACCCAGGGACCCAGGATCCTTCCATTCTGTGGGCCCACCATCCCCCTCAATATGACCTGCATCCCGCTAGCCTAAGAGGAAAAAGAGAATGGAGAACGCACATCTGCTTTAAGCCTTTGGCCTGGAAGTGACTTCTACTCATTCTCTGTAGGAGAGAACTAGTCATATGGCCACTTCAAGATGCAAGGGGAGTTGGAAAATACAGTTCATGGCTGGGAAGCCCCTTCCCCAGCAACAACTCTATGCTATGGTAGGGGAAATGGATTTTGGAAGACAATTGCCATCTCTGCCATAGCCCTTGAGTTTTCTCATAAGACTCTCACCCTTGGTGAACTCATCCATTTTCATAGTTTCCATCTTTATCCCAGCATTAGTGACTTCTAAATCTCTGTTTCCACCATCAACCTCACGTATATATATCTAGTCTCGTATCTCCAACCTTCTCCTAAACGTCAGCCTCCCTCCCCTAAACGTAACATCTTTCCCCATCCAGAGCCAGCTCTCGTTCTTGTGCCCCCCAGTTCTGTCAGTGGATCACCATTCTTCTGGCATCATCTATAATTCTTGCCTTTCCTCCAGGCCCCATAGCCAGTGCATCTCTGAGGCCTCACTGATTTGTCCCTTTTCCTAACTCCAGCCTCTCCCTCTTTTCTGATCTATTTAGAATGCTTTTGACAGGCTAATCTTTCTAGAACACTTTTATTATATCATTACCAAGAAATTCTCCTTAAGAACCTGTGATTCCTTGTTGCCACTTTAGAAATGTGAAAGAGTTTTAAATAGTAACAGCCTATAAATAAGACAGCTTGTTAGGCAAAATAGTTATTTTTTAATCTGAAGGGCAAGTCAAGTTCAGTGTAATGAGGTATAACAAGCAACAGACGAGGAAGCAAGAAATCATAATTCTTGCTTGGAGGAGTTGAGGCATTTAGAAGGACATTGCCACCCACCTGGCTCTGCCACTGAGGAGCTCGGCGACCTCAGTAACATATGTAACTTTTGCTTTGTACAATGCCCTCACTACATACTTTAGTCTTATAATTGCTCACGAGTTAGTTTTGTTCCCCAGTGGAAATCTAGAAAAATGACCCAGATGAACCTATTTCCAGGGCAGGAATAGAGACACAGACGTGGAGAATGGACATGTGGACATGGGGCAGGGAAGGGGAGGGTGGGACAAACTGAGAGAGTAGCACTGACATATACACACTACCATGTGTAAAATAGCTAGCTAGTGGGAAGATGCTGTATGCCACAGGGAGCTCAGTTTGGTGCTCTGTGATGACCTAGATGGGTAGGATGGGACGGGAGGGAGGGAGGTCCAAGAGGGAGGGGATATATGTGTATGTATAGCTGATTCACTTCGTTGTACAGCAGAAACTAACACACCATTGTAAAGCAATTATACTCCAAAAAAAAAAAAACTGGCTGGTTGGATTAATTGATGATTAATGGATTGATTCAATCAGCAAGATTTGCACAAAGTTGAACCATATGAAGTTGCTGATATTTGACTGCTTTTGACCTACAAAAAACAGCAATTTTTGTTAACCGAATCAAGTACTCTAAAAATATTTGTTATTCTTTCCACTCAGCTTAGTCAAATACTCCAAGGCAGAGAAATCAACATCTGAGAGTAAGAGTTGAAACCACTGTGGACATAATTGGCAAGTTTTCTTTCAGTGGCCATTGTCTGTGCTGTGATTTAGGGGAAAGAGCTACACCCAAGCGGATGGCACATTCTAAACAGTGGCTGCCACCTCAGAAGGCTGGTCCTGGGGGCACAGAGCAGCAGGTGACTCCAGACTGTGTGAGAGGATTAGAGTTTATGCTGTAGTTATGTCTCAGGTGGGCCCATGGTTTCATGTGCACCAGGCTGAAGGCTTGTGGTATTTGGAAGCACAGATCTTAGACCCAGGTTTTGGTAACTGGGCATCCCTACCTTAACTTTCCACAAGGGAACCAGAGTCACTTGAGTTAAGACCTTAGGAATCCAGGTCCTTCCATTGTTTCCTTTCTGTCCCTAGAATTCACTCCTTATCAGAACTATAATAACATGGCCACTGTGAGGGGTTCTGGGGGAGAGAGAACATGAGTTTTGGAATCAAGCAGATCTGGTTTAAAATCCTATCTCTGCCACTTACTAGATAAATAAACTTGGACAAATTACTTGATTTCTTTTCTTTTTTTTTTTTTTTTGGCCACACCGTGTGGCTTGTGGGATCTCAGTTCCCTGACCAGGGATTAAACCCAGGCCACGGCAGTGAAGGCCCAGAATCCTAACCACTGGACTGCCAGGGAACTCCCTATTGATTTCTTGAATCCTCAATTTTGTCATCTGAAGGGGGGATAAAAATGGAATAAAAACAACAACTGAGGTTTTCATGAAGATTAAATGAGCTAATACATGCAAAATGGCTAGATATTATCTAATGCATAGTAAGCCTTCCATAAACAATAGGTATTATTATTCTAAAATGTGAGGGTGAGCAGACTAGGCGTTAATATTTGTATATGAGTTTTTCAAATGAGGGATGCTGTACTTGATGATCCTGGTGACGTCACTCCAGGCCAGGTTGCTGGAGAGGGCTCACACCCCCAGGTGGTCGTGCATGTCAGAGGTGAGCCCTACTTGTGAGGGTTTGAGGCTGGCTGACAATGCTGGGCTTCTGTTAAATACTCAGCCCCCTTCTTACTCAGCCAGGTCCTTCATTTTCAGACTGGATCTGGAATGCCATCGCCAGACAGGGTTAGGCTCCGTGAAAAGTCAACCTGGCTGTCCCTATGATCTGCTTGACCATGGACCACGAGGCTGGGACATCTTAGTTGCTACTGATCAGCCCCATCAAGCCAGAAGAACCCCAACTTGGCCCCTTTTGTGTACATTGTGGAACAGCTACTCAGGGCTCCAGAGGGAGTCTGATGTCTCACTTTCCCTCTGTTTCCTTCGTCTTCATTTCTGCATTGTGGGAGGACAGAGATTAGAGTTGAGGAGGGGATGCATGGCCAGGAGGGCAGGAAGGAAGCTTGGCACAGCCAGTCCGTATTTATCTCCAAAGGAAGGAGTTCTGTGGGCCCCATTGCCCTCTTCCCTCCTGGCCCCCATCCATAAGGGAGGATGCCTTTCTGAGCAGCTTCACCTGATGAGCTCCCGGGCTGCTGTGTATATGAGCCAATCTAGGCAGCCCCCAGTGGCCCCATATATGTAGTCACTAACAACAGCACACTGAGGAGAAGCAGGGGGGCCCTGAACCAAACCCATTGGCTTTGTTTCTTTAGATCCAAGACAGGCAACCAATAATCTGGCAACAAGATGGTGTTTGGAAGAGACTGTGGGTTCCCTGGGTGGGGTTCGTGGGGGGTGCCTTGTGATGTGCTGTGACCATGAGGTAGGGGACCACTCCAGCTTCCTTGCAAAGCCCCAGGGAGTCAGAACACAGTGACTTCTGAGGCGCTGGAATCCCGCAACAGGTGCTGCCACTTCCCGCCGTATACCTTCGCCAAACATGACAGGAATGCAAAACCTCCTGCCCTAATCCGTTTAAATTCACAGCCTGGGAGAAAGTTGCTATAGTGCCAGATTTTAGGGTCTTGCCTTTTTATCTTCTTTTAAGTTTTTAAAAAGTTTGTTGGCAAAGATCTTAAGGCCAGAGAGTTGAAAGCCAGGGTCCAAGTTTGCAGGTAACAATGGAGGCTGAAAATGACAAATGTTAGAAATGGAGCAAACAATGTCATAATGTATATTAAGAATAAGAAAATGTTAAATATGACTTTGTGATGCATGGAATAATCTGCTGATATTGGATGATGACACCACCCATCCTTATACTCCCTTTCTAGGAAATAATAACTGCTAATGTTTTTGAGCACTTACTATGTGTCAGAGTCTGTTCTAAGTACATTTCATGCATTAGATCATTTATTCCCCACAACAGACTAATGAAAGAATTACTATCATTATTCCCATTTTATAAAGGAGAAAACTGAAGGTCAGGGAGATGAAGTAACTTGCCCAGTGTCACAGAGCTAGTAAATGGCAGATTTGAACCCAGGCAGTCTGGCACCTCAGTGCCCTGTCTCCTTTACCAGCTACACTGCCTCTCTAAACATCAGGCCTTCAAGGCCATGGTCAAGTCTTCCAAAATCCAGCTTTCTGTTTCTCTTCTCCACCACTCAAGCAAGAGTAGCAGGGTCTGCATATGAAATACACTTATGAATAAGCCAGTAAATTAATGAAAGACTTACCAGCAGAGGCAAACTTTTTCTGTTAAGAACCCCTTTGATGTTTTATCTAAAATACTTGCCCTTCTTACTACAATAACCCAAAGTCAGTGACTCATTCAGGACTTCAGCTCTCTCCTTTCCTCTCATCAACATACTTCTCACACTTCCCACCTTGAATTCTTTCTGAGCTCCTGCACGAAAATACAAAAATGGGATTTCAACTTAGTTTTTTTGGTATGGTTTTGCTTATCACATGGATCAAATCAAGTTCTGGAACCACAGTTACATTGGGAAAGGCTACTCACCAACCCCAGAGTCAGTAGGGAGAACCCAGGTTGTGGGTTACACATGACAGTTTTTCAGTGAAAATGTTTTAGGTCTTTACTGTCTCACAAATGAAGTGTAGGAGCTGTGGCTCTTCTTCCCATTGCTGAGCTAGGGAAACTGAGGAACACGGGTGTGGCTGTCCAGGCTCCTGTGGGCAGAGCTTGGGGGCTGTCCTGGGTTCAAGATGCTGACTGCAGCCATTGTCTCCCTGCTCTAGGTGTCCTCAGGACTCCCTGGACATCTTGACCTTCCCCCTAAGTCCCTCAGGCCACCCCTTGCCCTGGCAGAGGGACACTGCCAATTCTGCTTTTGCAGAGGAAGGGAGGCCACAATATATTTGTTCTTGCGCTCTTCATTCATTCTGATTTTTTGGCTGTCTGGCAGGGCCAGAAAGTGAGGCAAGTCCAAGATGGTGCTGGCATTTCTTGAGCCTCTGGGGTTCCCTTGTGGGCTTAGAAGTGGAGCAATCCAGAAAGCCTAAAGCTTGTCTACGTGTGCCTGCAACTGGGGCCTAGTCCAGATGACATGGGCCTCTTCAGGTCCCTCAGATGCTTAGGGTGGGTCCAAGTAACACTGAAAAGGATCCAGCAAGTTCCCAGTCTGCTCCACACCCATAATTCCCAGAGCTGAGTGACTAAGAGTGTCAGAAGAGTGTCAGTGCTAAGTCACCCCTGACGCCTCCTGAGGAAAGGGTGTTTCACATGAAGGGCTGTGTTAACTGTGAGCTGGAAATAAGTTCTAGACCTTTCCACCCAAGCTTTCACTTTCACCCTGGGGTTTGCAGTCGGAACTGGCATTCTGCTACTATTTCCAACCAGAATATAGTGACATTGCCACATTTGTGAAGACTCCTTCGTGGGGAGTCATGGTGTCCTTGACCACCCTCTCCTCTCAGCCAATTTTTTATTTATTAACCAAAGAAGAGGGAAGAAGGGTGGGTGGTATACATGGGATTAGGGGTAAAGGGGGATATCTACATAGCCCAGAGGCCTACCTGTGGCAGACTGTGGACACGGTTCTCAGTCACACACTGCTGGTGGGTGCACTCGGCTGATCTTCAGTCCAGGGATCTTTCCTGATCTCAGTACCTTGTGCTCTGATACAGTTGAGCTCTGGATCTTTAAGCTGAACAGCCAATTCTGTTCCAGCCCACAGGTGACACAGCCTTCCCTCGGGGGGTGATTTAGCACCAGGGTATCTTTTGAAGCCCTGAGTCAAAAGTCTGCCCCAAGCCTCATCCATGGACATCTTGGAAGATGTGCTTTTAGATTCAACTGAGACCTGGCTGAGTGTAACTGAGAACAAGAGTGTAGACCGTCTGTTCAGAGCACACACTGATGTTCACAGACATTCCCTGCAGGAACTTCTCAAGAGGAGGAGCAAGTGCTGAGTGCCGACAGGATCCCAGCCTTTCCATGATCTCCAAAGCTATCGTTATTTATATATAAATTTATAGATGATTTACATATAAATTCTGCACGTTCTGAGGCGGATACTGCAGAGCACAAGTTTTGGAAACAAGCACACAGCTTTTAAGTAGCTTCTCATCTTTCATGTATATGTGTCTACTTTTTACTCACAATATTTGTTTATTGCTGTATTTTTATTATATTAATAGCTCATGAGTTAATGTAAATGTCCATCTACAGAGAAATGATAAAGTGAACTATGGTACATCCATACAATGAGACAATCTGTAGCCATTAAAATCAGAATAATGACATAGGGAAGTACTTATGACATTTTGCTAAGTAAGAAAAGCAGACTAAAATTCTATGGGAATTCTCTGGTGGTCTAGTGGTTAGGATTTGGCACTTTCATAGCTAGGGCCCGAGTTCAATCTCTGGGTGGGGAGCTGAGATCCTGCAAGCTGTGCTGTGCGGCCAAAAAAAAAAAAAAAAAAAGTTAAAAAAAAAAAGCAGACTAAAATTCTATATGAACTGAATTTTGAACCCCTCCCCCGACAAACCCAATAAAAAGCAATGTTTTATATAGATGTATGTGTGTATATATTGAAAAAGGCTAAAGTCATATATACCAGTATTTAGGCAATTATCTTTCTTATTTCCTACATTGGTTATGTATTAATTTTATAATTTTTAAAATGTTATTGTTTTTTTAAAAGGACATTTACAAATTGTATATTTTGGAACCTCCTGGGGTAAGACCCTGGACCTTCCACCAGCACCTGCAAACTGTGTACTGAAATTAAGTGCTGATGACATAGTTTGGGCCCAGGGACCACAGGCCAAGAATCACCAGGGTCACGGCCGCAACCTTCCCTTCATAGCCCTGAGCTGATTAGCCCTCAATCAGCCGACAAAGTAAAACAATACCCTTTGTTATCAAGGCAGCATAACTCACATTCTTAACCACTCCACGGGTTATCCAAGCCTCTGCTTTGCTGCTCCTCTAGCCTGGAGCCAGTCCACATTCAGGGATCAGCAGGCAGCACCTGCGGGGGAGCTCCAACACCTGCTGGTGGCCAAGGTCTGCTGACCCACATTAATACCCTTCGAGGCAAAGGGTCCTGTTTACCCTCACCTTAACAAATGAACCCCAAGGGCGAGCTGGAAGGGTGAAAGGAGTCACAAGATGGCAGCACTCAGCCCGAAAGATATTGAAAAGGCTGGTGGTGATGGGGTGGAGGGTACTGTGTGGGATTCCTGCCAGCCATGCTCTCGGGGTCCCAGACATCTCTCACATCAGCCAAAAGCCCCACTGATCATTGCCCAGATGCTGAACATAATAAAAGCCCCTTTCTTTGCCCTCCCAAAGAGACAAAGCATGAGGCCTGATCCCCTTTGGATGTCTTTGTTTCTGAGGGGATTTTACCCTTAGGGTGATGTAGAGTATTTGGCTTTTGAGAGTCTAGAGGGCATATGGGCAGTGCAGGTGCTAAGCAAAGGTAGCAAAAGCAACAAAAGATACCACTTATTCATTCATTCATATGTTCACCTAATGCATATTGAGGGTGTACTGTGAGCTCTGGGGTTATAGCAGGGAACACAACAGATAAGGACCCTGCTTTCATAGAGCTGACATTTCAGGGTGATGGGAGAGAGATGATATGTAGGCAAATAATAAGTTATACTAAACGTTATAATGAAGCTATAACATCATGATATAATAGAGAGTACCTGAGGGCAGGAGTGCTGGTTCCTGCATATTGCCACCAATGTCCATCAGGGGCCACGAGAGGACAGAAGGAAATGATTCTGAGTAAAGTAGGAGATGCCCCTCTGCCAAGGGTATTAAAATTCAAATTAGGCCACCGTATGTGTGTGTGTGTGTGTGTGTGTGTGTGATCTTATACTTGGGCTCTCCACTATAGCCTGAATTGTTTCTCCTCCTGAGATTTGTCTCACTGACTGGTAAGGAGGACCCATGGGGTGATTTCATGTGAGTCTTTCAGAGACAGGAAGGAGTTCAAAGGAGCACCAGTGTCCTATGTAGATGGAGAAGACAGTAGGGATGTGGCTTCCTCTCTCCTATGCACCCACCACCCCAGCCTGATGAACTCCTGTTTGAGCTTTCTGGAGGGAGGACCTGCAGACTAAAGCTAGAGAAACTTCTATCACCAAGGACTCTGAGATGCAGAGAGCCATAAGCAGTTCTGATTGTGTATGGTTATGTGGGTTTGTGTCCAGTATACTAAATGCTCAATCATGCTAACTATTATTACCACTATTTTAATGATAAAATCTGAGACCCCATTAGGAAGAGGGACATTTCATTTTCAAACATGGCTTGGTGCTGAGGCTCCAGGGCATCTGGAAGGCCTGGAGCTCTGGGCGGGTGCGGGGAGATCCAAGGCCTGTGCCCTCTGTGTGGACATCAGCCTTCTCACAGGAGAGACATACTAAGGAGCCAGGAGGGCAACAGTGTTGGGACAGTGACCTTACCAGAAGCTGGGAAGAGGGAGAGAGGAAGACATAGAAGGAAAAAGAAAGAAGGGCCAAACTATAGTTCCTTTTCTTTTCAGTTCTTCCTATTCATCAGTAAGCTGAAGGTAGAGTGTGTTGGTAGAACATGTGCATAGAAAGATGTGAAATAAAAACAATTGCATTCGTTTTGTGCAGTGTCTCCATTGTTCTGGTAAGAATGAAATATATAGACACATACAAACTATGAAATAAAGCTGTATAATTTCCGTGATTCTACATATGAATTAATTGCTCTTATATTTGCACTTAAAACAGGTATTACACTATATAGAGAGGAATGGTAAAATTCATGATAGTGATTAAAATGTTAATTTTTCTTTACTTAGAACAACATTATATAAAATATAAAATATATACAACCATGGCAGGGCTTCCCTGGTGGCGCAGTGGTTGAGAGTCCGCCTGCCGATGCAGGCGACACGGTTCGTGCCCTGGTCCAGGAGGATCCCACATGCCGTGGAGCAGCTGGGCCCGTGAGCCATGGCCGCTGAGCCTGCGCGTCCGGAGCCTGTGCTCCGCAAAGGGAGAGGCCACAACAGTGAGAGGACCGCATACCGCAAACAAACAAACAAACAAAAAACCATGGCAAATAGAGACAATGGATGAAATGAAGAACTTTATATGTTAGTAGCTTTAAGATACTTTTTTTCCTGCTTTTTTAACAAGGGACGCCATATTTTTATTTTGCATGGGGCCCCACCAATTATGTAACTGGCCCTGGCAGGGAGTTTATGTACATGTTACAGGGTTAAAAATTTTTTTCCATATCATCGTCACTGGACCCCAGGGGAGCCTTAAGACTCCTCCTCACCTGCCCCTCATGAGAAAGAGATGCCTGGACCATGGACCAAGCAAAGATGCAGCGAGGCCGTGTTGTCAGAGGGAGCGTGAATGGGACATCCAGCCTCACCCTTTGTTTCTTTGACCTATCTTTTCTTTTCTCAAGAATGCTCAAGTCTAGAGGGCTCTGGTGAAGGTGCTGGCCACGCTCAGATTCTCACTAAGGCTGCAGACCTGCCTATAGCCTGTAAACAATTGGCTCCTGCTAGCTCACCAGGAGATGATTTGGAGGTTTGTGGCCAAAGATCCAATTGGGAACATAACCGCCGCCCCACCGCACGCCCCGGCCCGTATGTAAATGTATATGTGTATGTGTACCTCCTTCAAGACTTATCTTCATTGTAGGGACTTGGTCAGAGTTGGGATTCTTGGTTGGGAGCCCCAAACCATCATCTCAGTGTTAACAACCGTGGGATCAGCTCCCAGAATCCATCCCCATGCCTTTTCCTCCTGTCTGTCAGTCAGTGCTCCGGGGCTGTGGACAAAGAGCGATGAGACTGATGAACTGGCGAGAGGCCCTGGGAGGGGCGGCCCTGGGAAGCCGCACCTGAGGACAGGGGAATCAATCACCACCAGCCGGTGACACCACCGCAGCTCTTCCCTGGCAGCGGGACTGGCCTGTCTCCTCACTTATGCTGGGCAGTGGGGAGGCTGGTGACATCCTGAGCGGGTGGGATGCTTGCCAGGGCAAGGCCTTTCCAAGGCTGCAAACTGCCTCTTGAGCACTCTTGGAGCTTTTTAAGTTGATTCGCCTGTGTCCAAAGAGTCAACCAGAGTAGAACAAAACCCTTACAAATGACCGAGCTCCTCACTGACGGAAAGGCGCAGGGTTGCAGGTTTATCTTTCCATGGCACCACTTTTGGTCAGTGGGGAATCAAGGAATATTACTGGGAAAATTCATTCATTCATTCATCCATTCAGTGTTTATTACCTACCTATTTTGTAAAGGAAGACGATATTCCGGGAGATGAGACAGACTGAGAGAAGAAGAAAACCCAAGGCAGGTTTGGGTGACAGCAAAGTTAAGCTGGCATTTAAACAAAATGAATAGTAGAAATGGCTAGAAAGGGTAGGGGGTCTGGTGTTTGGACTTTATTTTAGTTCCTCGGACAAATGGGAGCCACTAAATGTTTTTTGTTTCTGTCATCATTGTTTTTGAAGTATCAATACAATTTACATGCAGTAAAATTCATCCTTTTTAGAGTTTTGCAGATGTATGTCATGATGTAAACACAGCCACAAACAAGCTGTAGAACATTCCCATCACCCACAAAATTCCTTATGTCTCTTTGCAGTCAATCCTTCCCCTACCCTAGCCCCTCATAACCACTGGTCTGCTGTCTGTCTCTACAGTTTTGCCTTTTCCAGAACGTCCCATGTTTTTGTGTGCCAACAATTTCTTCTTTCTTTCACTCAGTAGTATTCCGTTGTGTGACTATATCACGGTTTGTTCATTCTTTCATCAGTTGAAGGACATTTGGGTTATTTCCAGTTTCAGGCGATTAGGAATAAACCCACTAACATCATCTATGTACGGGTTTTTGTATTAACATAAGTTTTCAATTCACTTGAGCAAATTTCTAAGCATATAAGAGTAAGATTCCTAGTTCAAATAAATGTTTATAAGTGTATGTATAACTTTATTTTAAAAAACCACTGCCAAACTGTTTTCCAAAGCAGCTGTAAGATTTTACATTCTCCCCAGCAGTGTATGGAAGTTCCAGTTTCTCTGCACCCTCACCACCACTTGGTATTGTAATTTTTATTTTTCGCCATTGTAATAGGTGTGTAGTGGAATCTCACTGCGGTTTCAACCTGCATTTCCCTAATGACTAACGCTGTTGAGCACCTTTCCATGTGTTCGTTTGCCATTCTCCTACGTCTCTGGGTGAAAGATCTGTTCAAACCCATTCAAGTGACGTGATCGGAGTTAAGCATTAGGAAGATTATCCTGGCAGCAGAGCACAGTCTTGTTACTCAAGTGTTGAATGAGAATCAGCAGCACCTGTTGTCCCGGGAGCTTATTAGAAAGGCAGTACCTTGGCCTCAGCCCAGCGAGATCTCCAGGTGGTTTGCGTGCCTGTTAAATATTGAGAAGCACTGATATAACGGAAAAATTGTAGGAGAAAAAAATATGGGGGGGGCTGATTTAGGAAACTGTTGTAATACAGAGGACTCAGGGAGGCTGAGCAGAGAGAGAAGGCTAAGGAAATAACAATCTACACATCTCCTGCTGACCCGATCTGGAAACCTGGCTCAGGGTTTGAGTTCCTATCTGTTTCCTTGCCTGGGTCCCACTGCTGGATGAAGGCCCATGTGGTAGCAAAGAGGGTCTTCAGAGGAAACCATTCCTGGGCCAGCAGACACATCTGTTCAGGCCTCCAGTCACTGCCAGTGGGGCCAGAGTGTAGGGAGGAGGCCTGCTGGGTCAGTAAGGCAGGCAGGATGGGAGTCTGTTTAATCAATTACTCCAGCCAGCACTGACAGTGCCTCTTTGCGGGCACACAGGTGAGGCTCAGCCCTCAGATGAAAGTTCATGGTCTAGGTGAGGAGATAGACACAATTGCTGTTCAGTATGCTAAGTGTCATAGCATATAGATAGATAGATAGATAGATAGATAGATAGATAGTACTGTACGAGCCCAGGGACAGGAGAGACTAATTGGGGTGGAGGATAGAGAGAAGGGCAGGAGGATTCAGAAAAGAATTAACAGTTGACTTGGGATTTAGAATTTTATTATTAATAGCTAACATTTTCGGAGCCCTGGCTATGTGCCAGACCCTGTATTTTGTAAGACCGTTGCATTTAACCCTCACAAGAGCCCTATGAGGAGGGACTGCTATCAGCCCCATTTTATGGATAAAGTAACCACGGGTGTAGGGGATGCAGGAACTTGCCCCAGGACTCACAGCTCAGTTCCCACTCTGTCTGGCTCCAAAGTTTGCATCCTTAACTGACCGTGCACTATGGGCCAGGGGCTGGCCAAAAGAACCCCAGGGAGAACAGATGCAGAGACCAGTCCCTGGACCAAGCAGCTCCCGGCCCATGCCCCAGCCCCAACTCTGCCCAGAGGGACTGAAGACACTGAACAGATGTCTAGAACGAGCCTTCTAGCTGCCTGCAGAAGACTAGGGCACAGGTGGGGGGCACCTGGTTTTCTCATTTGCTGCTGAGCTGCGCTTGTTCAAGCTTCCTTGGTCATCCTCGGCTCCGGCCACTGCCTTTCTCTCCAGGCAGAGCTGGAGAGTATCAAAAGCCTGGCTCTGCTTAGATCTCACATAACTGTGGATTTCTCCTCTATCTAAGGAGATAAAGCCAAAGGCAGGCTTTTGCTATTTCTCAGCCTCCCCTGACAGCATAGAGGCCTGTGCATTGTAAAGATTTCCAAAAAGGAACTCTGTTATAGTTTTTTAGAAGTAAACCTGGAGATGCAGGGTAGACATGACCAACATGTCTTTGTAAAGGCCTCGTGCCCCCTTGACCTTAGTTGGACCTTGCAAGCTCCTTGAGCCCAAGGACACTTATCTCTTTATGTTTCTCTCTCAGTGCCTTCAAGCCATGGTGGCCCATGACAGGCTCTCAAGGAGTGCCGGTTGTTGACAACCTAGGAGGCTGGAGCTTGGAGAGACTGTGGCTCACAGGGGTGAGGGGTGCAGACTCTGGAGCCAGGCTGCCGGGCTGAATCCTGTCTCTGCCACTTACTAGCTGTGTGATATTAGGCAAGTTACTTAACCTCTCTGAGCCTTGGTTTTTTCCTCTGTAAGATGGAAATAGTAGTCCCTTCCTCCTAGAGATGTTGTGCGGTATAAATGAGTTGTTACAAGCAAAGTGCTGAGAAGAGTATCGAGCCCATAGTAAACACAATATAATTAGCATAATGGAAGAAAGCAGTCTTTGGAGTCAGACCTGGGTTGAAATCTCAGCTCCATTCCCCTTCTAGCTATAACCTCAAGCAAAGTACTGAGCCTGAGTTTCAGCTTCCACATCTGAAGAATAGGGAGAGGGGTAAAAGCAGTAATGTAGGTAAAGGGACGGCGCAGTGCCTGCTCAGAGTAAGACGGCTGTAATCATCTGGTTTCTTAATTCACTTGTCCAGACGATCTGAGGGTGAGGGAGATGTGGCTGCTGTCTGGTCGACCTAGTAGTGTGCCCTCAGTGCAACCAGGGTAGAACTGTGAAGCAATTGAAGGTTGTGGGTAACTAGGCAGCAGGGCTGTCCAGAGAGAACCTGCTACTTGTAGGGCACAACTAGCAAGACCCAGCTGGTGGGAAGCCTGAGGAAAGATGAGCAAAATTACCCCTATCCCAGAAAGCAAACACCAGACAATGTGGCATCTTCAAGGCCCCAGGGGAGGGGAGTTAGGGCCTGATGGATGCTGGGTCAAAACCCCTGTGCATCTCTGCCCTTGGCAATCTGCCAGCAGCCTGGTCTCTGTCCTGTTGCAGTAGCTCACTTCCTGTTTCTGTGCATTTCAGGCTCCATATAGACAAATCTGTGCCCTTTGCTACTGCTGGGACTCAAGCTCTCACCAAACCCAACAGAAAATGTGCACGATCAGAGTGCTTCCAGCAAACCGGGTTCAAGAACAAGGGCGAAGACAGAGAAGAGGCAAAAGTCTGCTGAAGATCAGTTGGAGGTATGGCACAGAGTGGGCAAGGACAATATCTTCTGGGTTTCTATGCAGCTGACCTTGGGTGGATGGTCTGATGAGGCCTTTTATCACCTTGGTCTTCTGAAGCATCTCCACTGTGACTACCGCACTGGGGCCCCTTTGACGTCTTTGGGTACAGCCTTCAGGAGCCCCTGGTGAGGGAGTGCATGGAAGGGGGGATGGGAGCTGACTCCAGAGAGGTTAGATGGGCAGTGCAGGATCGCAGAGGATCCTGGCTGTGGAGCCCAGGAACCTGACCTGTGATCTGTAGGCAATAGGCAGCCAGTGATGAACTATAGGCAAGGAAGCAGAGTGATTTGTCGGGTGTTTTTGAAACTTCTTTCACGGCTGTGTAAAGGGTACGTTCCTTGAGAAGATGAAGGGAACATCGGCTAATGTTTTTTCTTAAATATACTGTATTTTCCAAGGGAAGCCTAAATCACTGACTTTGTTTTTCTCGAAGTATGCATTTTTGATTTGCTCTCTTTAAAAAAGGTTAAGGAACACTTTTATTATCTTAAGCCTTTGATGATGCCCTAATTTGTCCTCTCCTCACCACGTGAAGTGGGGCTCAGAGAAACAAGGCTACTTTCCCAGCTCACGCAGTGGGTTTTGACACTACCAGGAGGACTTCACGCAGTCTGGAGTCTCAGCATTGTGCCCGAATGAGCTCCCCCTGCGGCCCCCACCGCCCACACTCACACTCACCTTCTAAAAAGTCACTTTAGAAAGAACACACCCAACCTTTGGAAACTCGGCTCTGAGTCCAAGTCCCAAGTTAGGCATTTGCAGATCACTGCCTCAGTTTCCTTCTGCCTCCGCATTCTCTCATTGCTACTGTTTCTTAGTGAGTTCCTGCCAGTTCCTTCACTGTATTGTAAATGAAAACACAGTACCAAAGTTGACCGTTAGCCCAGTGTGGCTCTGAGGCCCAAAGGAAACCCTCCTTAGGAAATGCGAGGGGTAAACAAACATTGAATAGAGAAGTCAATGTTGACTGCCTTCTCTTCTACTGTCTCCAGTGTACCTCTTTCTTTACCATGAACATTGGCCTCAGCTGGGAGAGCATGTCAGCAATTTGTCCTAATTGGCTCAGAGCTGCGAGAGCTGCCTCATGGTCCACCCCACTGCCCTCTGTCTCCAGAGCACACCCAACAGGAAAGACCCGAGTGTAAAGGAAGTTCAGGAGGCTGCATTTATAATATACTGTGGATTTCACATAAATGCTTCCGTAATTTGGAGTAGAAAATTGTGCACCGTACATCACTTTAACTAATAGATCTCAAACTTTATGCTATTCGCAAAGGCACCATATATGCATGACTCTCCTTTATGCAAAAGGCTTCCAAATTACAATGCCAAAGAGGTGTGTTTCTGCATATTTTGCTCTTTCCATAATATTATGTAGTACTTTGCTTCTAGTCCATATATCACGCACCTATCCTTGAGTCTTCTGATGAAAACAAAACCCCAAAAAACCCAAAAAATAAAAAAACATCAACAAAAAAACAGGTGACAACCCCTAAGTCACAGAAGTAAACAAAGATTGAGCTTTTGAAACCGGATGTTGTTGGACTCATATTGGACTTTGGGCTGAATGATGGTTTTTACCACAGCCTCAGGCTTCCAAAGAAAAGTACAGCAGACTTGAAAGGAATCAAGCTTCAGGCAAGTTAGGACTTTTCCAAAAAAAATAGAAAACAGAAATCTGTTTGTACATTTTGAGCATCAACTAGTAAGATATTTTCAGTTAGGTTCGTAAAAGCGTGTTTAAACCTGTTTGTGGAGACAGTCTCATCAAAACGTCCTGGCCAGAAAGCAGAAATGGGAGTGGGGGAAGGTGGCAGGCACTTTATTTTCCCTCCAAGAACTAAGGATTGTCCCAACAGGATACAATATCCCCCTTGATCTGAATGAAGCCTGGAGCAGTACAGCCGGTGCCGTATTTCACTGTGACACCATCTGGCCCCTATTCTCAGAACTCAACTTCCTCATTTTCTCTAAATGAAACACTAACCTGGAACAAGACTGTGCTTACAAGGGGACTCACGTTCAGCTCAGTCCCCGATGGGAGGGGGTGGCAAAGGGTGACCACAGCTGGCAAAAATCCAGGTGGGAGAAACCTGTCTACGTGTGTCTTCCAGAAGTCTGAGGTGTCCAGTCCCTATTGTACTATAAGCCTCTTTCTCTTGATTTTTTAAAATCTCAGAGGCCATCTTTTATTTACAATCAGTCATTTGTATTACTCTGGGATGTATTTCTGTCATTAAATGATAGTTTCTTAGCTTCGTTTTAATTTTTCTCTTTTACCTCAAGCCTGCTTTCCCAGGCCAAATGGGGACCTCAAAATATAACTATCTTCAATTATTATCCCAGGGAATTCAGGAAAAGCTGAGAATAACGTCCCTTAGGATCACTTTCTAGAATCAGCATTTAACTGCAAGCCTGAATATTTCTTCCTTTTTCCACAAGAGAAAAAATAATTCACTGGAGAAATCGTGTTGCTGATGAAACTGAAATGAGAGCATAAAGTCAAATGTCCCCCATAAATCTCCCAGCTGGGGAAATGAGAGTAGCTTCCCTAAAAAGGGATGAGACTGAAGGGAATTGCGTTATCATCCTGAGCCATGTTTACAAGACTCAAGTGTAGGGTGAGCACGATGATATCAGGACAAAACCAGCTTGTCCAAATGTATTTGAAAAAGTCAATTAAAGCAAACTAAAAATTTACAGAAGGCAGAAGAGTGATTTTTTTTTTAAAACAGGGGATTTTAAAGCCTATTTGCCCAAATTTCCAAGTTATTAGAATTCATTATTAAAATGTGAAGTTGACACTTGAAAAGCCACACCATTAGCTTAAACCAGACTTGACTTGTACAATGTCTTTACTGACTTTCTCCTTACATTTTAACTACATCATGTTGGGTTTTTTGCCCCCACTTATTATATAATAAGCATCTTCTATGCTATAGTCTTCATAAGTTATTCTTTATACATTAATATTCCAACCACTGAATGCACTATGAAAACAATTTTTCTTTTTTTGCTTAGATCGTTTCCAGTTCCTCACTATTATAGATAATGCTGCAATGAACATTTTGAGGACTTTAGCTTATTTCAGTATTTGAATTACTTCCTTAGGATTGATTTCTAGATGTAGAAATAATGAGTTAAATAGTATGCCCATCTTTACGCCTCTGGATACAGTTTGCTGGATTGTTTTTCCAAGAGATATACCATGCTACCCAGTCATTTAGCACTGAGTGAAAAGCTTGTTCTCACCAGCAGTGGGTATTAATATGTAAAATTTGCTCATTAATTTAATAACAAAATAATTTACCTGGAAGCTTTAAAATTTTTAGGAAGGCAAATATGTCCCTCTTTCTTTCTTTCTTTCTTTCTTAAATTGCATCAGCTTAGGAGGTTGCTCCCTCCCCACTTCAAGAGCATCCCAGGACCCAGCTGATTGCTTCGTGCAGCCAAGGCTGAGAACCACTGGTATAGAACATGAGGATCCAAGTCCACTTTAAAGGGCCATATAAGAAAAGGGGTGTTGGGAGGGGGAGACAAGTTTTCCCTCCAGGGAGTTTGATGGAAGGCAAAGACGTACAGAGTTTAGTCTGAGGAGGCAGCCGTGTCAAATAAAGGTGCTATTAGCAATGGAATAGGTGACCTGCATATGTCTGAAGACAGAGGGAAGAATTCCCTGGAAAGGGAGAGAATGATGTAAAAGACTGAGAGAAAGAAAGATGAAGCACACAGAAATGAGGGAGGGCCAGGAAGAGGGGACAGCACGGGTAAGGGAAAGTAGTTATTGCTCAGGGATGTGAAGATGAGAGCATGGGTGAAAATGTAGGGACATGTTGAGGTGTGGGAGTTTGTATCAGCAGGCCCTGATCTTTTCCAGGGAGCAGATCATCTCCTGGGAGTGGGATCAGGGCAGTGGAAACCATGGGAACAGCTTACTGTGGAGGAAGGGAAGAGAGGAAATAAAAGGACAGAATACTAAAAGCAGCCGGTTTGGTCAACTGGTCAACAACACTCTTAATGATCAAGTCCCCATTGAGAAATGGGACAAAAACTAAAGGTGGAAATCAGGGTTGGACATTATTAGCTGTTGTTTATTCACATTATCTTTGCAAGTTTGGGCCAATGAACTGGCTCTTTACATTGTATCAGCCATGGTTCAAACAGAAAAGCTTAACTACTATGTGTAATATATAATGAGATTTTTTTTTTTAATGTGGATTAGAACTGAAGCAATTGTAGGATCTGATGGAGAAGTCTATGCAAGACTGTTCCTGTGGAGACTGTGGTCTCCTTTGTCCTTTGCTTCTCATTTCTCTGCCCAAATGTTGTACCTTTTGCTGACCACCTCTGCATCTGGTGTTGGGATTGTCGTCACCGTAGATCAGCAGGGACTGAAAACTGGATATGCAACGAGGGAGAGCAAAGACAGGCTGGACTTCTTGAGAACAACTGGTACCCATGTCTGTCTCCCCATCTCCAGCCTTGAGGATGTGGGTGACTTGAGCAGCAGCTCCTGCCCTTTGTCAGAGTTGCACACGTACCTAGTCCAGGACCTGAAGGCCCACACTAACAAGGTAGGCTGGCAGATGCTAACAACATGTGCTGGCTGCCCAGGTAGCTGGTGCCTACAGGAGCTTCAGAGCATAAAACGGCTGTTGCCTTACTTCTGCCTCCCAAATCTAGCCTGGAACCATATAGGGAAGGGAATTCTGGGAAACTTGGCTTCATTGTGGTTGAGTTGACGTCTTTCAAAGTTACCAGGCACACTCCCTGTTTTCAGAAGTGCTTTAAAGCACGCCACGGTCATGCAGGAATCTGGTACACAAAGTAGACTGCAAGCAATATTTTAGTTTTATAAGAACCAGAAAACGCCAGCCCAGAGGTCACAATTTGGGCCCAAAGTCACATCTTGTTCCGGCAGGAAGGGGGACATTTAACACTTAGTTTTCTGGTCCTACAACCAAGTTGAGAACTGAGGTGCTCTCTCTCCTTTGACGGCAGCGGCAGCAAGAATGCCGTAAATGCCTAGGGAACTCTTCTTGCAACTGTTTTACAACTGTCATTGCAGCAGGAAGTTTGGGGCAAGAAGAGTTCCCAGGGCGCTTGGAAATTCAGCCTTACAGGAGCTTTTTCTCATCTCAGCACGAACTCCTAACCATGACCCGCTGGGAGATGGGAGGCTTACACAGCCAGCACCGCAAACAGCGCCCGTGTGTGGGCAGCTCAGCTGTGAACTTGAAGGCTCGGCAACGTCCTGGAACCTCATAAAGCAGCTCGCATATTTGCAGTCCAACGAAGCAGGGCTGAAATAACACAATCTCCTTGTGGTAGGTTTGGGGGTGCAGCGTCAGCTAGCCCCTAGGCCCCGTGGCTTCCACTCCTCTCCATGGAGGTGGCCAGCAGAGGAGTCAGCCCGCTTGGTCCTGAGGCAGGGGGGACCACGTCTACTCTGGCATGGCCCTGCTTGCTTCATCTTTCAGCTGGCTTCAAACGCAAACGGTATCAACTCCAAGCAGAAACTAGGCAGCCAGGTCTTCCTCTAGCATTTAAGCTCGGTGACACAGCTGATGCCTTGGAGAGGGTTACATTTTAGTCAGACTCAGATGTCATATCGTTTTACTACACATGTGCAATCAAGCTAAACTGGAAAGCAGAGCCATTTAATAGGACCTGGGTTGGAAGGATTTGGGGAAACGTTTTTGGATCCATGAAGCTCGCTTCCCAAAGCTTTGCTCAATCTCTCTTTTCCTTCCTCCTCCTCAGTTCCTTCTTCATCCTTCCCACTCTTCTCCATCCATCCTCCGGTCTCATTCCAGAAGCACATAGCCAAGAGTTTACTGGTATCAGGCCTCTGATGGGAGCTAGGAGGCTGAGAAAACACAGACTCTGCCCTCAGGGGACAGACTAACAAACACAGCATTGCCCGCGGCTGAGCAGACCTGGGGTAGGTGGAGCTAGGTGAGCTGAGTCTTGAAGCGAAAACAGGAGTTACCTGGTGGTCTCCTTTGTCCTTTGGTTCTCATTTCTCTGCCCAAACGATATACCCTTTGCTGACCACTGGACCATCTGAAGAAAGGAGGAGTCTGACAACGGGTAGTAAACCTTCTTATGGCCATCTCCGGACTCCATCTCCTGCGCAAAGAAATCATTCTCAAATGCCAAACTCTTCTAACTTCCTGACTCTCCAGAAGGACCCAAAGTAAAGTTTCAAGAGTCCACTAACCCACCCACTTTTATTAAAGCCGGGTAAGTCCTCTCGGCTGTGTTGGCCTGTTAACATTTCTGCAATTCTCTTAAAACACTTCGCTTTCCAGTCTCTTTCCTGTTATTCCGTTTTCCTGGCTGCTATGCTAGATTTTGCTGATGCCTCGACTTTCACTTATGCCCTGACCACACCAAAGCTTGTAAAGTGGTCAGAAACTGTTTTAAACATAGTTTGGCTCCCAGCCTGAGAGTTGAATTTATCGTCCACCCGTCCCCTGGTATCAACCTGTCCTCCTAATAGCAACCTCTGGTACCTGGCCCAACTGCAGCCTGAGGCATTAACTGCCAAGGAATCAGAACCAGCTGTTAGGGAAGGGGCTTCAGAATGCTGACGCCACAGTCACCAGATCTGCAAAATGGTATTGAGCAGAGTGTGAGATTGCTCTGAGACTGAAGGCTCAACTCAGTAAACATGCAAGACCTTGAAACTAGGTATCAAGAGAGAGCCACTTTTTGCAGAATCTTTAGGAGCAGCATGTCACTTATCGGCACTGCCTTATGGATGTACCTCTGGACAATCTGAGGGTCTTGGAGGGTGCTGTTGACCTGATAACCAGAATGCTGCCTTTATGCTGTATCGCAGCAAATTAGAAGACGGGGGGCAGGGGAGAGGTCCCTGGACCAGCAGCATTCGAGTCACCTGGGAGCTTTTAGAAATGCCAGATCTCAGGCTCCAAAGCTGATCTATGGAAACAGGCTGCATTTTAACAAGATCCCCAGGTGATTTGTATGCACATTATTGTTTGAGAAGCTCTGCTGTAGAGTTTATGGCTAACAAAGTGCTGTCAAATAAACGCTTCACCTGAGGAGGCAGAGGAAACCGAGGATTTGAGGTCAATGACTTACCAAAGGTCACTTGGCTGGAAGTAGAAATTTCTTGCCTCCTATGGTTTGGAGCTCTTTCCACTGTATCGCTTTGCCTCCTGGCAACAGTCAAGAGAGAATACTAGTGGCAATGGCTGCTTTTACTGAGATCTCTCACCATATGCCATGCACTGTTGTGAGTTGTTTAATTTCACTGGCTCTACGGGGTCGGGGGGACCTTTTCTTCTCTCATTTTTCAGTTAGTTAAGTGGTGGAGCACCAGAAGCAACCAGTGTATTCCAGACTCTGTTGGAGTTTGGATTTCCCAGTAGTAACTGGGAAGCAGCAAGGAACCAGGGAATGATACGTAGACAGGAAACTAGCTGTGCGACACGGGACAAGTAGCCTCACCTCACACGACTCATCTAAGAAATGAGGTTGAACTAGATGATTTTTTTTTAACATCTTTATTGGAGTATAACTGTTTTACAATGGTGTGTTAGTTTCTGATTTACAACAAAGTGAATCAGTTATACTATACATATGTTCCCATATCTCTTCCCTCTTGCGTCTCCCTCCCTCCCTATCCCGCCCCTCTAGGTGGTCACAAAGCACCGAGCTGATCTCCCTGTGCCATGCGGCTGCTTCCCACTAGCTATCTACCCTACGTTTGGTAGTGTATATAT
>NC_041217.1:103480033-103490396 GCF_002837175.3 Physeter macrocephalus
TGATACAGCCACTATGGAGAACAGTATGGAGGTTCCTTAAAAAACTACAAATAAAACTACCATACGACCCAGCAATCCCACTACTGGGCATATACCCTGAGAAAACCATAATTCAAAAAGAGTCATGTACCAAAATGTTCATTGCAGCTCTATTTACAATAGCCAGGACATGGAAGCAAAACTAAGTGTCCATCAACAGATGAACTAGATGAACTAGATGATTTTTAAGGCAATTTCCAGTCCTGAAACTTGAGGATTCTAAATCCTTCCAAATCCTTCCTTTGGTATCTACTGATAACTTTTCTTCTGAGCAGCTTTGATTCAGGATCAGAGATGATCTGCCCAGACCAGAGACAGGGGATGTGGGCTGAAGGCAGAGCTATATTCTACCGTAATGGGGACAGATGGCACGCTGTGCCCAAATCCCATACCTGGCCTGCTGGTCAGCCTCAGCCCAAGCTGCTGTGCAGCATCTTGGGATCATTTCCAAGTAGTATGGCCATCCTACAGAAGTTTCTGAGAATGACTTAAAAGACCCTCCTTGTGGCTGCACCACACCCTTCCGAGTTCAGCTGGCAAGAAGATCCCTTTAAAGAAGCAAAGGTGGTTGGGCCTGGAGTGTTTCCTACATATCCCACACCACAGAATGAGTCAACTGCCAATGAATCAGAAACATATGGTACTTCACATGCTTTTCTCAGAATGCACACTGTTTAATAAGCTAGGGAATCCCTGTTTCTCAAAACAGTTGGGGCTTGTTACCAAATCCAGGACCTCCAAAATCCAGTTTGAAATATATTGTCAAACACAGCACACTCCCCAGGGCCAGATTAATGTATCTTTGCTCCATCCACAGGAGATTATTTTCCAATTGGACCATTTGGTGACTGTGACTCAAAACAGGGTCTGATTAGGACCAAGGTTTAAAAGACACCTGACCAATTATGCCTGAGTAAATCCAGCTTAAAACAAATCACAAGTAAGCACTACTTTAGTCACAGTGCAAAAGAACACACACTTGCTTGCTTCTATTTTCAGAAAATTAATGAACGATTTCAGTTATGGCCAAAACAACCCTGCAGAACAAGGGTTAGCTTGCTCTTTTAATCAAGAAGCTTTGCCAAATATTTACTAAAATAGGGCAGACTCCTTGTAAAAGTATAAATAGTTTTGTTTCTTATTGAAAATAAAAAGGTCCCTAGCACCTTATATGGTCTGATCCTTTGATAGTACTTGAGTGTTTTTATAGTAGGATTTCCATTGTGATCTCTGCTAAGGAAAAAAGAAATAAGATTGCAGCACGAGGTCAGAGAAAAATGATGCTTCACATAAAAATCGGGTAGAAAATTCTGCAGAGCAAACTGAGTAATGTTGTCTGGAGAGGATAAGGCATGTGGTAATGCTGCACTCAGACTCAGTGAAGACCAGGGTTTCTGTAGCAGACCTGGTTGGTCGCTCACTCAAGATCCATCCCTCCTCCTTCTTTCCTCCTTGCTGATAGAACTCTGATTCTGCTTAGCTCTCTGTCTCTCCCTGATGTGATTCAGGGGCTGGGCTCCACGAACAACTTCTGTTTAAGCCAATCATGGGAGTTTCATTGATTGGTTTAGGATGAGGCATGTGATCCAATTATGCCCAGTAACAGGTGGGAAGCCTGCAGAAGGGATTTGGGGAAAGATTTCCCCAGATATGTTCTGTCATTTGCTTTCAGAATTTCTCCCCTGCTTTTTTTCTTTTTATTGCCTTCATTAAAGGTCTTTATAGTACAAATATTCCAGAACAATGCAGTAAAAAGAGTCAAGGGGAATTCTAAAAGCATTCTTTACCTATTCTCTGATGAATGAAAAAGTTAGATAGTCCACCTTTAATTATTTGGCTTATTGCCTCAATTTTCTGCTTTCTTATGTCTTCGAAGACCTGCTTTAGCACTCTCCAGCAAATCCCTCACAGGAGGTAGTAACTGGATGTGCTACCAACCCTAACAAGGAAAGCCTCAAGGAATAACTCCATGACAGCTACTGGCACTTAGATTTCAGGTTGGAGGAATGGTGGGTAATTCCCAACCAAAACTGAATCTGGAAATATTTTTCATTAGAATGCTAACCTTTGCTCTTATATACACTCAAAATTATAAATGAAATAGAGGTTAATTTTTGTGGGGGGCTGGGGTGAAAGGTTATGAGAATCTGTTGGCTGGAGAGGAAAACCCACAAATCATAAAGTAAATGTTGTTTATAATTTCTATGTTGATGCATTCTTACAATGGCAAGGATATCTCTGGTTGCATTGACATCTTGGCATACATGATCACTTGTTTCAAAGACTGTAAACAGTGTGGTGTGTGCTCTGCTCAGAAAGAATTACTACTCTATAAAGTTACAGAGGCACTGAGAGTCTTTCATTTCTCCTTCTTGCAAAGGTACAGTGTCTTCCTTGCAGACATTGCTCTGAGCAGTCTGATGTACGGACTTAAAACCCACACTCTATAACATGCACAGCTTGACTCCAGATTCATAGCCTTTGGGACTCTTCCCTTTGATGCAAAATCAAACCACAGGGCTCATGAACTAGGTTAACACAGGCCTTTATCCATTGTATTCGTTACAATTCAAGCAAAGGGAAAGTGACACGGTGCAATAGTACCATGGGACCATGGGCTTCGATGATAGTTATCATGTCTTCTAGAGCACACTTGGTTTGCAAAATGATTTTCTATACATTATTTTATGTGAACCTCTCAATAATCCTAGTGGGATTTTACAGACAGGAAAAACAGATGAAATCAAAAGGCTCAAATTACTTGCCCAAGTGTACATTCGGAGGCAGAGCTGACATTTGAGCAAAGTTTTCTTACTCCAAATCCAGCGATTCTGGATTGTACAGTCTTGAAGAAAGTGGCATAAGGGCAGTATTATGTGCTGGTTAAGAGTGCAGTAGATCTGGGTTCCAGTTCCAGCTCCACTACTTATTGGCTCTGTGAACTTAGGAAAGTTCCTAACCCTCAGGCCCCTGCCTTGGTTTTCCCATCTATAAAATACAAATAAACATCACAGGGTTTGGGGGGGCTGAATGTGATAATGCATGAAGAGCACTAAGCATAGTGCTAAGCACAAAGCCCAATACTTACCAAGTCCTTAATGAATAAAAGCTGTTAAAAAAGGAGAGCGAGAGAGAGAAAATTAGTCTTGGTTGAGAACTTTGAGTACAAATCCCATGTCTGTAGCTTTTCACTGTGCTATTGGCTGTGTTAGTCAAAGATGTCCTGTGAGCTCCAGTTTCCTGTCCCACCAAATGAAGCCAAGGGGGGCTTGATAAGAAAACCTGAAAGAACCACTGTGACTTTTGTTTTTAGCACAGGGCTCTCTATTGTTTGTGGGGCGTGTGTGTGTGTGTGTGTGTGTGTGTGTGTGTATGCATGCGCGTGCACACGTGTGAACACCCTAGGTGTCTGGATGGGAGTGAAGGACCCTGGTATCAAATTTACCAGCTTTTCCTTCATGTTAGCACTCACCCAGCACCCAGCCAAGGAGTTTACAGTGCAAGAGATTAAAATGCAAAGGAAAGTGGTGACATTTGGAAACTGCCACAGCTGTCTTGGAAAATACACACCAACACACAGACAAGGCTGCTATTGATTTCAAAAGACAATGATTCTAGGATGGCAACAATATGATTTGATAGTTAGATTTTTTAAATTTACATCATTTGTTTAACATACTACAGGGCACAAACAAGTAGAGTAAACCACAATATGCACATCAGGTGGCAGGAACGATAATAAGATGAGAAAGCCAGCACACAGAAGAGACTGTTTCTTATTACCGTGCTAAATGAACTGGACATTTCAACTAGGAATGGTTTACTTTGTGCCATCAAACCGCTCTAACCGAGGCTCAGGGGGTGGGGGGAGTTCTAGAGGTTCAAAGTCCTCTCTCCAACCCTTTTAAAGGTAAATTGAGTAACTATATGCTGGGACGTGCCACACAAAAAGAAAACAAACAAGAATTAGTACAAAGTCTGGCACAAGGTCAAAGTGATTCTTGAAGAAGGACAGCACTCCTTAGGGTTAGACTTGGCCAAGGAGGTCATAACTCAGGCTCCCAAAGTTATGACTTTGTATTCAGTGCTTAGTTGTTCCCAAGGAGCCCAGTGTCATGGGGGTGGAGAGGGGGGAGGATTTCAGTTTGAGCCTTCAGATCAAGTCTTCCCTCTCTACATCTCCTATCCCCCTTTGACAGCTCAGGCTCCAGTATGGATTCTAGGACCCACCCCGCTCCCCCTTTCCTCCCTAAGAGTTTGCACTTGTAGCCCCATGGTGTCCTTTCCCAAAAGCAGACCTTAGTTTTGACCCTCTACCCTCAGAGAAGCTCTAATAATGTGAAGCTCTTCCTAACCTCTGTATGGGAGGGCAGCCTTTGTCAAGCCTCAAAAAATGTTTCTGTTACCCGCCTCTCCTGGGGCAATATGTGTCTGTGGGCTATAAGGACCAAAGAGGAACTACTCAAGTGAGTCTTCTCGGAACAGAGATTTACTCCAAGGCGATTTATTGTCTCTTCTTAGAGCACTGCTTGGCAACTTTTAAACAAACAGCTTTTGCTAAAAGAAGTGTCAAGGTCTGCTTAACTAGGTACATTAAAAGTAATGGATAGTTATGATATGGTCTCTTTTCATTGCTGTGATTTAATAGGCTCTATGTCTCCAGTAATGTTTCTGAAAGTCTGGTCTGTGTGCTCCAGAATCATCTGAGGTGCTGGTTAAAAGGAACATCCCCAGCACCACCTCTGACCTAGTGGATCAGAATTTCTGGGAATGGGCCCAGAAATGGGCATCCCAGGTGATTCTGATGCACACCAAAGCTTATACTGATTGATGAGAATTTGCTTTGTCTGGTGTTCACTTATTCAGTTCACAGATATTTATTGAGCACCTACTATGTGTCATGCTTGATTCCCGGCTCTGGGAATACAGTAGCAAATAAAATAGATACTGTCCCAGTGAAGCTTAAATTCTAGAGGAGGAAACAAATTAATACATAAATATGCATATTTTAATATTAGGTAGTTATTAGTGTCATGGAAAATGGGGTAAGGGAATGGAGAGTGGAGGTGCTTTCTTTTTCTTTCTTTTTTTTTTTTTTCTAAAGTGGTGGGGGAAGGCCTTTCTTGAGAGGCATTTAAGAAGAAAACTGAAGGCAGTGAGGGTGCAAGCCAGCAGATATCTGAAGCAAGAGTTTCAGGCCAAGGGAACAGCAGGTGCAAAGGCCCCAAGGCAGAAAGGATGCTTGGCATGTTTGAGGAAGCACAGCAAGGAGAAAAATGTAGCTAGCATAGAGGGAGTGAGGGAGACAGGGTAGGAGGACATGAGGTCAGAGAGGCTGAGGGGATAGTGCAGATCACGAAGGCCTTTGAAGACTTTGCTTTTACCCTAGGTGTGACGGGAAACCACAGGAGGGTCTGAATGCGACCGTGCCATGCTCTGCCTCTGGGTTTGAATGAGCTCTTCTATCTGCTGTTTCTCCCTGTGTCCCAATCTTCTCTCAAGGTGTTCTCAGCCAATTCTATGGCTGTTAACTGAAGAACTGATTGGAGGGAGAAAGAGTACTTTCAAGTCACACTTGTACATCTACCATTCATTGCATTCTTGTATGTGTCAGGCATTTAAGTCTACAAGGTAGGCACAGAGTTATCACCTCTATTTTAAAGAAGAGGAAGTTGAAGCTCAAAGAGTTTATGCAACCTGGAAAGTCATGAAAACAGGTTCAAACTTAAGTTTCTGATTTTAACCAATATGCCCATTGCCTCCTCTGATAGAACCACTAGGCTTCACGGCAACTCTGTGGGTAAAACTAAGCATAAAAATATTTAAGATTTAATAAAGAAAATAAAAGGGGTCTGGACTCATGATCTGTGGGAGAAGGGTTGACACAAACCTATGCATATTGGAACCTTGAGGTTTCAGCTTTATTGCCTTCAGTTTGTGATTTAGTCGACACCTTCTTTCCCTCTTGATAGTGAGTCACGTAAACCCAAAGTCACGGCCCTAAAAAGCCACCTAACCACAGGGAGTTTAACCTATACCTACAATTTCAGACTGCCTTCTTTCTCTCCCTTCGTTGTATCTGACCACAGATGCATTCTGCTCTATTAACCATGACTCTAAGTTGCTTCAAACTGGTCTTTCTTTTTAGGGAATTATCAATATCTCCATACTTAGCACACTGAGATTGGAAGTCAAATTCTCTCCTCAGTTAGAATTATCCCTCTCAGTTATCCAGGAAGTTGAATAGAGCCCTAACCCATCACACTCCATCTAATCTAAGAAGATGGTGTCTCATAACATACCAAATGATGGGCCCAGAATCCCAGGGAGAGATCTACTTTTCTTACAGTATTTTTGTAGGTAGCCTTAGTTGACCAAGAGCTGTCTAATGGAAAGGCATGGAGTATGAGTTAATTGCTTCTGTTGTTTTTAAAATTTAAACCATTAATTGGTAGCTTCTTGTGTAACTGACAGAAAAACAACCAGGAAGTACTCTCCATTACTAATGGGGTAGAATTAAATTATAAGCCACTCTATGACATCCACCGCCCACTGCCCCATCCACTCCTGCAAATTTTGAATTAAATAGACTGAAGATATTTATATGTTTAATTTAATTGTCAATAAAAGCTTATATTTCCTTAAAGCTAGGCTGGGAACAGAACCATGTTTTTGTTTGTTTGTTTAATCTATGAGGAGAAAAAGGTAAGGAAGGAGGGAGTGAGTGGGAACAAAAACTAACTTCAAGCCAGCTGTCCTTCTTCAAGAGGGACCACTGAGGAGGTGATGTTTAATTTCAGAAATGTAAACAGAAGGAAGCCTGTCATAGTTAAGTTAGAATCTAAGCACTAATTAAGTCTGACGCAGTATAATGGAGATTTAGATTTTGTAAATATTGATCCCAAATGGCTCTACTTTCTTTATGTATATGAAATTAGTCTTAACGTAAACCAAAGTGCATGAGTTCTTTTCAAAGTAAAATTTACTCATATCTGTATCCTAAGAGAAATGAGATTGGAAACCACAAGGATTACATTTCCCAGGAATGTATATGAAAGACCACAGCCTTGGAGCTGTGCTATCTGTATTTCTGCAGTGTTGCTTGGGGCCCGTCAGTTCACACAGACCAGCAGCAGATCTCTAAGGAATCCTGGGCAAGATTACACACACACACACACACACACACACACACTCTCTCTCTCTCTTTCTCTCTCTCTCTCTCTCTCTCTCTTTCTCTTTCTCTCTCTCTCTCTTATATAAACAGACCCAAAGTGTAATAGACTCCAAGATTTTAAGATCTGCTTTTTAAGGTTGATTGCTTAACTGGAAGAGTGTATTCAAAATACTTGAAAAAAATTATAATTAATCTACCAGCGACTACAGCTCTCATTTCAGTCCACCTCTGTGAGGGCTAACTGAAAATCCAGATTGCCTTTGAGGGCATGGAGAAATAAACAGTTCCTGATACTTCACAGAAGAGGAATTTATTTAATGCTGCTAAGGGAGTTGCTGATTGCCCAGTTTACTTTGAGACCATCTTTGTCATTTAGAAAAAATACATTCTTGTCAAGTGAGTTAACTTTTGGCTCTTGTTTTTATGTAAAAATGATAAACCTATATTATCTTTCTAAAGTTTTATTATTTTTTAAACAGTTGTCATCAGAAAGGCAAAAAAACACACCTCACTTAAAATAGGTAAATGATTTTCCCAGGAGGGGAATTTTGTTGTACTGAATTGGTGGATATACCAGGAAATATTTTGGTGATGGAATGAATGGCATCTCAAATTTTATATCAGAATCACAGAACTGGAAAGGACCATTCCCCTCTCCTGAGCAGGGCTATCCCTGGAAGACATTAGGATTTCTCTTAACAGTTTGATAACCAAAATATAAATAAAGAAAATAAAATAGCTGGGCTGCCCACTTGGTTGATGAGAGGACTGAGGCTTCTGTGAATCCACTAAACAGATGACAGCTTAGATGAGACACAGGATGTATGTCGGAGGAGGAACCAACGAGAATCAGCAATGGATGGGATGTGGAGGGAGAGAAAAAGGAATCAGGGATGACTTCTAAGTTTGTTTGTTTGTTTGTGTTTTTCCGGTATGCGGGCCTCTCACTGTTGTGGCCTCTCCCGTTGCGGAGCACAGGCTCCGGACGCGCAGGCTCAGCGGCCATGGCTCACGGGCCCCGCCGCTCGGCGGCATGTGGGATCCTCCCGGACCGGGGCGCGAACCCGCGTCCCCTGCATCGGCAGGCGGACTCTCAACCACTGCGCCACCAGGGAAGCCCCGACTTCTAAGTTTTGACTTGAGCAGTTGCGGGGGATGGTGATATCATTCCTGAGATGGTGAAGACTGGGAGAACAGTTTGGGAAGGTGGTAGAACACAGGGTTCTTCTGTGGATGCTGTCCTGGATGCCTGTTAACTAAGTGCAGATGTCAAATAAGCTGTAGAATATGTGAATCTAGAAGTTCTGGGGAGCTCAGTTCTGGAAATAAACAGTGGAGAGGACTGGGATGGAGAGGAGAAGCAGGCCCAAGACTGATCTCTGTGTAGGGAGAAGTTCTAGCAGGAAAATCAGAGTCAGAAAACTCACAATTTTGAGCTCTTCTACTGAGTATCTTCATTACTTAGTTTAGAGTTGTAAACTCCTAGAATAACAAATACACCCATGTTCAAACATATGGTTCAAATATATGGATGAAAGTATACTCTGAGGTCAAATGTTGATGAATTTTTGATTAATTGCTTTAGGATTATTTTAATAGGTGCAAATCAGGAGTTAGCTATATTCATATTTCATATCCAGTAGGAACTAGTTCAATGAATTTGACCAATATTTAGTAAATGGCTTTAGAATCTGACATCCTGGGCTTGTGTGCTAGTCACACTGCTTAATTAGCTGTGTGATCTTAGGCAAATAAATATGGTCTGAGCCATGAGTTCCTGAGGTATAAAATGGCATTGGGAGGGTGAAGTGAGACAATTTAAGGTAAAATACCTGAAACAATTCCTAGCACACAGTTAAGAGCTCAATGAGAGGAAGCTATTATCATTTAGATAAGACATGTTCTCCCAGGGACCTTCCAATCTGGTGAAAGGAGCCAGACACAACCAGGAAATGCCAGCAGGAAGTTTCCAAAGTGAGAAGATTTGATATGAGCGGAGACCTCCTTAGAACATTTTTATTCCCTTCCAGTCAACAGGGGTCAGAAGGGTGGTCCCAGCCTCCCCTGCTTTCCTGGGTAGCTTGAAGCTGGATGGCAGCCCAGCTCCAGCCCTTGGGGAACTGTTTCTGGCCACCAAAGAGACACTGACTCCTTAGGACCTGGAGCCAAGGGTAACTGGCTGGCCCTATCTTGGTTCCTTCCTTCTGTTGGGTGTGTCTGTCTTCCCCACTGCCCTCCCCTTACTGGCCTGAGTTTCCTCCTAACTGGAACCTTACTCTACTGCTCCCAAGGTCACACATGGTTTCCTGACATGCTGCTGTATCCCTAATTAGTAGTTTCAGTTCCCTCTCTGGCCTGGGGTTTCCAATAACAAAGGCTGTGACATCCAGAGGACATATTCTTTAATCCAGGTCTTACTGCTGGGTTGGGGTCCTTCCAGCTGAGCCTGATGTGTAGTCACATGGCCTGGAGACGCTGAGTGCAAATGAAGGTTGTTTGGGGACCTGGGCTGAAGCCCCTGTTTGCAAGACCTGTATTGGTCTAAGGGGCTGCTTCTACTTTTGTAGGCTTAGATTCCATCTCCTATGATGGCATGGGGACTATTTGTCCCTGCAGGATGTGGCTACTTGGCTCATTTGGTTCAATTCACTATGGATCCTGAAATGTTTCCTTCTTCTACTCATCACATCACAGTAGCTTCAGTAGCCAAAGGATCAAACCTAAGCAGGAGATGAGACGTGCTTCATGCCATATACTTGCCCTATTGGCAGCCAGGCCAGCTCTAAAGGCAAAGGCAGAATGTGGTAGCATTCCTTGGTGTGTGGCTCAGTAATAGCTCAATTTCTTGGGTGTTGGGTTTCAAGGCAATGGGTGATCTGTGTCTCCAGGGTTTTATGGAATTGAAGAATAACAGCAGCAACAGCGTAAATCTCTAAATGTAAAATGCTATATGCTAGTAAACAATATCTCGTAAGTTTATTTAAAACAGTAAATACTCTGCATAATAAATTTCTAAAATGACCTTTTTTTTTAACATCTTTATTGGAGTATAATTGCTTTACAATGGTGTGTTCGTTTCTGCTTTATAACAAAGTGAATCAGCTATACATATACATATATCCCCATATCTCCTCCCTCTTGAGTCTCCCT
>NC_041217.1:103490487-103503492 GCF_002837175.3 Physeter macrocephalus
GAGCTGATCTCCCTGTGCTATGAGGCTGCCCCCCACTAGCTAGCTATTTTACATTTGGTAGTGTATATATGTCCATGCCATTCTCTCACTTCATCCCAGCTTACCCTTTCCCCTCCCCATGTCCTCAAGTCCGTTCTCTACGTCTGCATGTTTATTCCTGTCCTGCCCCTAGGTTCTTCATAACCACTTTTTTTTTTTAAGATTCCATATATATGTGTTAGCATACGGTATTTGTTTTTCTCTTTCTGACTTACTTCACTCTCTATGATAAAATGACCTTCTTAAATGATTGCTTTGGAATTGATTAACCCAGTGCTTCAATCTATTAATAGTCCTCAGCATTGCCCAGTTTCTTTTTATTTCTTACTCTGAGCTTTCTGATTTCCACCCTGAACTTGAAACTCAACAATTAGACATCTCTGTGTGCCAGGGAAATTAGGTCAAGCCTTGCTTCCTACCACCAGACAGGAGCCATCAAAGATCTTCTCGTGTGGTCAGAGCACAGCGAGGGGCAAAAGTGGGTTTACTGCAAAGGTAGGTTTAAGCTTGAGGGACTTTTTCTTGAACAGACCCTTCCCAAGGCCCTGTACCTGATTTTGTATTTGTAATGTTGCATTTGTTTTAAAGGGCCAGAAATGACAGGAGCTTGAGGCCTCACCAAACCCTAGCTTACTCCTGCGAAGAGTAATCCTTTGACTCTAGGGCCAAAGGATTCTGCCACCCCTATGCTTTCTGGGGTCAGCCTACCTGAGGGGTTGTGGGTGGGGCTGCTGAGCTGTGAAACCATGTTGGGTTCAGTCTCCATATCAACAGTACCCAGGGCACTGACCAAGGTCAGCATTGGGAGAAAGGTCCCAGGGTACAGGTTACTGCTGGTGAAATTTGGATGACATGAGGCAGTGGACATTTACATCCACTGCTGAGTACCAAATGGAAGTGGTTTTTGATGGAGTGTTGGAAAAACAAATTTACATAAAATGTAGGGTGTGAGGTAGGGCTGAACATCGATCTGGTCACCTAAGGGAGGCCCCCAAGTTCTCCTGTCTCCTTGATCTTGCCCCGTTGTGACCTGGATCCTCTTCACTTAGGGGACTTGTGCTTAGGAGTTTCCTGTTCTCTGCACGTCCCATTCGGGGTTCTTGTTATATTGCTGTAGTTTTTGTGGTTTCTATTTAATCCTGGCTCTTTCCCCAGGACTCTGGCCAAGTTCCTAGATCCATCTTACCTGCTGGAGGGCAGGGAATGTAAATGGTAATAGATTTCGCACAACATTGCACATGCTTTATGGACTGTGTATTACAGGGAGTAGCTGAGCTGTAAAATTGGAATTAAATCTATGTGTTTACAGAAAAGTGCCAATTGTAAATCTCTGCTTTCTAAATACAGCCTTTGTGATGCAGAGCTCTGGGTACACAGAGAGTGGTTCAGAACTGGGAACTCAGGGACGTCTCTGGCAACCTCCTGTGAGTGTCTGAGACAACATCTTGGTCTTATTTTCTCCACAGCACTTTGGAGTGACTCTTCTTGTGGGGCACACAGCTTCTTCATTGAGTCTGTAATGTATTCCCTGTCAAATACTCCTCACATGTGCCCTTCCGTGTGAGCAGGAAATGCCCTCCCTCTGAGGTGAAAATGGTGCTGGCAGCACCCCTCCTCAGAAGGCACATCCTTTGTGAGTGATAGTGATGAACCCCACCAGCTGTCATGGGCTCCACCCCCTTCACTGACAAGCCATCTGGAAATATCCCTCTGAGTCACTCTTACCATAGCAGGAGGAAGCAGCATCCTTCCTTCCTCCCTTCCCTCTTTACCTTCCTCTCTGCCTCCTTCTCTCCTTGCCTTCCTTCCTTCCTTCCTGTGGCTCTCATTTCTGAGTGGTCTACTCCCATATCCTACTCCTACTTTGCAAATCATTCCATCATTAATTCAATCATTGATTGGCCATCCATGAGCCATGGAGTCATCCATGAGCACTATGTAAAATAAAAGAGGATTCTGGGGCTTCCCTGGTGGCGCAGTGGTTGAGAGTCTGCCTGCCGATGCAGGGGACACGGGTTCGTGCCCCGGTCCGGGAAGATCCCACATGCCGCGGAGCGGCTGGGCCCGTGAGCCATGGCCGCTGAGCCTGCACGTCCGGAGCCTGTGCTCCGCAACAGGAGAGGCCACAACAGTGAGAGGCCCACGTACCGAAAAACAAAAAACAAACAAAAAAAAGAGGATTCTGCCAGCTGTTCTGGGCCCAGTGAACCCCGATCCCCACCCCCACCTAATACACACGCATCAAAGGAGTATAGGAGAGGGAGGTAGCTTAGAATCATCAAAAAGAAGACAGTCTTAGCTTTAAATTCTGGCCTAGACACTTACTAGGTGGGAGACCTCTGGTAAGTCATTTAACCTCTTTGAGCTTCTGTTCCTTTCTCAGATGCATAATGGGGATAAAAAACTTACAAGGGCAATATAAGAATTCAAATCTACATAATAGGCGCCCACTAAGTGGTACACATTGTTATGATTTGGACACCTGTTCACAATAGCTCTGTACTCAGGGATGAGTTATGTCATCTGTGTTTCTGATGGATACAGACTGAAAGGAAATAAGTGAATTGGTACTTCAGAAATTGATATAAGGCAATGGGAAGTTCAATTCCAAGACCGTGCTGGACTGGTCTTGGCTCACAACTCAATGAAGATCAAGCCATAAAAGTTCATGTAGTGGGAACCTAGTTAATGAACTAGGATTGAAATAAGAAATGTCTGTGTCTCTCAGTCATTTTCCTGTGGGTTTGTGGGTGCTGAGCACACAGGAGCAGGGTTCCAGGATGAGAACATGTCAGTGGAACATGCACAATATGACCTGAGGGACACTAAAAACCCTATCCCACCCTATCCCACCCTAAAGTGTTTCTCCAGCAGTTGGTTCCTACAAATACAACCATGGCACCATGTTGTCAGAAATGCAGAAGCAGGAAACTTCCAGGCATCCTTTTAGTACCTGTAGAGTTTTGATGTTTGCCACCCTTCAGTCCAGGCTGCCCCCTGGCACTTGTGCTCTGCATCTTTTCCCAGCCTCACCTACCATCAGAATGCTCATCTGTGCATTCCATTTACTCTCAGCTGACTGTAAATAACACTATGAAGCAACGTGGCAAACCAATTCCTGTGAGGAGATTAATGACTGAGAATAAGAATAATAGCACTAAAAAGCACTTATAGTGTACTAGGAACTTTATAGAATATATTATTTCCTATCCATATGATAATTCTGCATGACAGCCTTTTAAAAATACATATACTGGGGTTTCCCTGGTGGCGCAGTGGTTGAGAGTCCGCCTGCCAATGCAGGGGACACGGGTTCGTGCCCCGGTCCGGGAAGATCCCACATGCCGCGGAGCAGCTGGGCCCGTGAGCCATGGCCTCTGGGCCTGTGCTTCCGGAGCCTGTGCTCCTCAACGGGAGAGGCCACAGCAGTGAGAGGCCCGCGTATCGCAAAAAAACAAAACAAAACAAACATACATATACTGTTACATAGATGAGGAATTGATGCTCAAACAGGCGATAAATTTGGGCAAGTTCACACATCTAGTACCTAGTGGAACTAGGATCTGTGAATGTTTTCAGAATAGTCACCTACATATTGCCTAAAATCAAGGCTTCATGGGGGTGGTGTGAATACCTAAATGACAATCAGCACAGCTACTGAGGGAGGGGAAACTTATGTTGGGAGGTAAGTATAATGGCCACTGAAGATTGTGTAATCAACCTTGATGTTTTTGCCCTAAAGGATAATTTTTGTCCCTTCTGGATAAATTTCCCCGTTCTCCATGTTGAAGCCAAAGGGAGACTAGTTCTCCATTAAGAAGGTGGCAAATGATAAGCAAAGGGGTATGATCGTGGGGCATTAACAGGGGTAGCAGCTGTTCTAGAAGGGATGTTGTCAGTGTAGGATACAGGCAAGACACTTGGTCCTCAGGGAGTGGCAGGGAGGAGGGCTCCCAGATCTTATCCTGAGCAACGTATGCACCACCCTGGGGGCCTGCTGAGTCTGATTCCCAGCAATTAAATTGGGACTGCTGGCAGGGCCTCCTGTATTGTTTGTGCCCACACTATTTGGTTTACCCTACCAGGAGAGAGAGCCCTGGGGACTCCAGGGTATAACTTGGTGGCTAAGAGGGTGGGTGTCAGGTCTAAGTGTTTAGGTTAGATCCTGGATCGGCTACTCGTGAGGAGTGTGAGTTTGGGTAAGTTGATAAACACTGCTGACACCCAATTTCTTTATCTGTCATATGTGAATAATAATTGTACCTATACTTCATCAAGGTACTGTGAGGATTAAATGAGTTAATGTATGAAAACACTTAATAAAGAGCCTAGCACGTAATAAATACCCAATAAACGTAAGCTTTTAATATGATTTTGGCTTCTTCATATGATACAGTGGTTCTCAGCTTGGGGCAATTTTTCACCACCCCCCCCCAGGACACTGGGAAATGTCTGGAGACAGTTTTAGTTGTCACAACTTGGGGGGCGAGTGCTACTGGTGTCTGGTTGATAGAAGCATGGGATGTCGCTAAACATTCTGCAATGCACAGGACAGGCCCCTACAAAAAAGAATTATCCAGCCCAAATGTTCATAGTGCTGAGGTTCATAAAAACCAACCATGTGGATCTTCCATTGTTTACCAAGAAATTGGTGAGTTATTTGATCCAACATGAGATTGGAAAAGCTGGATTCAAGAGGTTAGCAGACAGCCTCTTTGGTATCAATAAGCCAGGCTGCACCCTACATCACTTTGACCCAATCCTCAAATTCTACTTTCAGGGTTGGTTAATCTGTTGCACGTATTATCAAGCAGCAGTCAACTACTTTAACCCCTGTGCTTTTCCTCTTTCTTTGCAAAGAAGATAACCGGCATTCTGAAAGACAAGTGAATAACCACAAGGAAATAAAATAGGCCACAATAGTTCCTGAGGTCTGACAGCCCTCCTTGCATTTATGGAGGTTCCTTACCACCATGGTTTTACTCATTAAACTTGCAGAAGATTTTATAATATACTATATGCATGACTTTGTTCAAGACATTCCCTCCATCTGGAATCCTCTGTTCTCCTCACACCCCACCCCCAGTCTCTTGAACATTGAAATTGGAAATTTTATTATTTTTAAGGTCTGCTTCACACTTCACCTCCTGCAACTTACCACTGCAGTTGGAAATTGTCTCTCCCTCCTCTAAACTTCTCCGTCATGGTCTGATTGTACCTTGACTTAAATTGAAGGGCAAAGACTGTCTTGTTTGCCCTTGCATTTTCCAGTTTCTAATGCTCAGAGGCTCAGTAAGTGCTTGAATGGGTAGACAGTCATATGGATCCCGACAGGAGTGTCCCCTCACTGCAAGCTAAATGCAAGGCAAGTTCAAGCCCAAGGAGACCTGTGCGCAGGTCTGGTCCTCTGCCAGGCATTCCCGTGACACCGCATGTCTCTCTCTGATGAAGACATTTTCTCTGATCCATTGGGAAAACATGCCAGGCATGTACAGTAAAGGTCACCACGCGGGACTGGGGAATGTCCAGCTGAATTTATGTTTTTACCCTCAAGAACCGAGGGAGCTAAACTCCAAATAGGGTGGGTCCCAGAAATAAGGGGAAATTGTGGTGTGAATGCCAGTAATTTACAGCACTGGGCCCCCTGCCCTTGATGCAGCCAAAGGGCACTGCCCAGTCTCTATAGGACTGTTGTTAACGGCCAAAGGGTGTCATCTGAGTGGCAAACGAAAGTTCACATTTCCATGGAAGGCCCAGAGGCCAAGGGAGAGGTCAGACGCTCTGTGGGGCTTTGTCTGGTTTTCTTTGTTAAAACCCACATGTGGGCCTATTTTGATCTCACACATATCTGCATGTGTTTCTGGGTGGATGAGAATGCAGTGCAGCTGGACCCTGAGTAATGGTTCTGGCCTTCAATGCGCTCCTCGGAGGAGCAGTTTAGACAGGGTTGCATTCTGCTCTCAATTTCCAATTTGGCAAAGGAAACTGCATATTCATCTCATCAAGTAAGGGGAGAGTTAAGGGCGTTGCCACCAAATTCTTCTCTCTTCCCACATGTGCAAGTCATGAAGGAAAAGTTCTGTTTTTCTGTGATGCCAATTCATGACTTAGGTGTGTTAATGCCAGCCTAGTCCCTGGTATATAGTAGGTGTTACTTTCTAACTTTTTATTATGGAAAATTCCAAGCATGTACAAAGATGCAGAGAATATACAAGAAGATGTCAGGCATGTAAAAAGTATGTATCACTCAGTTTCAACATCTATGAACTCATGTACTGTGTTATATACACCCCACTCACTTCCTCCACTCCATCTGAATTATTTCAAAGCAAATTCCAGGATCATAGCATTTCTTCCATAAGCAGTTCTGTATGAATCTCTAAAAGAGAAGGACTCTTAACAACAACAACAACAAACATGGCTACAACACCATTATCACATCTAAAAAGTAGCAATATGTTCTTAATATAATCAAATATCTAGACAGTGTTCAAATTTTAAATTGTTTCCAAAGTGTCATAATTTATTTTTAAAGTTTCCTGATTTGATTCAGAACCCAAATAAGGTCTACACATTGTGACTGGTTGCTATGTCTCATTATGTTTCTCTTCATCTATTTATTTCCACCTCGCCCTCTCATTCTGTCCCTTCCTCTCTCTCTCTCTCTCCCTCTCCATCTCTGTTTCTCTCTTCCCTTAAAAAAACTGGTTGTTAACTATGTACAGTTTCTCCAGTCTAGAGTTTTCTGACTTCATCCCAATGGTATCATTGTACATGTTTCTTTGCCTTCTGGTTTTCCTGTCAGTTGGTAGTTGGATCTTGGGCTTGATCAGCTTCAGGTCTGATTCTTTTTTTTGGTAGGACTGCTTTATAGATGCTGTATTCTTCCATAAGGAAACATATAATATCTGATTTCTCTCTTTTTGTGATACTAGCAGCTATTGACAATCAATTCCTAGATCCCTTAATTCATTAGAAGTTCCAAAATGGTGATGATGATACTCTACTTTTACTTCTTCATTTATTAGCTGTAATACTTCTATAAAGAGAAGAGAAACTTTCTACTATTTGGTTAACCAGTGCAATTGTCCGTGTAGGAAAGGTAAGATAAATTCTTGAGTTTCCCCCTTATTTAGCAGTGGTAAAAAAGAAAGGAATTGATTCACCAGGCTTCTACAAGTGTGACCAATTATTATCCCCTTAGAATCAACATGAATTTAAACATTTGATGCATTTCAATCTATTGCAGTTACTATCTTTATTGATTTTCAAACTGTCACATCTTTGGCCAGTGGGAGGCTCTTAAGGTAGATTCTTCAGTCCTTTGATGAAATCCTAGTAATCTTTGATAACTGTCTATCTGGTATATGACAAGATGCTCCAGCCACATCTTGTGCATTTCCTGCTCTAATTCTGAAATCAACTGTTTCTCCAAGAAACCTTGTTCCTTTCAGTGGGAAATCGTGTTTCTGGAGCTCACTCTGGGCACAGGGGTGCTCTGTCATAACTGGTTACTTGTTTCTAGGTCTTTTTAGCAGATGGAGCTAGAAAATATATTCATTTCTTAAAGTCATAAGTTTTATGAGTTCATATCGATACTTCCAATTCAAGTTCAGGATTACATAGATTTTGCTTAATGTCTTCAATCCTGTATCTCCTCTCTCCCAAAGTTGAGAATCCTAGTTTTCAAAGACACTGGGAATTATCACATAATTATGCATTTGTTCTGTCAAACAACACACATACACACACACACACACACGTCTCAGAAAAACCACCAACATTTCCACCAATAATATGATTCCTGAAAAGATTTTAAGTGGGTTTTGTTTTTGTTCTTGTAGTTCTATTTGTCCCTAGGATACATCTCCCTAGGGACCTGAAGTCAAGCTGAAGTTTTCAAGTCCATGGAATAGTTTTTCTGCCTGTGGTTATGTAAACTGTATTGACATTTAGGATAATTTGTTTCATTTTATTTTCCAGGATTACTTTTTTAACACGTAATTTTATAAAACATTTACATGGTTTGAAAGCCAAGTCTATAAAACCAAATATATTTAAAGTAGTTTGGCTTCTATTTCATATCTTCTTCAACCCTATTTCTTTCTACATCTTATAAGTAATCATTTGTTTTTAAATTTTATGATTTATTCTTCTATTGCTTGTTTTAAAAATGTTACATATACACACACACACTAACACAGATACGTATTTACTTTTCTTAGACATACAGTTGACCCTTGAACAACAAGGAGGTTAGGGGTGCCCACCCTCCCCGCAGTGGGAAATCTGCGCATAACTACAGTCGGCCCCCAGAGTCCTCGTCCCTCATAAGCAGATTCAACCAACCAGGGACTGTGTAGTACACCAGTGTATAAGTGGATCCTCGCCGTTCAAACCCGTGTTGTTCAAGGGTCAACTTACTCTGCCTTTTTTGCTTCCTATATCTTGGCGATCACTCCATAGTGATATATAGAGATATTTCTTTTTTTTTTTAGATTGGTTGAATTTTCTCAGCCAATCCCTTAATGATGGATATTTGAGTTGTTTTATCTTGGTTGGCAAAGGTAATAGCCTTGTACTCCTTCTTCGTTCCTTTTTTCCTTCCTTCCTCCTGCCTCCCTGCCTTCCCCCCTCCTTCCTTCCCTCCATTCTTTCCTTTCTTTCTGTATTTTCAGCAGTATATCTTTGGAATAGGTTCCTAAAAATGGAATTGCTGGATATAGAGTAGTTAAAAAAAATTTTTTTAACAATCTCAAACTTTAAAAAAGTTGTAGAGTACAAAGAACATTTATTTCCTGCACCATTTGAGAGTCAGTTGCTGACATGATGCCCTATCACCACTGAATACTTTAGTATGTATTTCCTGTAAGCAAAAACATTTGCCTGAATAACCACAATATAACTATTAAAATCAGGAAATTAACATTCGTCCAATACTACTATCTAATCCTTGGACTCCATTCAATCTTTGCCAATAATAATCTTTAAAACAAAAGGATCCAGCCCAGAATCATGCATTATATGTTGGTGTAACCTCTCTTCAGTCTCTCATTTTGGAACTGTTCTCTCTTTCCTTAGCTTTTATGACCTCAATATGTTTGATGATGACAAGTCAGTTTTGTTGTTGTTGTACGTTTTTCAATTTGGGTTCATAGCACTACTAGGTTTTTTGGTTTTTTTTTTTAATGTATTAATGGTGATCATGTTCTTCTTAATTGGTGTCAGGACCTTGGGGGAGAGGGTGGAGCAGGATGAAGGGAAAGAAATATCTCTAGAAGAGAGGGGCCCATCCCCCTTTGGAAATGTGTTTATCTCACTGTACACAAAGGATCAGGGCCTTTTTTTATGGAGGGTGCGGGTAGGGAGAGGAAGCCGATTCCCCAGGAAGTTCTGCCAGATAAGAAATCTGTCTCTGTAAACTCATCTGCTTCTGTGTTTTTGTATGTCCCTCCTTAGCTTCCTCCTTAGTTCCAGTAAAATTATTTGTTGGGGAGAAAAAAAATCCTGGTTTTGTTTCAGCTGAACTAAGGGGAAAGGAATTGATCAAGAGAGCTGGTTAAGAAAGAGAGGGCTGCTGGGCACCGTGTCAGCTGAGTCTGCCTTTCTCGGGAGTCAGACTTGGCAACTGGCCCTTACATAAGGAGGAAAGGAAATCCTGTGTGAAAGGTGCCTGCATGTAGCACGCACTTGATGGGTAGTTACTATGTAGATTGTTAAGAGCTCCTCGTTCCTCCTGTCGAGGGCTCTGTTCGTACACCTGCTATAGGCCCTACCCTAGTGAAACTGTGTCTCTTTACAGGACTGAGGGTACCTGCTGAATGGGGGCTGTGAACTCTTCTCAGAGCTCAGCAAGGGGAGTGGCATTACGTTAACATGTCTTGCAGCTGCCTAAGCCATTAGTATGCAGACTTAGGAGGGCTTCAGTCCCACAGCAGGAATCTTCTCCAGGAAGAAGGTGGATATGGGACGCTTATTAATATGGGCACACATTAATATGGGCGAAGAAAGGAGAACAGTGAGAGTATTCACAGGAAGGACCTGGTGATCATCTACTTGCTGACCATTTTAGGTCCATCAGCCTTTTAAACTGAACTTGAGGAGAGAAGGAAGAGAAGGGAAAACAGGAAGTTGAAGAGTGTGTGATTGGTTCCTTTTCAAATCCAGGATGCAGGAACCTCCAGAGAGGCCCAGTTTAACCAGTGCTCCCAGGAGCCCCTGCAGCCCAAATCTAGCCAGGCCCAGCCCTGGAAGTCTAAACCCTGAACCCACCTGAGACTTTAGTAAGTCAGGTAGCAATTTATGTTAACTGAATTTGTAAAGCCACGTTTTCTTTTCAGGCCAAAAAAAAAAAAAGGTAAAACCATACACCCTTAGTTGAATGAAAGTGTTTGCACTGTTTGCCAAAGATAGAACAGGTGTGATTTCCCCTAAGGTGGGATGGTGATAGTTTGAGGGATGGTGTCTCTGTGTGTATTTAATTGGGTAAAATCCCTAAATAGAGTGAGTCCTTTTTTTTTTTACCTGATAGGAACTCCAAGCCACTCAGAAAGGAAGAATCAAGGTACACCTTCAAACAACAGCTTTGAGGTAAGCTTAAAGTCTTACAAGTCAATATTTGCTTATAGGAACTCTATGTACATTCCAGACATTTCATATTTGGGTCTTTCTAAATTCCTTGTTTCTGATGGGGTATTGCTTGGGCATCACCACTTATAAGACGGTCCTTATTCCCCTACCCGCCCCACCCCCACCCCTCCCAACCCTTTGGCTTTTTTTGGATGAAGTGTTATTTTTTATCCCTCTAATGATTGGTATTTGGCTATAGTTGGAGCTCTCTTGATAAGAGGGTTTTTTGGCATTTAAAAAACTTGTGTATCATTTTATGAATTGGGGAGAGACAGCACAATTTGACGTTAGGTAGAAAAGACTTTGTTAAAACACTTGGAATTTAAAAGCTCTTCTTTCCTCGTAATAAGTCCTTTGAACGATAATCTGTTTGGGGCCCTATGGAGTTTCTGAGGAAACATGCAGCTTTGAGGGGAAATGCTCTCTCTCCCTCCCTGGTCCCACAAGTGTGCATTTCTCAACCCGACACTCTAGCTGGATCTCTCTGCTTCCTGATGCAGTAATCAGATATTTTGGTGAAGAAAATTTTAAAGCCTAATCATGCTGTAGTGGGAAGGTGGGATTTCTTTCCTAGCATGTAACTCAAGAACACATTTTCCTCAAAAGCCAGGTATTACATTTTGGCCTCTCACAAGATGCCCAGCCCATTACTATGAAAGAGCCCACAGTCTCTGCCCTTGGAGAGGTTACCATTCAGAATGGAGCAGAGGCAGCCAGCCAAATAATTTACTCATGTGGTAATTGCAATAAACTTTATTAGTGTTGTCAGAACATTTGACACATTTATTGCATTAATTGAGCCCCCTGCCCAGGGGTTCACAAAGGCAAATACTAAAATGTATCAAATCTAGGACTTCCCTGGTGGTCCAGGGGTAAAGAATCCGCCTTCCAATGCAGGGGACAGGGATTCGATCCCTGGTCAGGGAACTAAGATCCCACATGCCCTGGGACAACTAAGCCTGCGCACCGCAAGTGCTGAGCTCGCGTGCCTCAACTAGAGAGCCCATGTGCCGCAAACTACAGAGCCCATGTACCACAACTACAGAGCCCATGTGCCCTGCAGCCCGTGCACCGTAACTAGAGAAAGAAAACCCACACACCACAACTAGAGAGAAGGCTGCACGCCGCAACGAAGGCCCGACACAACCAATAATAATAATAATAATGAAAATAAAATATAAAATAAAAAAATGTGTCAAGTCTATGCTATATATTGCAATCACGCCATTGATCCCTTTTTTTAAACCTCACTAAGAGAGAAAAAACACTGCCAATTGTAATATAAATGCATCCTGATTTCAGATGCTAAAAAGTTGAAAATCTGCATCTTCAATAAATGAGATGCAGTAATTCCTTCCAGATTCACCTGGAACACAAGTAGGGAAACAATCACAAAGCAAGGTAAGAAGCACCATTAGAGAGGTCTGAAAATGTGCTAAGTTGGTGCAGAACCAGGAGCACCTGATGCTAACTAAGAGGCAAGGTGTGTAGGCTTCCCAGAGGAGGTGACATTTGAACAAGGTCTTAACGAACGAATAAGGATTTGCAGGTGGAAAAGACAGGGCATTTGGGGCTGAGGAAATTACATGCACAAAGGTAAAGAGGAAATGATAATCACATTCAGGGTTTCAGATATGTGTTCCAACTTAAGGCCCCCAACACAATGTTAGGTGTTATGTTGTATTATTTCTTCTCTCTTACAGAGGACATAGGCACAGGTTTAATAATTTGCCCAAGGTCTCTCAGCTGGCAGTCAAGAAATATTAACTATTGCTATTATTTCAGTCCAGTTATGTGGGCCATTGTTCTAAAGCTGTGCTCTCCGATATGGTAGCCTCTAGCCAGGTGAGACCATTGAGCTACTTATAGTCGAAATGTCGAAATGTGGCTATTCCAAGTTGAGGTGTGCTGTAAGAATAACTACACACTGGATTTTAAAGACTTAGTAACCCGGAGTTCCCTGGTGGTCTAGTGGTTAGGATTCGGCACTTTCACTGTTGTGGCCAGGCTTCAATCACTGGTCGGGAACCTGCAAGCTGTGCGGCACAGCCAAAAATAAATAAACAAACAAACAAATAAATAAATAAAGACTTAGTACCCAAAAAAGAATGTAAGATATCTCCCTAATAATTTTTATATTTATCACAAGTTAAAAATGACAATGTTGGGCTTCCCTGGTGGCGCAGTGGTTGAGAGTCCGCCTGCCGATGCAGGGGACGCGGGTTCGTGCCCCGGTCCGGGAGGATCCCACATGCCGCGGAGCGGCTGGGCCCGTGAGCCATGGCCGCTGAGCCTGCGCGTCCGGAGCCTGTGCTCCGCAACGGGAGAGGCCACAAA
>NC_041217.1:103503594-103547303 GCF_002837175.3 Physeter macrocephalus
AAAAAAAAAAAAAAAAGACAATGTTTTGGATGTATTTGGTTAATTAAATATATTCTTAATTTCTTTTTACTTTTTTGTAATCAAGAAAAAATTTTAATTACATATGTGGCTCACATTATATTTCTGTTCCTCAGCACTCTTCTAGGGTGGTCTTCTGCGAGGGGGCAGGGTGTGGGAAATGGTGCCCAAGGGCAAAGGCATGCAGATGTGCCCAGGTGTGCTGCTCCCTGCCAGGAATCTCCACCTGCAGAGCCTCACACACTGGTGCCTCGCTGCTTCAGTACTTGCCCCACGCTCCACGGCTGCAAGTGGCAGAGCTGGGCTTTGAAACTAGGCAGCTCAGCCCCAGAGCCCGCCTTTGAGTTCCAGAAATGTGACTGATTGAGGTGTAGTTGACAGTGAGTGCAAGGGGACAGGGTCAGGGCATTCATCTATTACCCCCTTCAGGGAACAGGTATGTGCACATTTCCAGAAGGCCTCTGAGGAGTGAGTGGAATGCTGGGAATTTCTGGCATCAGCAGCAAAGCCTCAAGGAAATAACTTCCGTCCTGAACCAGCATCCTGTGAGAGCCAGGCACTCCGGGTGCTATGTTGGAGGGCAACGAGATTTTGGCCCGTATTAGTGAGCTTCTGTCTGAAGCCTCAGTACTGCACAAGGATCCAAGCTCCTCCACACCCCGACCCCTGCTTCCTAACATTGTTCTAGTATCTGCCCCACCTCCTACCCACCACACACCCGGCTGCCTGTAGACCTCACACACTGCTGAGGTCTTTGTTAATTCTCTGCATCTGCTGATGGGTCCTTTCCTATCTTGCCCCAAAGACCAACTCATCCTTCAAGACCCAGCTCAAACATCACCTTTACTCTCGCCTTCCCTGACTCACCTGGTACAAAAAGTATCACCTCCTCCTCTGTTATAACTATCCATGGCCCCTGCTTGATGATGTGCCCTACCTGGGTGCTGGCAGCATCCTACTTGTCCTGGCCGCCCCAGCGGTGCCAGTGTGTGCACACACCAGATGCTCCATGCCTGCTTTGCAATGGAATTGAATAGAATCACATTTAACCAGCTGAAGGAGAATGGTGACAGCTCCTTCACAATGGAATTCCCCTTTGCAAATCCTCAGGAAGGCCAGTGGCTCCTGCTCTTTGCCTGCCTGTGAAAATGCAGGATTGAAAGAGGAAACAGGTAGCAGCTGTTGTTGTTTAACTTCTGAAACGGTTGTTACAGAAGCAAACCATGCAAGAAGAAACCCCATGATAACTCACCTGTGTGACTCAGCATCGAGGCACGTTCCCGGGGAAACAGTTGGTTTAGCTCACAGGCTCTTAATCTGTGAAACTGAGTCACTCTCCCTCGCAGGGGTCTCATGCTCTGATGTCTTAGGGCAGGGCTCCCCAACCCCCTGGCCTGGCCTGTCAGGACCCGGGCCGCACAGCAGGAGGGGAGCGGTGGGTGAGTGAGCAAAGCTTCAGCTGCCGCTCCCCATGGCTCGCATTACCGTCTGAACCACGCCCCAGTGCCGTCCATGGAAAAATTGTCTCCCATAAAACCGGTCCCTGGTGCCAGAAAGGCTGGGGACCGCTGTCTTAGGGCTCAAGGCACAATTGGGGGCCTGGTCTGTGACACTGGAAGGCTTCTATGCTTGATTCTTCACTTGATTCATTTGTTTCTCACAGCAGCCTCATGGAGTGTAGGATGTTTGGGGGTATTTTCATTGGTCTTAAAGTTTGGTCTCATAAATTAACAAGTTGTGACAACTTCTCCCACCTCCACATGGTTTGATGTTTTCCTTTCAAACCCACTACTGATGGTCACAGTGCTCTGGATCATGCCTTTTGAATCAGTACTTGCTTCCCCGACTGCAGCCAGATGCTGACAACTGCAATTAGGTGCCTGGTGATATCTTTAAGACGGCAGTAGAGACTGGAGGACATGCCACAGGCCCGGAAAAGGAGCCCCGTGTCAGACTCAAGAGCCGGTACATGCTGCTGTGTCTGTGAAGGAGTTGTCCTCCCACCAAAATAAAACTCTTATTCTAAAAAGAAAAAATTTGACAACCTCCGCCAAGCACACTGTTATTCTACCCCAGGAGCCTGTCCATTCCATCACCTGAAATATTATTTTGCATAAAAATTTCAATTATTTTCCTGTAATGTCCAGTGAAGATTTGGCACCTTGAAGCCAGACAACTCAACAGGACGATCTCTCAGTTTTCTTCCTGGTTGTAAATTTGTATCATAAATGTTGGAATGTGTACAAATTAGAGAAGGAAATCTGCCTTCTGCTCAAAGCGGGGAATTTGCCTGTGCAGTCAGTGTGTGAAGAACTGTGTAGTGGAATGATCTGCTGATACTTAGCTTCTGTGGTAGTGTTCTCATTCTCTTCCCCCTACTCCATCTCTTCCCCCTGCTTCTCTTTGCTACCAAGAAAGAAATCAGAAAGTCTGGGAGGGTGAGCTGTCCTGAGGTACTGCAGTAGCTCCCTCCGTCTGAGGGCAATAGGGCCCCTTAGAGGCCATCAGGATGCCCAAACATAAGAAGTGATGGGTAACCCTGTTTGCTGGAAATGAAGACCTTTTGTATTTCAAGGGTTGAAAAGGAAAGGTTGCCAGACCTACAGTGGCATGGTCCCTGGAGATGGAAAGTTTATGGAAGTTTGGGGTCTGCAGAGCTGGACAGCCTGATAAAATCTGATGCAGCCCTCTCAGGTGACTGGATCTTTGGGGAAAGATCACATAAGGGACTGAAAATTAGCACTAAGAGCTGCAATTCTGGGAACTTAAGCAAGGGACAGTCTCAGCTGGGCTGAGCATGAGGTCTCAAGAATCTCCTTCCCACACAGACCTTCAGCAGCTTGTGCAGAGCCCTGCACAACATCATCTGAAGGTTCGTGTGGGGCATCTTCCACAGCCACGAGGCAGCGATCAGTGACATTTCTTCCACTGGGGTGTAGAAGTCAGGCTGACCCTTCTTTAATCCAAAAAGAGTCCTCAAACTCTGCACTCCCAATGCAGGGGGCACGGATTCAATCCCTGGTCAGGGAATAAAGATCCCACATGTCCCATGGCACAGCCAAAAAAATAAAAATAAAAATAAATAAATAAATCTTAAAAAACAAAAAAACCCAAAAAGAGTCTTCAAGATTTTGGACGAGTCATGGGGTGGGAGACAGCCCCATGACAGAGATGCTGGACTTTTTGCTAATCCCACAATCTATTAAATGATGGGAAGTTAAGCCACTTGTTTTGTGTGAAAAACTAAATATGACAGTATTTGCCCCCTGAATTTCTGGAGCAATCCTACTGGTTATTATATCCAGGATATGTGTATATATGAACAATTTGAAAGCCAAGAAGTTTTCACCACCAGCCCCAAATTGAAAGTTGCTGAAGATGCTGACCCCACGCTTCCGCCCTGATGGTTCTGAGATTCACTGAGTCAAAAACAAACAGCAGAAGCCGCTTAATGTACATTGTGTGTTTATAATGAGAAATGAAAATGATTACTCTTGGGGCAGATGGTGCTAAATCAAAGCAACACGAGAGCCTAAGCTTTGAGACAAGGTTTGCCCATAGTCATTCTGCATTTAATAAATGTCCATAGTACCTACTCTTTGCCATGCACTGTGCTAGGTACTAGGGAATAAAATGATAAAGCAGACGTTGTCCTTGCCCTCTGATATAGTGATGAAGAAATACATTAATGAAATCAATACTCAAAAATGTAACTGGCTGCAGTTAGCACTGGGCACTAATTATTATTTATTTTCAGGCTGATTAGTTTTCAGCTAAGAGGATAGATGAGACTCTAGGTATAGAGTTCAAGATAGGAAAGAGTTAAGCCCTGCATGGGGCCTTGCAGAAGCTGTCCCAGGGGAAAAGAGGGGCCTATTCATCAGTCCTTGGGCAATGGGTTGGTTCTTCCTCTACTGTCATTTCAGAGAATGTATGCTCCCTCCGGCATCCTTGCTGGCCTGGAAGGTCACTGCAGGCTCAGGGTGCCACAAACACAGGATTGTTCACTCTCTTTGGCTGGAGAACTGGGCTGGGAACCAAACTGGCCCACAAACTCAGGTTTTCCCATTTCATTTCAAGGGCAGCCAACTTCAGGGACTTAAAAATGAGCTTATGGCAACACTGAGAGTGATGGTGAGGGGAGCCAAAGTCAATGCCATCGATAGACCATGCTGCCTTCAGAATAATTTCCCAGTATTTGAAACAACTACAGAGTGATTGCCAGAGGGTTCAGAGGGGAGGAGAGTTGGAGTGACTTTGGCTAGTAGGTTGTATGTTGAAATAATATGAAATAATACAAGGAATTTCCTAGGAATCCCCAATCTAGTCTATTTTTGAACAGTATGGTTTTGGTTTCTTCCTATAATTCTTGGGCATATGGTGAATTAATATGGAATTTTCTATTAATTAGCTAATTAATTCAACACATATTCGTTTTAGTCCACTCTTTTACTAACTATAAGACCTTAGGTTACAATCCATCCATCCTTCCTTCCATCCAACCAATCATTTATTTAGTGCCTACTGCAAGTCAGACATTGTGCTACACACAAAGAAGGGAACCTAACCCAGAATTCACCAAATCTCATGCCATTCATCTCTTTTCCAAGCACATTTCCTAGATACCTTTGGGAGTCCTTTTCAGGTTGGGGCCACATGACTGGATTCTAGCTAAAAGAACAGAGTAGAAATGATGTATGTTACTCTCAGGTCTGACCATAAAATTCATTGTGCAATCGTCCAGTTTCTTAATTTCACTTCTTTGGTGAATCCAGATGGCAGCAATATGAGATGAAAGGAATGTGGATCCCTGAGTCACCACTTGGAGGAGAGCCACAGAAAGATTGCAGTTTGGAATTTGTTGTAACCTAGCCTCGTTTTCCCTAACCAATACACACTCTGTAAGTGTGGGGATGTCTAAGTTTAATACTGAAAGAAAAGAAGAAATTAGGCTAAGTCAGGTAATGTGAGCACTTTTAGTTATATTTTTCCAGCTAGAAAAAAAAAACTATATAAAAAATAGCCAGCTTACCAAACAAAGCCTTGAATGAACCCCAAGTTTCAACTTGAACAACTGGGTACAGTGGTTCATTCATCAAAGTAGAGATTGTAGAAATTTCCTGAAAAACTCTGACTCACACTTTACAAAGTTTTAACAAGACTGAAGGAGGTAACAGGTTAGTTGAAGAAATCACTTTATCATAAAAATGGATCATCTACTTCTTGACTATTTGGAGTTTATAGCTTAAGTGTAGAATAGAGGAGAGCAAAGGTAAAATGTCAAATTCTTTCAAGTCCTAGAGCCTTGGATTTAGATTTTTTTTTTCCCCTTCCAGGCAGGTTCTTCTTGTCATTTGCTTCCTCAGAGAATGCTTTGCTGACAGCTCGATATAAAGCAGTCACCCAGTTACTCTCTATTGAATCCCCCTATTCTAATTCTCTGTGTAGCTCCTCACCATCTGATAGTTTTCTTGTTTATGAATTTGTTTGTTCTATTATTGGGTGTCTTCTCTCACTAGAATGGGGGAAATAACACTTTGTTCAACATTATCTCTAGCATACTGAACAGTGGCTAGCACATAGTAGGGGACCCATAAATGTTTATCAGATAAATGAATGGAAGGCAGCCAAACAGGAGTGAAAAATCAGATGTTTTATTTTGCAACAGATTTGCAAATCTGAATGGCCAAGCTTGGGATGTGCTTCAGATGAGAACTATGAAGTAGCCATGTTTATCATTCTGTATCAAAAAAACAACGTCAATTGACATCGATATCTTGCAAAATTTCTCAAATGACACATTGGAGCAAGTCTATTCCTGGAGAATTCTTTATTTAGACTTGAAAAATTCCCAGAGATGCAAATAGTTTTGAATTTAACATAGTTGATACACATTAAACCCCTCTATTGCAACATGTCTCAGATAAATTGATGCCTGGGATGCAATTTTTGCTGTAGAGGCTGAAGGAAGCAAGATCTCTCTTTCAAAAGGGAAATGAATTCTTTGGCTTGGACCTCCTCTACCTGACCTAACTTCTCTACACCATCAGCCATGGGCATTTCAGATCTGAGTTATCAGGAAAACACAATAACATGTAGGGGGGTCTGTTCCATGACCTAATATCATCTTCAGACAATCAACTAAAATCTCAGTTTTGAAAGTCATGTCTGCAATGAGTGTAAAGACTTAAAAGGATGTGGTTGCAATCCTGAAGCTGGAAGCTATAGACAGAAAATAGGTCAAGAAAAAAATTGACAAACAAAAACTGCATGGAACTGGATTCTACAAGGACTAGCCTTACTGGTTCACCAAACAAGGAGGACTTCTCAGGAAGCTGCATGAGAAACTCATTTCAAGCCTTGCTAACCAACTAAAGATGGCCTCACATAATAATAGCTTTAATAACAGTTATATCAACTAACACTGGGTGCTTACTGTAAGCCAGGCACTCTGCCAAGTGCTCTACATGAATCACTTATTTAATTCCTCATGGCATGTGCCAATAAAGGAGGGATAAATCAGTTCTTTATGGGCCAGGAAGCTGAGGTTGATTAACTTGTCCAGGTATAGACAGATTTTCCTGACTCTAAAACTCAAGGTTTTAATTACGACCCCTCCAACCTTAACATTCATTGGAATTCATGAAAAATAGTAACACTTCTAGAGCGGCCAAAAAAAAAAAAAAAAAAAAAGAAAAGCATAGGATATGAAAATGTATAGATACAGATGTATTTCATTTGAGTCTTCTTATAATAGAGAGGATCAAAGTATTCAATTCAGGAGACAGCACGTGGTGTTGTGGAAGGTGTAAAGTATGTCAAGGCCTCTGTGTCCTGTCTCATTCCTGCACTAACCACTCCTATGACTCTAGGTCCCTCACTCACTTTCTCTGTCTCAGTTTCCTAGTCTATAAGATGGGGCTAATCTCTGCTCTGTATTTCCCAGTCCTAAAAAACTTTCTGAAAGGCCTAACAGAAGAAGGATTCTAACTTAGCTTGTCTAAAACCGTTTCAATCCATTTTAGCCTCCAGGACTTTTTTTCGCTGCCCACTAGGAGCACAGGAAAAAAACAACAACAAAAAGCCACCATATAATCCCAACAAAAATCTCATCTGCACTACAAGAAACCTAAACCATTCTCTGTGGCCTATATTGTGCTTTTTCCCTTTAGAGGAATAAATAGGAAAGGTAAAATCTTATGATCCATGCTGCGGAGGATTAACTTAACTTGTCCAGGTTAAGCAGGAGGTAGCTTGGAAGAGGGGTAGACACCAAGTTTTCACCTATAGCTCTAGTGGGAGGCAGATGGTATAGTACAGCAGCCTAGAAAATGCCAGGAGAGTAGAGGTTGTGCCATATCCATCTACTTAAATTCCTTCAACATTTTTATTATCTGCTGTACAAATTATAAAGCTTCAGGATAACATAATTTTGGTGTTCTTTAGGTAAAAATCTTGGATTAACTCCAGTTTCCTGGTCTGCCTGCGTGTCCCTGAGAGGCAGAGGTAAATCAGGGAGGGCCCTGGATGCTGGGCTAGGGATCTGTGCATCAGGAAGACTGTAATGCCCAGAGGTGCTGAGGGTCCTGGGCTTGAAGGGCTCTGTGGTTGAAGGGTGGAGCCCAACAGATGGTTCAAAACAGTATTCTTCCTTCCACAAATGTTGATTGTGTGACACATGCCCAGGCATTGTCCTGAGCACTGGAGATACAGTAATGAAGAAGATAGTCTTTTATATCCAGTTTAGGAGACTTGAAGCAATCAGACTCGGACTTAAATCATGCCTGTGCCACTAATTAGCTGCGACCTTGGGGAAATATCTTGACTCTTTGAGTTCATCTTCTTCAACTAGAAAGTGGGGACAACCTCAAAGATATGCTTGTGAAAATTAAATTAGATTATGTAAGTGAAGCTCTTAGCACAGCCCCTGGCATGCAGTGGACATCCAGCCATGCTGTAAGCCCTAGGAAGCAGGGACTGTGTCTTGGATTCATTTTGAATAAATGGTGCTTGCCTTAGTACACAGAAGGTGCTAAAAGGATTATCTGTAGAAGGCTTAAAGGTTAATAGAGGAGTCAGATTGGAGGCCAGGAAGCAAGCTAAGGGTCTGGAACAGGATAAAAAGCCAAAATATCAAGAAGTAGAAAAAGCAGGGACTTCCTCGGCGGTCCAGTGGTTAGGGCTCTGCGCTTCCACTGCAGGGTTCGATCTCTGCCTGGTTGGGGAACTAAGATCCCGCAAGCCAAAAAAAAAAAAAAAAAAAAAAAAAAAAGAAGAAGTAGAAAAAGCTGAAACAGGCTCTAGGAAGAGAACATTCATAGAAACTAAGGTCACTGATGGGGAAGCCTTGCACGAGGTGGTGGATGTACAGGTGAGCACGGACCAGCTCCACAGGCTGACGTTCCTCCTTGCTCCCATGAACACACCCTGCCCCCTTCTAGCAACAAACAAAACCAACCAGCATAGCAAACAGTTCAGTTATGAGATATTTGCCTATTGGGAGAGCTGGGGACAGAAAGACAGGCTCTTGAGATCATAGTATTCCCAAACCAGGGCCCAGTTTGAGCCGTGGCTGCTCAAACTTCCCTTCTACCCCTTTTAGCTGCTCCCAGCACCATCTCCCTTAGAGGGAGGGTGACCATAAGTCCAGGATGTCCGAGTTTAAGCTCATGTCCCAATGCAATTAATACAGGGGAAGGGGTATACACTGTATATACACCCGGTATACAGTATACACTGTATATACCAATCACCAAGAGATCTTGCTAAAATGTAGATTCTGATTCAGTAGGTCTGGGTGGAGCTTAAAATTCTGCATTTCTTAAAAACTCCCAGGTGAGGCTGATGCTATTTGTCCAAGGACCACATTTTCAGCAGCAAGGATCTACCACTGACTCTTAAAGGTAACTGTAGTCAGTAACACCTTTAAATTGCAGACTCTGAGACCCCAGCCATCTACTGGTGTGTCTCAAGGGCTCAGAAAGACCAGTTGCGAAATAACTCCCCTTTATGAATTTCTACTTGCTTTTCTACCAAGCCTTTTCTTTGGGCTAAGGGAGTACAAACAGAAAATCAACCTGTTAACCTCAATGAACACACCTTGGTCTACATGCAGGGGAAGGCATCAAGGGACCTGGCAATTATGAGGTACTGGGAGGGTAGCGTGTCTGTCAGGTCCAAGGAGCCACTCTGGAGTTTGTCCTTCAGATGTCCTGGGGTTTAGCTGGGAGACACATGTGAGGCTTTGTGGGACCTGGTTAATATACTGCGGGCCAAGTACTGAAAGAGGCACTGTGGAGGGTGAGGAAAGCCGCACTCTCTGGCTTTAGGGATTTTAATCTAAGAGATAGGATTTCAGGTCCTTTGAAAGTCCCGGCTAACACATGCAAAAGAAATCACACAGAATACCTGGGTGCTGAAAAATAAACCTGTAGGGAACTGAACTGGATGAGGTGAGAAGAGCGAGACTTCCAGGTAGAAGTGAATTTCACACTGGGTCTTGCAGGGGATAATCCAAGGGCAGTAGCGGAAGTGGATGGAGGATATTGCTGAGTTAAGGGACTGAAAGGTGGAGGTACCCAGGCAGGAAGAAACATGCTCGAGGAAGGGTTTTAAAAATTGGAGAGAATAACCTCACTCTGTCAAGGACCCGCAGGGCACTCTCCTCCAACAGCTCCTTATGGTGAAGATGGTGAGTGCCTGAGGCAGTGACCAGACCACATCCTGCCCTCCTGCTCAGGAGAGTGCAGTAACCTGCAGTGCCTGGGCTTTTGGAGACTCCCCACGGGTGTTATTTTGATGTTCTTGCCCAGAAGTAAAATAACACCCAACTAATGAGCTGCTGATTGCAAACTGTTGGAATTACTTCCTCCTTCCCTGTCCCTATTCTCACCTATCCTGGAGTGGCCTCACTTGGGCAGAAAGGAATGGTAGAAAAAAAGCAGATTTTCCACGCATTTCAGAGCAGGGTCAAATGAAAGGCACAATCAGGACTTCTGAGGGAGAGAGGAAGGGCAGAGAAAGGACTGCCTTGCTGCAAGACAAAGCTGGGTGAACAACTGACTCTTTCCCTCATTGACAAAGGAGAATGAGGGACTTGTGCCAGGCTGGCTTAAATTGACTGGAGAAAAGTAACTTTTGTAATTCATGGCCCTCTGCGTGCTCTGGAAATGCTGGCAAAGCAGTGAGACAGGCATGCACCCTTCAGGCAGAAAGAGCATGAACCGTGAGACAATTTCGGGCTCCAAGGTCAAGGATGGGGTTGCTCAAGGTGCCAGGGCAGCCTTGGGGAGGCAGGGACTGCTGGGGTAGAGGTCTGGCAGTCCCTGCTGACCTCTGGGTCTACCACTATCCCAGCCCCGCCTGCTGGGCTAGAAGGGGCTGCAACTGGCTCTGCCCACTTCTGTAATCACGTGGGGCAAGGTTAGTCAATCCAGGATGGCCACAGCTGGGTGCTGTGGGATGTTGAGGAGAGCTGGGAGACTTCTCTGTAGGGAGGGAGGGCACAATGAACAAATCCGAGATTTGTTCTGACTGTGGCAGGAGAGAAGCTAGTCTACCCTCTCTGTCAATTGGTCAACAAGACACTGGGTGTTTCCACTGGGCTCAGCATGGCAGCTGAATGTGGCTTCCACTGCCTAACTAATGGGTTTGGGGTGTAGACAGTGACTTAGCAAGGATGAGGTATATTGAAGACTTGCCCCCTCAGCCACTACCTAAACCTCAAAGAGGAGGAGACATCCTTGTTGATGGCCGATACTGGATTTCTCATCAGTGTTGGTGAGTGTGGCCAAGCCAGAGGTCATGATTTAGAACTAATAAATGTGAAGTTTCTTACATTTGAGTGGTCTGGGAAAATCCATAGTAATTACATGGTGTAAACCTGCTGTGATCGTGTGCTAAGTTGGGTGGCAGTTGAGTACTGCTGTGGTGAAGTAGAGAGATCCCTAAGGGCCAGAATGGTCAGGAAAAGTTTTGTGGAAGGGGGAGGACTGGACATAGGTGCTGATGGATGGGCAGACTATGGATAGGCAGAGGAAAGTGGGAAGGCATTCGGGAGGGAGGGGCAGCATAACCAAAGACACTGAGATGAACATGGTGAGTTTATGGGGCTTTAGAGGGTTTAGGCTGTTTGGAGCTTAGCAGGTGCTTTGAAGAGCATGGGAGAGAAGAGAGCACAGGTATCTGGAGCTTAGAGAGGAGCTCACTGCAGGACCCCACAGTGCTTAGGAATGCCTCAGCTGTCAGGGTCTTCTCCTGAGACGCATCCTCAGCTCCTTTGGGGCTTTAGGGAGATCTTTCATCAGAGTTCCAAGTGCTTCAGTTGCTTTTCAATTCCCCCTCACTCACTGAATTTCCATGGATGGGAGCCAAAAAAGCTGGTGTTACTTATCAGGCGTACTAAAACCCTGGTGCTGAAAGGATGAGGCTGCTCCAAAGGGACCTTTGAGAGAGAAATATGAGTGTCGTAGAAGTTTCTAAAGTCTTTTAAGCATGGACCCAAGAAGGCAGGAGGAGATGCTGAGGGGAGACCCTAAGGAAGAAGAAAGACTTTGGGTACAGGACTGGCTGTGAGGCCAGGAGCCTGGGCTTTAAGACAGGGGCAGGAGTGGGGAGAAGCTAGATAACATGAGAGTCTCAGGCCACTGCTATAAAGGTGCTGCACTGTGAGATCCTGGTTATCTGTAATACCTCCTCTTTCTGGAAGAGACATCAGGGCTCCCTTGAAAAGAGAACATCCAGGATCTGTCAAAAGGACAGGACAGAAAGAGGCAATAATGTTTGCTTTCACTACTTCTATTCAATTTTATACAGGAGTCCTAGGCAGAACAATTGGGCAAGAAAAAGACATTAAGGACATACACATTTGAGAGGAAGAAGTAAAACGGTCTTTATTTGTAGATGACATGATCTTGTTTGTAGAAAAGCCTAAGGAACCTATGAAAGTCTACTGGAGGGACTTCCCTGGTGGCGCAGTGGTTAAGAATCCACCTGCCAGTGCAGGGGACACAGGTTTGAGCCCTGGTCCGGGAAGATCCCACATGCCACGGAGCAACTAAGCCCGTGCACCACAACTACTGAGCCTGCGCTCTAGAGCCCACATGCCACAACTACTGAGCCCGAGCTCCGCAAGAAGAGAAGCCACCGCAATGAGAAGCCCGCGCACCACAACGAAGAGTAACCCCCACTCACCACAACTAGAGAAAGCCGTGTGCAACGCAGCAACAAAGACCCAATGCAGCCAAAAATAAAAGTAATTAATTAAAAAAAAAAAGTCTACTGGAACCAATAAGCAAGTTTAGTGTTGTGGGTTACACTATTAACAAATAATCAAAAAATGAAATTACGAAAATAATTCCATTCACAGTAGCATAAAAATGAATATAATACTTAATGAAATGAAATGAAGTGCAAGACCTGTACACTGAAAACCTCAAAACATTGCTGAGAGAAATTAAAGAAGATCTAAACAAATAAACATGTACTATGTTCATGGATTGGAAAATTCAATGTTGTTAACATAGGAATTGTCCCCAAATTGATCTATAGTTTCAACACAATCCATATCAAAATTCCAGCAACTCTTTTTGGGGTAGGATTTGGTAAGATGATCCTAAAATTTATATGAAAATGCAAAGGAGCTAGATAAATCAAACTAATTTTGAAAAAGAAGAACAAAGTTGGAGGATTTATTATAAAGCTATAGTAATCAAGACATTGACCAAAAGATAGGTACGTAGATCAATGGGACAGAATAGATTCCAGAAATAAACACTTACATTTATGGTCAGCTGATTTTGACAAAGCTGTCAAGGCAATGCAATAATCTTTTCTATAAATGATGCTGGAACAATTGGATGTCCATTTGCAAAAAAAAAGAACTTATATCCTTACCTCACACCATATGCAAAAATTAACTCAAAATGAATCATAGAGCAAAATGGAAGAGTTAAAATTATAAAAATTCTAGGAGAAAACATAGGAAAAAGCCTTTTTGAACATGGATTAGGCACAGATTTATTAGATATGACACCAAAAACATGAATTATAAAATTTTGATAAATTGGACTTCATCAAATAAAAAAAACTTTTGCTTTTCAGAAGATACCACTCAAAAAATGAAAAGGCAAGCCACAGACTGGGAGAAAATATTTGAAATCATACATCTGATAAAGGACTCATACCCAGACTATATAAAGAACTCTTATAACTCAATGAGAAGATAAACAAATTGATTTTTTTTAACATGAGCAAAAGGCTTGAGTAGGCATTTCACCAAAGCAGATATACAAATGGTTGTAAGCATATGAAAATATGCTCAACATCATTAGTTATAAGGAAATGCAAATTAAAACTACACTGAACCACTCTTACCCACCACTAGAATGGCTATAATAAAAGACTGACAATGTCAAATATTGACAAGGACGTGGAGAAACTGGGACTCTCATACATTGCCTTTGGGAATATAAAATGGTATACCTAACTTGGATAACAGTGTGGCAGTTTCTCAAACTGTTAACTATATATTTACCATATGACCTAGCAATTTCATTCCTAAGTATTTACTGAAGAGGAGTGAAGATATATATCTGTATAAACATATGCAAATGTTCATAGTTGCATTATTTTTAATAGCCCTCAAAGGGTAGCAAATATGCCACCCCCAAATATACATTTTTGGCATAAGGATTATTTTGAGAAACATCAGACACAGGAGAAGCTCTGAAAACACAGTAGAAGTTACTCTTTTGTAAGTGAAATTTACATTTATGAAGGAAATCTCCATTTGTAACGTTGTCTCCCTCTCTGTAAGGAAAAGGATGACTCTAAATCACAAGAGAATCTAAACAATGGAGAAAGCACTGACTTAAAACTGCGTATTAATCCTTACCCTTGTTTACCTTGCTTTTCTTGGTAACCTCTCATAACTCCACTACCAGCCTCCCCATACACAACTTTCTTTTGTCTTTAGCTGAAGATGGTATTTAAGCTAGTAGCTTAGGCCACCTAAGGGAGTTACTCATTTTATTCCTGGATATCTCCCATATGTACTTGAAGGTATACATGTTAATACACTTCCTTTTTAAAAAAAAATCTGTCTGGGTATTCCCTGGCAGTCCAGTGGTTAGGACTCCACACTCTCACTGTCGAGGGCCCAGGTTCAATCCCTGGTCAGGGAACTAAAATCCCACAAGCCACACTGGTGTGGCCCAAAAAAAAAAAAAAAAAAAATTAATCTGTCTTTCATTACAGGGGTCTCAGCCAAGAACTCAGAAGGGTAGAAGGAAAATTATTTTTCCCTCCCCTACACCCCAAGCTGGGTGTAATCCAAATGTCCATCAACTGATATATAATAGATAAACAAAATCTAGTACATCCATACAATGGAATACTACTTAGCAATAAAAAGGAATGAACTATTGAAAAACATGCAATGACATGGATGAGCTTCAAAAACATGCAAAGTAGAAAAAGTCAGACACAGTAGACATTTTGTATGATTTCATTTATATGATGTTTTTAGAAAAGGCAAAAGTATAGAGACAGAAAGCAAGTCAGAGGAGTGAAAGTGGGAATGGGATTGACTGTGTAAGAATAAGAGGGAAATTTTTGGTGCAATGGAAGAGTTCTAAAACTGGATTTTATGATAATTGTGATGATTGTATGACTGTTTAAAGTTACTTTAATTATCAAACTGTACACTTATGATGGTGAATGAATTTTTTTTTTTTTTTTTTTGCGGTGCGCGGGCCTCTCACTGTTGTGGCCTCTCCCGTTGCGGAGCACAGGCTCTGGACGCGCAGGCTCAGCGGCCATGGCTCATGTTCCCAGCCGCTCCGCGGCATGTGGGATCTTCCTGGACCGGGGCACGAACCCGTGTCCGCTGCATCGGCAGGCGGACTCTCAACCACTGCGCCACCAGGAAAGCCCTGATGGTGAATTTTATAGTATGTAAATTATACTTTAATAAAGCTGTTTAAAATAAAGTACAGGGAGACTCCTAGAGAGATCTCTGGGGAGAGGGTGTGGTGTATATGTGTGTGTGTGTGTGTGTGTGTGTGTGTGTAGTTGTCACAGGAAGAGAGAAAACATCTATGGGAGATAGTTATGAATTTAATTGCAGTGGAAAAACACAGGGGTTCTGGAGCCAGATTACTGGGTCTGAATCTTGGTTCTACCACTTACTACCTGTATGAACTTGAGACAAATGACTTAACCTCTTTGAGCCTCTGTGAAATGGGGCTCCTGTTAAATACCAAGGTAATTGTGAGCATTGAAGGTGATGTATGTAAATTGCTTAGTTCAGAGCCTGACACCATAGTAGGTATTTGCTGAGGGATAATTCTGGACCAATTACTTCTGCAGATGATTCAGGGCTTGGTAGTAACTGTAGAATTACGGGCTCTCTGGTATGTTGCAGCAGGATTATAAGTCTCTCACTGACCTGATTTAGCAGCTTATTAATGAGGAAGCCTAGGAGCATGGGCCAGAAGCCTTGGGGTTCAGTACTGGTTCTACCACAATCGTACTGTATAACAGTGCTCCCTGACCTCTCTGGTTTCCTAATATATACCCAACCTCCCAAATAGGGTTGTTGGGATGCTTCTGAAGTCAGAGCTCACTGCCAACATTGTGTCGTGTGTAAGGTAATGATGGCGCCGAGCACACATTGGGGGCTAGAGTCCAGTGTGAAAGAAATAGAATCTGACCAAGGTCCCTGTGCCTATGGGCTGGGATATGTGAATATTAGCTTAGCAGGAGGCCATGGAAATTTTCGTAAACTAAACTGGCATTTGGAGCTGAACGGGAAAGATGTGAACACAGGATGTTACTGAAAACGGTGACGGGCAGGGCTGCTACCTGAAGTTTTGGCAGGCTTCACCCCCTGCCGGTTGATTGAAGAAGGATGTTGGATCATCAGGAAACAGGGATTTAAAATGATCCCACAGGAAGGTGTGAATAACAACAGAAGCAACAAACAAAGCCAGCCAGGCCAGGTCTGGCTGGGGGTGGGTTGGGGGCGTGTCAGTTGAGAGACAGTTCTCACTCTCTTCAACACTTTAGGAATTTCTGAGGAAGAGCCCAGCTGGTATTCAAAGGTGGCTTTGTGATAGATTCCTTCCCCTCCCTTCCCCTCCTCCGTTAATCTCTCCTGGAGGAGCAGAGGGGCAAGTAGGGGCTTGAGGGGGTAGCTCGTTTCTGGTTCAGGACACTGGTAGCCCTCCACGTAACAGTGTGCAGTGGACGCTCGCTATACTTCTGGATGCCCAGCACAAGCTCCTACCCTTTTCTAGTAAGATCACTTGGATTCTTTTTTTGGGAATTTTCTCTCCTCATTATGTACAGTCTAGGTGGGGCTGTCAATACAGGTAAACTGCCCTCCTCTGGCCAATTAAACTCTCCCTCCTGGACTCTTTGAGTTGAGATGAGTGATGGATAAGGATGGGGAAAAAAAACCCCAAAACACTGTTGGAGAGGAAATGATGCCAGGCCCTCACTCAACTTTTACTTACAACATGAAACCCAGCCCTGCCCGAGTTTCTCAACTCTCCATCTATTTTGTGAGCCCCTGATATCATTCCAAAAATTTCTGTTTTGCTTAAGTTAGCTGTGGTCCATTTCTGTTTCAAAGAACAGACATGGGGCACGGCTCTGGCACTCTTGCTCGGGGCAGTTTTCATAGAGGACATGCAAGGGGGGCAGAAAGAGCCCAGCTTCAGTCACCTACTTTAGTTATCGACTCCTCAACTTTCTAACCATGTGACCACAGGCAAGTCATTAAATCCCTCTAAGCCTCAGTTCTGTAAAATGGAAATACTATTGCTTTGCAGAACTAATTTAATTCATTAGGATTAAAAGCATTTATTTATTCCTCCATTTACTGTATGCCCAGCAGCCACCATTTTCTTGGCACTCTGAGGAACCAGAATAGAAAAGTGAATAAGACAGACATAGCACAGTCCCTGTCTTCATGGAGCACATACTCTAATGGGAAGAGAGTCATTGAACTTAATGTTTACAAATCTGGTGACGTAATAGTTCAAGGCCCTGTGGGTGTGGTTTGTAAGGGGATCCAGTAGAGGGCCACATATGGAAGGCCCTTAATAAATGTGACTTTCTTTTCCCCTTCTTTCTCCTGGCTGTTGTCTTAGTCATGGTTCCTTTGCCACTGAATAGCCCACTTGTATCCATGTTCTTAGAGTAGAATTAGGATGCTCCAGAGAAGTCCTGATTTGATTCAGTGACTGAAAAATTGCCTATTGTGTTTAAAGCAGAAGTTGGAAACCACTCAACCCACCAGATGGGCCAACTTGGTGGGGGGGTCCTTGCCACAGGATAAAGGGAGGCCAAAATTGAAAGGATGATGAAGGGAATAGGAAGGCACTAACACCTTCAGAATTGACTATGTCTCAGGCTAATAAGGTTTGCTAAGAGTCAAGAAGGGAGAGGCGTGCCTAGAGTCGATATTGACAAAACAAGAGCATGCAACTTCTCTAATCCACTAGGTACCCTTTCTAGCATAAAAAGTCTCAAAAATGATTCACAAAATGTTAGCACCAGAAAAGACTTTAGAGAACATTTAGGAATCTCTTTCATTTACATATGGGAAGTCAAAGTTCACTGGAATTAAGCCTCTTATCTGTGTCCTGGGTGTGTAATCTGTGACACATTTAGACCCCTGCTAAGTAGTGAGAGAGCCCAGACTGGTTCCTTTTTCACGTGGACAAATCTTGGCGGATATGCCCCCTGAGAAACAGTCTAGGTTAACCTCTCCAAGGGCAGGCACCAAGGGAGTGAAGCTCTGTGCTAGGTCCTGGGGAGGGACAAAGACAGTAAGACACGAGTCTTTAGGGTCCTTCTGATATAGTTGGAGAGCTGAGGTGCACACAATGCTATATAATCACACAAAGCAGTGATAAATGGGAACTGCTCATTGGTCATGGTCACAGAGATGGTACCATTTCCCTCTCAATATCTGGGAAACCTGTTTGATAATTTCTGTCCACATTTCTCCCCAGTCTCCTACTGGAGGTGCCTTCTCCTCGGAGACCTGTATCTATTAATAGTAGTAATATCTTCCAATCACAAAGGCTTGAAATATTTTTCCTCTCTTTTCCTCATCCCCACATGCAGTTAGTGACTAGGTCCTGTTGATCTGCTCCTTAAATTCTACCTCATTCTGTCCAAAGACACCAAGTAGTATTCTTAGTACGCAGCTCTTATGTCATTCCCCTGCTCAAAATCCTTCTGGGTGTCGCGGAAGAATCTGTAGAATGAAACCCAAACTCCTTAGCTTAACATCTGTTTTGCCTCATGATCGACGCCCGACTCCCATTCTCCCACTTCTTCTCTCAAGTTCTGCTACTTTCCTGTATATCAACCGTGTCTTTTTTTTTTTGGTTCTTTGACATCTGGGGCTTGCTGACCCCAGAGGGACAGCTCCTCCCAGGGCTAACCAACTCCTAGAGGTGGTAAATGACTAGCCCCTGAGTGCACCTTTCAAAGGCAGAGCAATCAATCCAGAGCCCGCACTCCCATCCACCCCCTCTATTGGGCTTTCCCACCTAGGGCTACTATTCCTCTGCCCGAAACACCCCAGGGCCAAATACCGAACAACTAGGAATGATCTCTGTGCCCCTGAGCCCACTGAAATTATTCACATTTGCCAGTCGCAAGCCTGCTCACTCCGTCTTGCCCATTTTTTCCCATGGAAACCACAGTAAAAGCTCTTGCTCATGTTTTCCCCTGTTCCTTCTGCTTCTTGACCAATCCTGAGTCTTCCCTGTGTGGCCCCCTGTGGTATGGCATGCCACCTTCTCCTGGGACCTGTGAGTATAACTATCTTTTCAATGGCAGTCCTCTCCTAATCAGTTGTTCTTGCCAGACCTAAACAATAATAAAACCTATACTTGTTCTCGAGGAGCTCTCTCTGCTTCCCAAATAAGCCCCTGCTCTCCTACACCCATGTCTTTGCCCGTGCTATTCTTCATTCTCCCTCTGCAATTTTGGCATCTTACAATCCTATCTGTCCTTCAATGTACTCTTACCAGCACTGGCTTGAATCACTGGGGATTTAAAGATGAGTGTGCGAGGTTCACAGTGGTTCATGACTGGTACCATAGGGTTGGCCAAAAAGTTCGTTCGGGTTTTCTGTCTCATGAAAAGCTCAAATGAACTTTTTGGCCAACCCAATATGTCACACAGTAAGTGGAAGACAGGGTCAGGCCTCAAAGCCTAGTAGGCTTTCTTTGTGTCCTTTTCAATCATTGTATTGGCTCAGGTCCTTTTGAGTATGTGCAACAGAAACTGACTAGCCAACTTGAGCACAAAAGGATTTCCTGGAAGGATGTTCGGGCAGCTCAGGTAATGGGAGGAGCTGAAGGACTAGACCTTGGATGAAGTGGGAACAAAGGCAGTCCCAGTGATATGAGTCCTTGAATCTTCCCTTAAGATCCCAGTCTTTAATAGGACTCAGGTCAAGTCTACTCCTTTAAAGTTTCAAATATCTGAAGGTGAAAATTTGAGGGAACCCCGCCTGGTCAGGTGTAAGTCCTGGATCATTTGGCTATGGTAGGGTGTTTGGGAGGGGGCAAGGTAACCAAACACTAATATGATTATCACTCCCATGTATTAGAAACTTTTCCCAAAGGAAAAGGGAACTGTTGAGGCCCGGGCACATACCCTAACTTGAGTCGCCTACAGCCATCTTTCTAATATTTTAAATACTGTGCTCTCCAAATAAAATTGGATAATGGAAGGGTTGGATGAAAACAGCTCCAAAGCAAAGCATCTTTAACAGTTCCACAAATAGTCATTGAATGCTTACGCTGTGTAAAGTACTATGCTAGACACTGGCTGGGGAAAGAAATAAGGTTGGGATGTGAAAATCAGTAAGATCTGGCTCAAGGATAAGATAAGCATATAAATCACGACAGTACAAGTCAGGATAAAGGAAGCAACGCTCCAAGAGGTACAAAGTGCTGTGAGGTTTTACAATATGGAGAGATTCCTAAAATTTATATGCAGAGGAAAACCAAAAAACTAAAGTCCCTATTTTCCTTCTTATTGCAACTTCATCATATGCTGGAGAATCTATACATGCATGACTCCATGCGGAAAGGAACACCATGTTCTTATTTTCATCTACTGCAGTCCAGCTGCCAATTCAAACATCTGTCACCCTTTAAATGTGCACTTAGGGAAGCATCAGTTTTAGGGGGCTCATGTGCCACTGCCAAGCCCTGCTTAGATGGACTGTATAAACATGGTACCTGGGAAGGAAAAAGGGACTTGCTGGAGGAGAATCCTGCCTATTCTCCTGCGAAGATTGCAGATGTTCAGGGAGACACTTCTGAAAGTCTGTGGGCACAGACAAGAAGAAAGCCGTGTGCAATTCTTACTGATAGGGTTAAGGACAGAGTCCTTTGCTGATAACATCGCCATACAAGGAGTTTGCTGCAATATTTCGTAACTCATGAGCTGCAGGCCCAAGGCCATGCTGTTGCAACATATTTGGATCCATCTCACGTTATGGTGGTGAGAGTGAGACAAAGAATTTAAACATCTGGTCCCGTTGGGATTACCCAAACAACCTCTTTATTGAGAGCATCAGGTGCACCTCATGACCTCTCAGGGTCAGGAAAGATCAGCTTAGGATCTGATACAGGGGCGGGGAATCTGATATGGGGTCTTCCTCAATTACCACCAATCATTTGGCTTATCTTTAGTCAGTGGTTACGGGAGGAGGTGGGGACAAAGGGGATTCAGAGGAAGGGAAGGCTAAAGAAGCAGTGAGATTAAGGAGGGAGGAGGGTGCATATGCTTGGGAACAGGTGGGAGAGGAAAGGAAGAACAGGAGTTGTGAGCACGGTTTTCACTATTGAAGTAGGGGAGCGTAAGTAAACAATCAGTCTCACCTTTAGCAGTAGACAGCCAGGAGGTGATCCGTTGAGGGAGAAAATGAGCCAGTCAATTAATATTTCTGTAGGCCCACTTTGGGTCAGGCACAGCTGCATCTTCTTTGACTTGGGAACTTACTTAGGGACAGAGAAACCTCCAGCATTTGCACTTGGAGACATACAAAGATGCAGCAGACACCTCCTCACCCTTAATGAATACATGGGCCTCGTCTCTAGAATGTAGCTTTCTTTTAGCCAGATGTTCGGCCTCCAGCCCTGGGTCAGAGAGCTGAGACCGCTTTTGTTTGGAAGTTGAGAGTTCATGCTCCACACAAATGAGACGCCCTCAATCTTAAGGCTCTGGTCAATACTGGGGGAGTCAGAGTGGGCAGGGGTGGATTTAGCTCACCGCTCATAGTCATGAGAAGGAAGAGCAGAGCCTCCCATTGAGATTTCTGACATTTATCTCCAGGTGAGGTTGTATTAAGTGGAACTATATGAAACAGTTGTTTTTCTAGGTCAAAAAAGTGGTTGAATATCAGTAATATCATGTGGCTTAACTTAATACATAACATACATTGTAAATTATATATGTTGATGATAATTTGTTAGATGAAATATTTAAAAATTATCATTTTTGTAAACCTGCTTTGTCATCTCATCATTCTTTTATTTTTATGTTTTAAAGTTATTTATTTATTTATTATTTTTGGCTGCGTTGGGTGTTCATTGCTGTGAGCAGGTTTTCTCTAGTTGCGGCGAGCGGGGCCTACTCTTCCTTGCGTTGCGTGGGCTTCTCATTGCAGTGGCTTCTCTTGTTGCGGAGCACTGGCTCTAGGTGCACGGGCTTCAGTAGTTGTGGCACATGGGCTCAGTAGTTGTGGCACACGGGCTTAGTTGCTCCACGGCATGTGGGATCTTCCTGGACCAGGGCTCAAACCTGTGTCCCCTGCATTGGCAGGCGGATTCTTAACCACTGCACCACCAGGGAAGTCCCTTGTCATTCTTTTAAAAATAATATATTGGGATCTTTAAGGAAATGGAAGTGACCCTTCTTGACTCTGGCTAAAACTGGTTCTACCTTTATCTTGGGACCCTCTGACACACATTTACATGAGCATCACATGCTGGTCAAGACCCAGAGCACATCCTTAGAAGTGCTTCTCATGTTCAAGTCTGAGTCTTTTGCTGAATGTTATACCTCAGCCTCATTTCTATAACTGTCTAAATCTAACTTTTCCTGTTATGTATTTTTATATCACTGTATCTGTTTGGTCACCAGATGGCTGCTCACAAACATCTTTTCTACCTCTTCAAATTTTCTGCAGCCTCCCAAACTCTTGCTCTGCAAACCACGTTTAACTTCCTACAATGTTTGACATTAATTCTAAATCCACTAGAGAATTCAGGCCAACATAAAACCTATTCATTTAGTGCAGCAGCTGTCAAAAGCCCACCTGGCTGACTCCGAATGTACAGATGCTGTTGTAGGAGGGAAAAAACGGCTTAGCATAGGTCCCTCCTACCATTTCTCTTCCTCTGCTTCACTGAGCTCTTCAAAAAATGAAACAAGATCATTTGCTTCACTTTGGTCATACTGTGTGCCTAAGTGTATACTATTGTTATATGTGCTCATTTTTCAACAAAGATTTACTGAGACCCAATTTCATGCCAGGCATTGAAGATTCGATGGTGCATAAAATTGACATGATTCTTGTTGTCATGATGTTTACAATCTAGTAGGTGATACAGATAAGACTGATGATATAGGCTGTAAGCACCACATAGGAATGACTGGAGGCTACAGGGTGCTATGGGAGCACAGTCATTCCTTACCATAGGGGTCTGAGTGTCTACTTGTCCCAAGCACTGTTCTAGAGCCTAGAGGAAGAGATGATAAATAAGTAAACTGGGAGGCCTGTTTGAGCAGGCAACATTTGAGCAGGGTACTGAATAGTGACAGGATCCAGGAATCAGGGAAGAAGAGTACGGTACACTGGACCCAGAATGAGAAGCCAAGGAAGACTTCCTAAGGATGGTGATGTCTGAACTGAGCCCTGAAGGATGAACTGGAGTTATCCAGGTGATGGTGGCTGGGGTTTGGTGGAGAAGTGTTCCAGGCAAAGGAAGCAGGATATGCAGAAGCCCAGGAGAGAAGGAGTGGAACATATAAATTTGTGACTGAAAAAGATGAGTGTGTGGTAGATGATCACTAGCTCCTCCTTTGCCTGGTAAAATTGTTTTGATTGTGTAAGGGCCAGTATTTTTGGGTACCTTCTCGTCTGTTTTAGTAGCCTTACTGATACACCAGTCCGAATGTGTCTAGACAGCTGACAGGACGTGCCAGCGGAACTCCTGCCATCTGGTGGACAGACAGAACATCACAATGCATAGAAGATTAGCATTGCTATAACGTCGGGCTCACAGCATCCCCGATTATCGCAGTTTTCCATTCAAAGGTATAAAAGCCCTGATGTGCTAAAATTTTTTTAAAGGTTAAGGAAGAAGTATATACAAATGTTCTCAGGCCCTACTCCCCTGTATGGGGGAGATGAAGGGAAAATTGGGGCAGAAAGAAGAACAACTGTGTACTGCGTCAACATTATACTTAGGAAACAGGCTCTCATTCCTCCAAACAATAGATAGGCATATCAACCCCGTTTTGCAGTTGAGGAAACCAAGACTCTCAGTAAAGGGAAAAGCCAGCCTTGGCTGACTCCTTTACATTATACTGCCTCTAGGGTTTTTTTCGATTGTTGTTTGTTTTTTATCTTTTAGCCGTGCTGCTCGGCTTGTGGGATCTTAGTTCCCCGGCTAGGGATCGAACTCTGGGGCCTTGGCAGTGAGAGCGCTGAGTCCTAACCGCTGGACCACCAGGGAATTCCCTAGGGTTTATTTTTAATCGACAAAGGGTGAGTAAGGGGGCATTAGTTCCCCAGTTGTGACATCTATACTTTTAAGTGTGAGGACCTCAATGAAAATACTTAAGGCCCCATTCGGTGCTCAAAAGGCATTAAAACTCTCCATTTTACTCAACAATATATACATCAGCTGGTTCCCAAAGAAGAGAACCTCAAATGCCACATATGTTATAATGGACACATTTCCAAAGCTAAAAAAAGTAGAATGCGTTTCTAACAATTTCACACTACTTCTAGTTAGAAAGACATTCCAACGCAATTTGGATGCAGAAAATATTGGAATTCTCAGAACACATCAATGAGGACTGATTTTTTGTAACAGAAGCTGCCTCAGAAAAATCCAAGATGAATAGGGTCCTGCTCGTATGAAGATGAATCGCATTAGCAAAGCATAATCAAGTGTGTATATAATGATTTCCCATAGGAATTTACACATGGCTTATAAGTCATTAAAACAAACTGATTTTGTTGTTGTTATGGTGCTTGGCACACAGTAGGCGCTAAAACCATGACTATAATAATTATAAAATTTTTGCTCACTTGCCTCTTATACAAGGATGTTAAGGGTTATTACAAACAGAATGTCCACCAGCTGTTCTCTGTCTCTGAGGTCAAAGCGGTGGGAATTGGAGTGGAGAAAAATTAGAAATGATATGGATGGGAAGGGGGTGAGAAGCTGGGAAATTTTAGGACAGACTACCACGGGAAAATGTTGTAATCCTGTAGATGTTTAAGAATGAAAGTGGCTGCCTTTAGGCTGAGATTATTTTGGTGGGGTTTGGAAATAACCCCTGGTGTCAGGTCCTTCGTCAACCCGTTTTGACTGAGTACTTAAGTCTCTAAGGCGTTGATAAGAAACGTGTGTGTGTGTGTGTGCGGGGAGGTGGGGTGGTGGGACATAAAACAGTCTCTACCTTCCTACAATCTGGGTACAGGGAACCGAGAAAACGATCATTTGGATTGGAGTGATCAGGGAAGGTTTTGTAGAGGAAGGAGTGGGACTACTGGTAGCCTAGTAACAATGAATGCATCTGGGCTAAGGGAGGGAAAGGCAACTAAAAGTCCAAAGACCCCTTTAGGGCTATCCTGAACCTAAAGCCTGGCATCAAATCATGCCTTCTTTACACTACATATTTGTTGGTGGGGGGAGTGGGAGGGGACAGTCGACTGGAGATTATGTAAGGAGGGATGAGGCATTTCATTTTTCTTACCATTTGGTGTCACTCCCTATCAAATAAGTTGTACCAAACAGGAAAATAGGCACCCTTCTTAAGAGAGGCTTTTGGCTTATATCTTGCCAAAAGAAGCAAATTAATTAAGTGTAACTTAAATGCATGCACTCAACAAATATCCATTGAACACCCACTCAATAAATGCCTAGTCACACTGTACAGGGGCAAACAAAAAAGATGTTTCTTCATAATACGCAACATAGAGATGTAAAGATGCTGGTGTTTAACACATAAAAGTGATTGAAATTTTAAAGAGGAGTACACATTTGATATGGCCATTTATGGAGTTTGAAAATAAAAAGTGAAAATGACAAAAAGGACACTCACAGAACACCAGACATTCATTTCACTAACCTTGGGGAAAAGGGTAAAGGAGCATTGATAATATTTGTCTAAAGATTACTCATATACATACACATACAGTGGGGCTGGTTTTGATTTCAGTCAGAACATTTGTGTGTAGGAAGACCAGCAACATGCCAGAAGAAACAGAGAAACTTCTATCGGGTAAAAAAGCAGTAAGATGAGTGTCTAGAGAAATTCGAAGGTGGCTGGATTCCCGGGCCCCCTGCTCCTTTTGCTTATGGACAGAGCTGAAACAACAATGTGAGGCTACGGAGCCATACATCTGTTTCTGATTTACTGTCTTAGTCTTGTCCTAGTTGGAGTCATTTCTAGATCATATGCTACAGTCTTGAGAGAAATTACAGAAGGAATTTACACAAAGGGTGAATACACAGTTAAATATACACATATAAAAACACACCATGAATAGAATGTAGACAAGAAACGTATGCAAAAATTAGAAAGAATTGTCAGATGGCTCTTTCATTTTCTGATTTGTGCCACTCACCCCTGCAGCTGACAGTGTTGTTATTACTGTTCTGATTTCAGGATGTCGGAAGCCTATCCCTTGGTTCATCTTCTTGGTTCCCTACTAGAGTGGGTGACCTTGGCCTTCTCTAAATCTAGAACTAAAGATCAATCTAGAAGCTATTTGGTCTTCATTTCCCTTCATAAGATAGGATTAAATTTTCTAGTGTTAAATCCATTACTTTCCTCAAAGAATTGCTTCAGTAGGGTCCAAGATGGAATCTGCTTAAGGGCTAGGACAGTGTCATGTGTTAAATTTAAATGAGCATTTTACATACAGTGCATCAAAATTCTAAACCATTTACATCTTGGGAGTTCCCTGGCAGTCCAGTGGTTACCACTCAGTGCTTTCATGGCTGGGGCCCTGGGTTAGATCCCTGATCGGGGGACTAAGATCCCATAAACCCCAGCACGGCCAAAAAGATAGAACATTTACATCTGTTTTGTAGTCATCTTTCTTGCCTTATAAAGGGCTTGTACATACTCTCCAAATAAGTTTTTCCATCCTCTAGAATTCTTTTACCTACATTGCTAATTTTTTAAAGTACTCAAGACAGAGATTAGGGAAATTCTATTCTTAGTTCATTTTCTTCTATTGAGAAAAAAAAAATAGCTCAGATTAAGCAAACTATTTTGCAATCTCTTTCTTCTGAACTTTTTATAATTTTGTCACCCAACTTCCAACTGCTTTGCGAAGATCATGCCTTTTTACTTCAGGTATCTAAAATGTCGTTATTTACTATATACTTGCCTTAGCACTGAACTTTGTGGTGACTTGAAAATCTTGCTGTAGCATTAACAGTATTAACTAATTCCGATTACTTATCTAGTACATGGGTGATAATATCCAGCTTTCAAGAAAGGAAGATAGTTCAAACACCTAATTTGACAAAATTAGGAAATGACAACATCAGTTCTAAGAACATAGGAAAAAATCTGAACAGAGAATTGACATTTCTGCCTGGCGTTAGTGTTCTTTAAAGACCATAGACAGCACACACAGTTGTAGGCGGAAACAATACATCTGCAGACACTGGCAGACAGCATTACCCGCCAAATTTGGCCACAGTTTCTTAAGATAAATAACTTTTCGGTGACGCGTAGGGCTGAAATTACATAAACAGCAGAAATTACTAAGACCTAAGCCTACGAGTTTTGTGGGTTTCAAGATTTCATGCAATCAATATTCTGACATCTGTAACACCATTTTATTACTGATGCCAGGAACGTAAGAGATTAATAACATCACTTGATGACTTATGTTCAGATTTTGAATAAACTAAGTTTAATTCTTTGGAATAACCATTCTTGAGCCACATTTTTATTTAGGTCATTAAGACAACCATAAGCATCTCCTTATAAGGAAAAGTTTCATTAAAAATGCTAGAGAGCTGCAGCCTGTTTTGAAAACCAATACTTGTAGCTTGTTGTATTAATAGTTATAAATGTCTAAGGCTTATTAAATGAAAACACCCATAACAGCTTTATCTCAACAGTCTGAGCAATAAGAATTTTAAAAAGCTGACAATGAAAAATAGCTGAATATTCTGGGAGATTCCATAGTAATAGGAAATGGCATTAACTAGTTACCTTCTCAATCTTTCCCTAGAAATGACTATTCTGCCTATTAATATCATCTTTTAGGGAGATATCTGTCGTTATAGTGTTCAGAAGGCTGAAAAACCTGAAGAATATGAATAGGGAAGCTCCTTCCTAATTTTTAACTACAAAACACCAAAAATTGAGGCAACATTCTCTAGTGGGATTGAAATTCCCTGAGAACTAACTTGTAACACTGGATATCTTTTAAAACACTAGCTCCTTTTACCTTCCCTTACATATCAACCAAATTCTATTCTTAAAGTCGAGTATTTCAACTTTTCTATTCAAAAGACGTTAATGGAAAGTTGAAACCACAGCACTGAATATTAAACTTTCTTAGAGAATGTCTCCTTAGTTGCACTTATTCAAAAGACGTTAATGGAAAGTTGAAACCACAGCACTGAATATTAAACTTTCTTCTTAGAGAATGTCTCCTTACTTACTTGCACTTTTGGTAAATTTTTCTTCCTGTTAATTTTCTGAGAATATGTTAACTTGATTGTGAGCCACATTTCTATAAAGAAATACATCCATCTTTCATATATTACTTGAGTCAGGTCAATGTTTGTTAATCTACTACCAACTATTTGCTGAACAGAGAGTTCATCAGTCTCAGAAGGAAAATACTCCTAGTGGTCAATACTTTTTTAAAAAAGGGCATTTTTCGGACTTCCCTGCCTGGTGGCGCAGTGGTTGAGAGTCCGCCTGCCGATGCAGGGGACACGGGTTCGTGCCCCGGTCCGGGCAGATCCCACATGCCGCGGAGCAGCTGGGCCCGTGAGCCATGGCCGCTGAGCTTGCGCGTCCGGAGCCTGTGCTCCGCAACGGGAGAGGCCACAACAGTGAGAGGCCCGCGTACCGCAAAAAAAAAAAAAAAAAAAGGGCATTTTTCAAATGAGTAGTCTGACATTGACATAAAAAATACAAAAGGATGACTTTATTAAACATACAAATTCAAGAACATTCAAGTTTTTTTTTTAAAAAAGATTACAGCATGAGAAGATAACAGATCAATGGTAATGGTATATATATATATATAATACTTGCCAAATGGAGTATAGATAAGACATACTAACTTCAGTGCTCAAAACAACAAAAAGAATGTTGTATCTTCCTTAGCTGTATTATAACTCTATGACTACTAAGTGGGAAACTTCTCAGCAGACCCCACTCGCAGACTTATTTCCCATAGTAAATTTGTTATGCTGTCATTGATATATATATCATTTTGAAATGTCGTAATACATAAACCTCTATCTTAGTTCCTTTTCTACATTGCCTACTTCATTAGAACTCTTCCCAACCTACCCCAAGACTCTAGTAAGCATCCTTCTCTGAGCAGGACCAACTTGGTCAAAACAGGATATAGAATGGCTCTAGGAAGAGGAAAAATCTCCAATAATATTCTCAATTCTGTGTTCACTTTTCCTTTTAGCAGCTACCTAATCATATCTAAGATGGTATGCAAAAACCACACACGTTCAGAGAAAAGGAAAGCATTTTGGACTATCAATCAAAAACCATACACGTTCAGAGAAAAAGAAAAGCATTTTGGACTGTCAATCTTTACCTTAGTCCTGCAGCTTCCCTTTATCAACCAGTGAACACATTATTTTAATTTCTCAACTGTGAACACAGGCAATATTTAACAAAGCACCCAGAAACTTTGTGGAAAGTATAAAATTTCCAAGGAGAATGTGTTAGGTGGGGGTAGAGAAGGCATAAAAATCAAGAGAAACCATTAAGAAAAACATGGCAATTCACACAAAAAATGCTTTCACAAAATACTTTTAAAAAATGAATAAATTCAATTTCAAGTAATATCCCCCCAATATTTTCATTGTTTTAGTGTTCATAAAAGGTATAATATATGCCTCTAGAAAAGGAAATTATCTTCTTTACCTACAGAATGGTTAGAGTACCAGCATCAGGTGGTGTTTTCCAAAAGTACAGATAGTTCAAAGAAACCAGTAAACTAGGTCTTTTGACTCATTTAATCCCTGTCACAACCCTTAATTTTAAGACTCGTACCTTCAACCCCTATGTACTAGGCTAAAACTGCTCTTATTTCTGCATATGGCAGTGACAAGTAATTAGGGAAATGAAAGATCTGATCCTACTCGGGTAGATCTAACTCAAAGATCATTTTGTTAGTCTAAGAACTATCCTAGTCATCTTAAGTAATCTTAATCCATATTTTAGAATCTGCCAGGAGAGCAAATACTAAAATTTTTAAACAAATTATTCACCCTGCCCGGGTCTTCAATCAAGAACTTATGGCTATTACAAATAACTCTTTTTCACCTCACCTCACAATACACAACAGCAAACTTTAAAGAACAATAATCATAAGCTCATATCTTTGAAAAATGGATGCAACAAAGCTTCTTCTGCTGTTATTCTTGAAGCCGGATTTAGATCTAGGAGTTTATCAAGCAGGTCGTAAGCTGCATCAGGTACCTCATCCCAGCCTTCTAGATTGGTAGGAGACTCATCAAAATTACCCCCACAGCCATTACTGTCCCCTTTATACAATGAATTCCCTGAGTGTTGTGCTTTAGGTGTTTGTATGAGGTGAGCAGCTTTATGGTCCATCTTCTCTGAAAAAGTTGGGTCTTGAGAAGTGAGCTCTTGTATATCACTTGTTAATTTAGGAGTGTTAGAATTTACACCTCTGAGCTTCTCACAGAGTTTTCTCAAGTCTTGTGCTGGAACTTCTTTGCTACACAATATTGATTTTCCTAAAAGAGAAAAAATATACATATTTTATATTATTTGAATATATCAGAAGTCTCTCCCATGAGAAACATGCAAGTCCAACTGCATCTTTTTGGATATACTTACACTGAATAGGAGATAGAACATCATGTGCTATATTTAAGTTGTGTTTTACCTTACATAGTTGAAGGTCAAATCATAAAGCGAAAGATAGTAAGTAGAAAGCAGTGACTTAATAAGTAAAGGACTCACTTGACTCTGTCAAAGTCTCCAGCTTCATTATATTCTTCTGTAATCTTTAATCAGCTGCAGCTCCCATTCCCTCTCCCCCTTCCAAGCTTCTACACGCCTCTGACTACATGGTTCCTGTCTTTAATTAGGATGCCCTGCACCTCCCCCGCAACTCCGTGCTCAGAATACTCCCACTTTCGGGCACCACTCAGTTCAAGCATAACCTCTAAGAGGCCTGACACTCACAGAGTTGATCATTCTAAGCTTCTGTTATATCCTCTGAAGGTTTCTATTATTACTTTTGCTATTCTGTATTGTAACTGATAAAATATGTCTGTCTCACCTGCTAGACTATGAGCTCTTTGAAGATAGAGACTATCTTATTTGTCTTTGAACACCCAAAACCTAGACATCCATACTAGGTACATACTAGGTTCTCAATTAATGCCTGTTGGACTAGACAAAAAGGCACTATTCAGCTTCTCACTTTGTCTTTGTTCAAATATCACATCCTTATTACAGATGCAGTCCTTAACCAACCTATTAAAAATAGCAAAGCGTTCTTCACTCCCTTTCCCCTTTTATTTTTCTCAATACCACCTGTCTGTATGACAGTATGTATCTGTTTATTTTTTCTCCCCCATTAGAATTTAAGCTCTATGAGAAGAGACTCAATAATAGTCTATCTAACCTAGTACCCATACGGTCTCAATATATGTTTTAAAATCAGTTAATAAACCAACCAGATCTTCATTTTAAAAAATATAAATGTCTTTGAAACAATTCCCCCAAAAAATTATTAGACATGGGCAAAAATAAGCTAGGTACACAAATAGGCAATAGTCTGTTACTTTTGCCGTATTATTTCCTTATTAAATAGAAATGGCTCTAAACAATGAGTTTGCACAGCACTTAGATTCCTTTCTGGGGCATGTGGATTGTTAACAAAACAATCTATCTCTGGATGATAAAAAGTTACTTTTACATACACTCATCTCTGCTGGATAGGTGGACTAAGGTGGTGGGAAAAAAGGTGGTGGTGGGGAAGCAGTGAGGGGACAAAGGAAATAAACTACCCAAAACTAAGTTTGTGAGGGTATAGCGTGTTAATCCTGTTTTACTTTTAAATCTATTTCATTATTCCTATTCTCTCTAAAAAATTATAGCCAGAGGAGAATAGCTCAAGGTTTTTCTTCTGAATTTATTTAATTCAACGAGTACTTAATGACAGTCTACAATGGGGCCAGGTCTAGGAGTTGAGGACAGAGGGGAAGGTTACACACAACACAAGAGAAGTAGAGAAGTGCTCCTGCTGTTCTGGTAAGTCTCTTTGGGTCATAAAGGGGAACAAGGTCATTGCTGTTGAAGTTCTGAATCCTTTTGTATTCAGCCCAAAGTTATAGTAAGATTTGACTAGAATACAGCTGACCCTTGAACATCGAGGGAGTCAGGAGGGCTGACCCCATGCAGTCAAAAATCTACATATAAATTTATAGTCTGTCCTCCGTATCTGCAGTTCTGATCTGTGAATTCAACCAACTGTGGATCGTGCAGTACTGTAGTACTTACTGAAAAATATCTGCAAATAAGTGGATCCAAGCAGTTCAAACCCATGTTTTTCAAGGGTCAGCTGTAACTACAGAAGTCATACTAATGAAACTAAGACAAGTACTATATAGCATTTTTTAAAATATGAGAACAAGCATTACAATGATAAATCGCTAAAAGCCCTTGCCTGATATACTATCATGATGCTTGCCCTACAATATTTTTTTGTTAGATGTTGCACTTCCATTTTTGGTCATCATTTACTACTACAAATGGGGGAGATTTGAGGTCTTCAACAAAATGTTTTAGCGTCTGATAAATTTCATGTTCATAAACTTCTTATGAAGTTACTCAATAGCAGATGATAGTTTTCCCCAACAGTTGAAAATAAACATTCTCATGTAAGAATACAATTTCCAAGGCTTTGCTTCATGGTTCCATTTCCCACGTGTATATGTAATATCTCACCCTATCACCCTCAGATAAAATTTTCTTATTATAGTTTCAAGAAAGGTACAAGTCGTAGACTGACTGTGCTGCTGAACCACAACCGCCACTAAGCCTTCCTGGTGGGTCAGACCACGGCACTGGTGCCCAAGCGAGGGACAATCATTTTTGCAGTGGTTCTTACTCAGAAATAGTTCTTGGTCAAAATCACTTGTTTTTTCAAACTAACAAGTCTCAACACTTTCTAGGTATCATACTTTTCTGAATCATATTTTCCAAGAATAGGTGGGGTGAGACAGGCATATGTATTTCTTGAAGTTCTCTCAGATAATTCTGATATGCACCCCTGATTAAGACCCACTGATTCTGGGGCTGGGCAAGAGGCAAGCCCAGCTACTTTTGAGGTGGGCTGACTGAAATTCTGTCCCAAAGGAGTGTTCCATATTTTGGGGCAGCATGCTGACTCAATCACACCCACCCACTTTGGAAAGTATTAACTATAATTGTGCATGGAGAATAAATACAAGGTGGCCATTTGAGTTCAAGTTGTTGGCAAGAGCAAGGCTGAGATCATTCTCAGGTGCCCTATGAGGTACACTGCATATCCCAGACTTGAAGTACAAGAACTTGTGTAGCTAAGATGACTTCCCACATCCAATAAATGCTTACAATATTACTCCATCAGTAAAGGTATTCTGTTCATTTCGCTTCTCAGCTACTCTAACCCTAAGGAACCTGACAACAACATACATCCTATTATGTCCCCTACTGCAGTCCTTACTACACTGTATTATAATTAACTATTTACTTGTTAATACAGATTAAGAGTATTTAAGGCAGGCCCAAGAGCACCTGATGCTTAATAAATATACAATAAACAAATTAAAACATTATGAAAAATATTTATGTAATAAAGTCAAACCATAACTACAGGGAGTTAAGATTTTATTCCTTATTCTTTTGTTTAAGATTATAAAGTTGAACTTTAAATATTGGAAAAGTGTAGTACTCTGTGCTTGATAAGATAAACTGCTTACATGTAGAGAAGAGAAGTGATAAATTATTTTCTTACACAATGCAACTAATTTTCAAGCAATTGAGAAACTTTGTATCTAACACCAGAGAACATTATGGATATGTTTATTTGTAAAGAGAATTTCATAATAATTTATTAAGTGATTTGTAGGAGATAATCAAAGGTATTTGTTTTGTTCTATAATATAAAACTGCTTACCAAAAGTTTTAGCAGCCTGGATAGTTTCCCTGGATCCACGAATTGTCATAATTTGAGCCAAAGCGGTTAAATCATCACTTGCTTTATAAAATGGATATCGTCCACTAAGCAAAGAAAGGAATATGACACCTGCAGACCACATGTCAATTGCTGTAACAGAAAACAAACTTTAAAAAAAATTCCCAATCTATAAGTTTACTCCTACATCAGTAGTTCTCAACCTTTACTGTATATTGAAATCCTCTTAAGAACCTTAAAAAAATCCGATGCCCCGGCCAATCCCCTCAGAGGTTCTGATTTAATTGTTCTGGAGTAGGGCTCAGGCATCAGTTTTTTTTTTAAAGTTCCTCAGGTGCTTTTAATGATTTCAGGGTTAAGAATCCCTGGTTTATTTAACATCCGTAATGCAAAATACAATATTTTCTTTCTTGAGCAACATGAAAGTTGCTAAGTTTAAAAGGATATTTCATCACTAAGTAAATGCACATTTTATAACAACAAAATAAATCCAAAGTAGCTACGTAGGAAAAAATCTGGATGTACCCCAAGAGTTACACACCACAGTAATGAAAGTATTTCACTTTAGTGAAAAGCATTAAGCATTAGAAGCTCGTCTTCAGCAAGATGTTAACCCTAACTTTTGCTGTAGAAACTATCAATCTCTAGAATTCTGGCAGTTATGATTAAGACCAGCTCAGCCTCATGTGAATAAACTCATTAAAAAAAAATGTTTAGGGGGACTTCCCTGGCTGTCCAGTGGTTAAGACTCTGCGCATCTACTGCAGGGGACATGGGATCGATCCCTGGTCGGGGAACTAAGATCCCACATGCCATGTGGCCAAAAAAAAAATGTTTAGGGACATCTTCTCTCCTAATGGCTGAACTCCCAGTATCATCAAGTTATTGGCTCTACTCCCTTGGCCACTGCATCATCTGCCTTTCTTGGTTCCCTTTGTACCTCTGCCTGCTCCTTCAATGTTTCCTCTAAGCCTTAAGGGCTGAGGTTACCCAGAGTTCCAACTTCTACCCTATATACTCTCCCTTATTGGCCCATACACTTCACCACTTCAACTACCTTTTATATAGTAATGATGACAGTCAACTGTATTTCCAGTCCAGACTTCCCTGTGCTTCACTTATTCTGTTGGACATCTCTATCTGGATGTTCCACATATATCTCAAACCAATTATGCCCCCAATCATCTTTATCTTTCCCTGTACACCAGTTACTTCTTTATTCTCCCCTTGGTTACTGGTACCCATTCAAATCTCCCAATCTAGGAGTCTGATAAACATCCTGGATGCCTTTTCCCCACCACTTCATACCCAAATCCCGCATCCAATCATCCATCAAGCTCTGCCTTTCCAATTCTTCGCTTTTCTTTTCAAAGATTTTTTTGATGTGGACCATTTGGAAAGTTTTTATTGAATTTGTTACACTATTGCTTCTGTTTTATGTTCTGTTTTTTTGGCTGTGAGGCATGCGGGATCCTAGCTCCCCGACCAGGGATCGAACCTGCACACCCTGCACTGGAAGGTGAAGTCTTAACCACTGGACCACCAGGGAAGTCCCCAATTCTTCACTTTTCTGTTCATTTGTATTATTACTGCCCTCGTTCAGGTTTTCATCATCTCTCACCTGGAACTGGTCCTCTCTGCACACCTGCCAGAATGACCCATCTAGAATACAATTACTACCATCCCTTTCCCTTGAATAACTTTCCAAAACCTACAGGGTACAGTCCAAGCCATGTAACAACTGTGACCAACACTGTCTACCTTTTTCCAGGTTTACTTCTCACCACTCCTTGACTTTCATCATACATTCTAGCAACACTAAACTTTTATTGATTCCTGTATGACCATATGCTATTTCTTGAGTTCCTCTGCTCATGCAAACCCCTCACTCGAATTTACATTCTCTTTTCAGACGTTCTATCTTCCATGAACTTCCTTCCATAATCCCTTCAGATAAGGTTAGATACCCCTAAAATACTCTGTATAAAGTTTTATAACCATACTTAACAGGTTATTTTATATTTGCGAGTATGTCCTGACCAGAGTGTAAGCAGAGAGTTTCATTTTTTATATTATTAGCAAGCACAGAATAAACACAGAACAAATGAATACATTTCTGTAAGGTCCATAATCCAAGTGAATAGCAGGGTTCATCTATTCAATAAGATGCTCCATGACAACTCTTTTAGGCTATAGATTTTTTTTTTTCAAAAATCTCTTTAATGCTATTATATTGTTTTCACAATAACAAAAAATTTTAATCAAACACACAATCATATGTGTATCACAGAAGAATTTTCAGGTATTAGACAAACATAAAATGTTGCAAGTCTTAAGTTAGCAAATACTACTAAACACAATTTTTTCCCCCACAAAGGTGATGTTAAAATTATTCCTGGTAAAATCGTCTTGTAAACAGATAAGCAAAATGCAATCTATCGGGTAAAAAAAAAAAAAAAACAAAAAAGGAAACACTAGGATTAGGAGCTTTCATAAATAGCACTATCTCAAAAATGGGAATGCCACACTGCTAGAACCACTTACATAACTTAGTTAAAAGCAGCAGAGCTCAAATTTAATCATAAGTAGACAAAAATCATAAAATAAAATACACCCACGGCAACCAATTTAACTGGGTTCTGTATTTCTAGTGCAACATACCTGTAGTTTGGTTGGGGCATTTTGTCAAGACCTCTGGTGCTCTGAATCCTGGTGTACCTGCCCTAGGTGCAACCTGTTGCCGCCTTATGATGATGAAATAAGATTTTTCTAGTTATGTAAAGTTTAATTATTTAAGACCAAAAAATAACATTTATCAATTTAGTTCACAGTAAATTCTACCTTGATATCTATATAAATAAAAGTTATTACAAAGCAAATGATAATCCAGTGTGATGAAAATCCTGGATTTTGTTTCTATAGGTCTCTCCCCGCACACCGGTTCCCAGGCCTTATTCCAGAAGGGTTTTAAGGTAACTTCCAGGCATAGAAAGAGGTAGTATATGGTAAGAACATAACAGAAAAATAGAATACAATGGGAACTCTGAGGTATAAAAATTTATTTCTGTTTAGAGTGATTAATTTCTGAGATACTTGTTCACTTATATACTTGAGTTAATCAGGAAAGGCTCATGAAAGCTTATAAAAGTCTTGAAGGGAAGAAAGAAATGTATGTGGCAAAGAGTTGGAGGTGGGAGTGAGAGAAGAGTTCTAGTATTTGGTTCACGTTATTCTACACAGGCAGGAATAAAGAAAGAAAACAAGATTAAATCAGCAAGTAAAACATGCAATTCTGAAGTTTCATAAGAGCTATCCCGACCCCTACCAAAATTATTTGCATGTAAAAGCAAATGTGTTTTCCAAAGAGCATTTGCATGTCAAGGGAACAAATATGACAATACTTGTCATTTGCTCTTCAAGGTACCAATCTGCATTAGTGCCTATGTAGTTCACAGAACTGCATTGCTCCCTTTCACTCACTCAAATCAACTGTCCACCAAAATCAATGCAATTTCTCATCTTGTCTGGCAGCATGCTGGTGATTTTATAGCACCATCAAAACACATTACCTTGAAAGGCAAATACTGCAAACTTTATCTGTTGCATAACAGTCACAGGTCAGGCTAGCTGGGCAAGAACTGGCAGTTTTCCTCATCACACCACTATTCATAACTTTTGTAGAAATAGCCTTCTTTTTTGTTGCTAATTTTCTAGATAGTAAATCCACAGTCTTTGACTGCTTCATAAGCTGTAAAAGAAAAGTCATATTCTCTATTTTCATGGCATTTAACATGGTGCCTTTGAGATGCTAGTAGAGCAAAAAGCAATAGGGGAAGCATAACTTTCAAAACTGCTGAATGTGCTGTTGGATTGTAAATAAACACTCATCTATCAAAATATTTAAGGTCTTTTTAGGTTACTGTGTTGAATAAACATATTAAAAATTTACTAACCATTCCTAGTTTGGTGAATATTTGAATTACACTTTATTAGAACTTTTCCTGAAATGTTACAAAACAATTACATTCTAGTGTCTAACTCCATTTCAGAACTGTAAACTGCACAATTACATTGGCTAAAATCAGTTTTAATTTGTTCCTCATGCTATCTAGCTGCTACAGGATATCATAAGTCAATTTAAAACCACTTAACATTGATGATAATTTTGTAAATTTTACAAACATCTTTACGCTATCAACTGAGTGTCAGAAATGTGTTAGTTGTTGGGAGCTCACGTTCCAGCCAATGAGAGAAAAGGCCTTAACGTTCTAAATGTTCCTTTAGAGAAAGAGCAAGAATAGTCAGCTAATCAAAAATGATGAAAAATTCCAAAAGAGAAGTTCAGAACTGGAGAAAATGAAAGCATTGACTATATGCTCAAAGCAGTAATACCTTCTGCTACAGCAAAACTCTTAAAAACTTACTGATTAATAAAAGCTAGCCATTCCCCAAATTCTCTCCAGTGTACGACTGACTGATGATTGCACTATTAAGCTGCATTACTTACTTTCACTGCAGGGCTCTCATGTGAAATGGAGCTGTGTATATTGAAATTTCTTTCTCCAAAAACAGAGCGCTGGACAGAAAGGCCTACAGATCCCTCCTACAATACCAACAAAAACAAGGAAAATAAGGATTATATCTGTAACACTTTCTGCCAGCTGTACTCTGCCATAGTTTTGAAAGAGTTAAGTGACATAAAACAAAAACAGCTGCATCCAAGTCATTCTCAGGCACCAAAACACTTCTGTGAAAGGAGAAAACAGTCTAGACAGAACTCTTAACCCCCATACAATGTTATCATAGTCCACAAATATATATAACTAAAAAATTCTAAAACCACCTGCATGGATGTTACATTTTGCTGTGCAGCTAAAATGGAGATAGACACTTCAGAATTTTTTCCCTATAACTAATGCTTTCTTTTAAAAAGGATAATTAATATGAACTTTATAACATGCAGGGAAAATTTATTATTTTCCATTTTTGTTATATAATGCAATTATAATGACAAAGACATTATAAATCTACCAAGCAAAATTTTCAGTTTTGAAATCATAAAACAATCCATTGTAAATCTTAGTGAAATCTAATCAACTGAATATATAACACGTGTAAACAACATTGTTTTTTTGTTGCGTTATCCTAGAATTATAACTCCCTCTGTTGAATGGAGTACATTTCTAAAACAGTATTAGTACTTAAGAAATAAAATAGGTAGAACCTTTCCATCTTTTCCTTGTTTAATCTGAATCTGTGCATTTGTGTAGGGCCTTTTAACAGCAGTTTTTGTGGTAGGCTGCTGATCCAGCTCCTTAGGTGCTGCTGGGCTGCTCAATGAAATTTTGTTTCCGGTGATTACATAGGATTTATTTTGTGAACAGCTTTCCTGCTGAGCTTCAGACTGGACAAATTTGAGAAGCTCTATTTTAGTATCATGGGTTCCTTGGGCCAAACCAAAGTCTACCAAGGCATACCTATGAAACAAAAATAAGCACTTTTACTTATCTGTAACAAAGCTTAGTTAATATTATAATATGCTCAAACCATATTCACACAGAAACTGTATTCTTTGGGGGATAAATTAAGGATTTATAACATTCTTGAAAAAAGAAAAGTAAGTTTTACAGACAAGGTAAGGATTTAATAGTTAACTACTGAAAATTAAGGAAAGTTGTATCCCACACAAGAAAACTTCTTTTCTCCCCTTCTTCCAATGGCTTGTGCAGACAAGGCAACAAGGAATGCAGGATGTAAATACAATCCTTTGTCCTCTGATGGTGGCAGAGATGGCATCATAGCAGATAATTTTTAATTAAACAAGTTTAAAAGAAAAATAAATTAAAATCATGGTTTAAAAATCTGATTAATTAAAGAAAAAATTAAAACAGGAATACAAAAGCCCAAGAAAAGAAGTTATGGTTCTATTATCCTTATTATACTCAATATAAGCCATTATACAAACAGCAGTTTTTAAGTTTTCAGTTTACAATGCCTCTATGCATATAATCAGCATAAAAAATATTCAAAAAACAAAACTTTAGTGTTGAAACATGAAATTGGCTATCATGTGGTCCAATCCCCTCATTTACTAGAAAATAAAAATGAAGCCCAGAGATAAATGTATAACGTTAAACAAACAAACAAACAAAAAACTAGACCCTTTCTAAGTCTCTTTTAGCTATTTCCACTGAGCCATGGTACACCTCATGATGTACACTGTTTTACCAATACAATTTTTTTTTTCTCCTTGAGGGTATTTCCCTTCCTCAACCACGATGAAAATCTGAGACAGAAAAAGATGTGTGTGGCTGTTGCAGGATGCTCTGCATCTAAGAGATGGACCCCACAGCACAGATTCAGTCAAGTATAAGTATTTGCTGGTAATTTTCCATACTTACTTTCTCAAGCTCCTATTATATAAAAAATTGCTGGGCTTAACATCACGGTGAACAATACCAAACTGATGAATGCGTTTCAAAGCTCTGAACAGATTAAACATATATTCCCGTACTTCTCGAAAAGAAAGAGAATTCAAAATGTCCTAAAATAAAGTTATGAGTAAGGTTATAATATTGTTTTCAATGAAATATTTAGCTAATAAAAATTCAAGAAATATTAAAACCTACCAAAAAGGACTCATGTTCCAGATATGGCATAGCGATAACTACATGATCATTTTTCCTAAAGCAGTATTTAACTCCCATGACATTGTCTTGCCCCCTAGTGGAAAAATGCACAATGAACTTAAGAAAGGTCAAATGAGCGGAAACTTTATGCAGTTTTTTTAAAAATGCAATTTTAGCAATGCATAAATAATGCCAGAAATCTAACTTAAAACCATCACCATATAGAAGAGATTACTCATTTAACTGACTTATACAAGATAAAGGTTTTTTTTTTTTAAACAAACACAGTACCAGTTATGAGGTTATAATTCAAAACGAGATAATTATAGTTTTAATTGGGGAGGTGACAGAATGGGAAGGAAAAGATGAATAATAAAAATGAATTAACAAGACTTAGTAGCAGATAAGATGGTAACAGTAATAAATAAATCAAGTAAAAATTAATAATAGGTAATATTTATTGAACATTCACTACATGCCAAGCTCTGATCTAAGCACTTCACACCTATCAACAAATTCACTTAATTTTCACAACAACCCTATAAGGATGGTGCCATTATTTCCTACTCATCCCCCCCTTTTTTTTTTAACATATAAGGAAATTGAGGGACAGACAGGCTAAGGAACTTCCCCAAGGTAACTCAACTAGTAGGTCATGGAGCCAGAGTTTGAATCCAGGCAGTGTGCTCCAGACCTAGACTCTTAACCACTATACTATACTACCTCAGAGAAAGGTGAGGAAAATAGGGTAAACTGGATTTTCAGTTTTGAGACTGAGTAAGTAAAACAACATGGATACCAAAAAAATATGTAGAGAAAACAGGAAAAGAAGCATCAAAAACCAAAACCACATCATTTTGATAGAGATATCTAGATACAAGACTATATCTTAAGTGAAAAGTCAAGTGTAAGTCAGTGACAATATTATAGATAAATGACACCTAAAGCTGTGAAATTATTAGAGAAGAGAAAACTGAGCCTTGGAAAAGTCTCATGTTGGAGGGCAAAATAAGGAAGGAGCAGAAAGCCCAGATAGGGACATCCGCAAGTGAGGAGTTTTCAAGGAACGGGTGATCAACAAGGAGGTCAATTAGAATAAGGACTGAGGGAAGGCTTTCAGTCTGGCAAAGAGGAATTAACTGGCAAAATGGAATTAACTAATTTTCAGAAAGCAGTTTAAGTGGAAAGGAAGAGGCCAAACAGGATTTAAGGAGGGAAAACAGTATACAATGGAAACAGAACATAAAGACAATTTTCCTGAAAAATCTGTCAAAGAATAAAAACCAGTGTGGGAGCTAGAAAGGAAGCAAGATCAGGTAGACTTTTTTTTAGCATGCACATTTTTGAACAACAGGAAAGAAAAAGTGGTAGAGGGAGTTATTTAAAGTGTGGAAAAAGGAATAATCTTATTCAGGGGACTAGAAAGTATTATGTAATCATGCCTTACAGAAGCCATCTTATTCTCTTGTCTTCTGTAATAAACAAAGGGGTAAAACAAATTAATAGGCGTGTTTATTCATTCAATAGATATTTAGTGGGCACTGTTACTTGACAGACACTATGTTAGACATTAAGGATGAGAAGGTGAATTAAAATTAACATGATTTCTGCCCTCATGGACTTTACTAAATAGTGGGCAATATGGATAATAAACCAGGCAGCAAATAATGACAAATTATGGTAAGGGTTTTGAAAGATATCAAAAGGTGCTGTGACAATAAAAAACAGAATCTAATTCAGAGAAGACCTCTTTGAAGTGGTACCATTCTTGCTCAGAACAGAAAGATGAGGAGTCAGCATGCAAGGACTGGGAGGGGTCTTCCTGGATAGGGAAGAAGTATGGGTAGTGGCCCTGAAGTGAGAAAGCTCTTGACACAAATTTGAGGAGCTAAAGAAAATAGAGCACAGTGAAGGAGGTGGAAAGACTGGCATGGGATAAGGTTGGATTTTTTTTTTCAAAGAACATTGGGAAACCACTGAAGAATTGTTAAGTAGTGGAAGTAATAGTATCCAATTTATATTACATACATACATATTTTTATACTTTAAGGATCACTCTGGCTGTTTTGTGACTATGGGATTAAGAGGGGAAGAGAAGAAGCAGGCTGTTGTAGTAATCTAGACTTGGACTGAGATAGCAGTTGAGAAGACAAAGATATGGATGAGATTTTAGATATATTTTGGAGGCAGAATTACCAGGACATGGTGGTGGAGTGGACTAGGAGAGAAATGGAGAAATTGAGTGTGATTACTAGGTTTCTGGCTTGAGTAACTAGGTAGACTGTGGTGCCATTTGCTGAGATGGGTAGACGAAAACAGATTGTTGCAATAGGTAATTTTTGGGGCAGATGAAGGTGGATTAAAATTTAGTTTTTGGCATATTAGGTTTGAGATGTTTACTAGGTACCCAAATGGAAATATCAAATCGTCAGGTGGATATACACAAATCTGCAGTTAAGAGGTCTGAGGTTAGATATACACTTATGGGAATCATTACTATATATTTAAAGCCACATGGAATACATGACACCACCTAAAGAAGTCTAGAGAAAGAAAGCCCAGGATCAAGCACTGAAGAACTCCAACATTTAGGCGTCAGGTGGAAGAGGAAGAACTGGCAAAGGATACTGAAAATGAAAGGCCAAATAAAGCAGGAAGAAATCAAGGAGTATATGGTAGTACAGAAGTCAAAAGACAATGGTTCAAATCAATTATGTTAAACACTGCCAGGAGTTCACATGTGAACAGAAAAAGGAACCGGCAAAACAAAGTCATGGTTGCCTCTAAAGTAGTTTCCGTTTAGCATAGAGGAGAGCAGCCTCACTGTGTGTGTGTGGCAAAAGGCTGGTGTGGAAGTGAAAACAGTCTGTGCAGGTAATTTTTGAGAAGTCTGGCCATGAAGGGAAGCAAAGAAATGATGGAGTAGCTGGAAGGGGGACGGCGGTACAGGGAGGATAAGAGATACTACATCACATCTCTATGTTGACAGGAATGACCTAGCAGAGAGAAACCAAACAGAAAGACATGCCAGAGGATTCTGCTGTTCAAAATAAAATATGAGATGAGGCTGTCAATATCTGGGGAGATGTGAAATATGAGTTCCCCCCATTTTTAAAAATATCTACACCATGGAAGCCAAGGTTTATGATTTGGCAGGAAGATTAGAAAAAGAAGTGGTAGGAGAACAGGAAGTCAAGCTGAGCCTCAGGAGAAATTCACCTTAAAAATTAATATAGGGGCTTCCCTGGTGGCTCAGTGGTTGAGAGTCTGCCTGCCGATGCAGGGGACATGGGCTCGTGCCCCAGTCTGGGAAGATCTCACATGCCGCGGAGCGG
>NC_041217.1:103547445-103565172 GCF_002837175.3 Physeter macrocephalus
GTCCGGAGCCTGCGCTCCGCAACGGGAGAGGCCACAACAGTGAGAGGCCCGCGTACCACAAAAAAAAAAAAAAAAAAAAAAAAAATTATATAAACTTAACTAGCCATTCCAAGATTAGCGGAAAAGTGCTAGCAAACTGCAAACACGTGACTGAAGAATATGTTTAATCCACAATCTCATCATCCCTATTAGATATCTACTTAAAAATCTTAAAAACTATATACAGCAGTTCAATTAAAAATATCTTTAAATTACCTACCCAGCCACTGTTAGGCACTGAAGCTCAGCTGCAATTCTTACAGGATGACTTGTTGGAATTAAGTGTTTCAGAGCAATTTTCTCTTCAGGTCCTACTTGTAACTGTGTTGTGGCCAAATACACAGAGCTGAAAGTGCCTGTAAAACAATTTATTAATTTTTCAATATTTGGTTTTTAAAAATGTTTATGAGACAATGCTAAAATAGTTCTTAAAAACTGTTTGGAACCCATAAAATTATCATAATCTGTCATCAATATTTTAATGACACTGAATACAAAAAGCAAACACATTTGTAAATACAACTTATTTTCAATTTTTAATACATTCTTAACTGTCCTCACATCTTTAGGGGGTATATTAATTCAGCAAAGCTATACAGTAAATCTGTTTAACTGAGTTAGCATAAAATATTTCCATGGTATGACCCAATCTACCAAGTATCTTTCTACAGTATTATCATTGGAAATTACTTTCTTAAGACTTGGATTCAGTTCTGTTAGAAGTAAAAATGATAACAGTCTTAGGGGGAAAAAAAAACTACATTTTTTATTTTAAAAAGTTTTTTTAAACTTTTAAATTCACCATGAAACTAAACAGAAAAAAATATAAGATTTGGTGGTCAGTTAAATCTGAGAAATACTGAGTTAAAGCAAATTGATAGATTATTTCTAGACCTTTAATGTACTGAAGTACATCATAAATAACCAAAAGCGAGCTATACATGCTATAGTTTTCAAACTTATTAGCCTTAGATCACACTCCACTCTTCCCTCTCTCCAGGAATAGTTAGCTATTTGTTATGAGGACATCAGTTTTCCAGAACAAAGTTTTTGAACACTAAGTCAGTGTTCAAAAAAAGGTAAGAAAAAAAATGTAAAGATTTGCTTCTTACATCCCAAATCATCTCATCTTCTAATCTCTCTGCCCTCGCTGACTCAGCCTTTTTCTCATTTCACACTTTCCACTGTGAAAAGCAAGCAATGAATAAATGGAAGTTTTGTTGTTTTTTGGGTTTTTTTTTTTACTGTTTTTATTTACTATTTCTCAGTATAGTCACTAAAAAGTTCTATTATCTTTTATCTTCTCAATCCTTTCACATCTGTCTGCCAAATTCACCCTTCATTCAATCAATATGATTGCCAGTCTCTCAATGGTATTTACGTAAATACTGACTATCCTATAAATATTGTACCACTTTATTTTCATCATTTTGCCATGAAAAATTGCCATTGTTCAACATACAATTCTACCTAAATGCAATGGAGAAAGAGAAAAAAGATTCCGCTTTCCCTGATCAAATCCCCCCACTTAAATCTTAAACTTTTTATTTTTAATAATTATCATTAATAATATATTATTAATATAGCAATACTTTTTTTTTAAGCAAGCATCTGCCTTTTAAAAAATAATTTATTTATTTATTTATTTATTTATTTTTGGCTGTGTTGGGTCTTTGTTTCTGTGTGAGGGCTTTCTCTAGTTGTGGCGAGCGGGGGCCACTCTTCATCGCGGTGCGCGGGCCTCTCACTGTCACGGCCTCTCCTGTTGCGGAGCACAGGCTCCAGACGCGCAGGCTCAGTAGTTGTGGCTCACGGGCCTAGTTGCTCCACGGCATGTGGGATCTTCCCAGACCAGGGCTCGCACCCGTGTCCCCTGCATTGGCAGGCAGATTCTCAACCACTGCGCCACCAGGGAAGCCCCCAGCAATACTTTTAATAGTATAAAATTATAAAGGTTAAAATAGGACTGTTCATTTTACTGTAAATATTTATTTATTCTTAGATTCTTTCCAAGGAAAAAAGAAAAGCTGATAATTAGTAATATAACCATAGTCTTAGTATTTTTAAAAGGGGTATTTTTCCAATAAGAAATAATAATGAAAATAAAGATTATACAAAGGAAAACAGGAGGAAAAAAAAGCTTATAAATATAATGAAGTATATCCCCAGATTACCTTCTCCAATTTTGTCCTTAATCTTAAACACATTACCAAGCTGTGGTACAGCTTCGTAAAGCTTCTGAATATCTTTCTTAACACCTATCAAGGAAAAAAGAATTTAGGTATAATTAATTACTTAGGTTGAAAAATATCAATAAAATAATTTCTAAAACATAAGTAATTACATTACAAATAAAAATATCTATAATAAACCTTAAACTCATGATAAGACTAAAACCCCATCAAGTTGCTCTAACTCACACACCTCCTGAACAGACAAAACTGCAAAGTAACTGAATCACTCACACCCAATTGCTGCTACTCTGAAATTACGTACTAACATATAGATACATTGTCACTGCATAGAGTAAAACACAATGAAGAGGCTAAATTTAAAAAATAACTAGACAATTTGTGCTGCAATCACTAGATGGCATGAAAAGGACACAATGCAATCTTCTTGAAAACTGTTTCTTTCCCCCAAAGATACAAAATCTTACAGGCTTGGAAAAGTTTTACATATTGAATATTCACAGTATACTCTAGAAAGAAGGTCTACTAAAGGTCTCAAGAATGTTAAAAAAAATATTCTTTAAAAATTGTCCCAATTACCAGTAGTATCCTATATCTTGACAGCAGAAAAATCATTACTTTTAAATAAATATAAGCTCTTTACAAAAACCTACATGGTTAAAATTCAGAGAGGCAATAATACAAAATGTGATAAACTACTGGATACAAAAAAGAACTACATACTTAAGAGTCCTCAGATTTTATTACAATATCTAGGCCAATCATCAGCTACTTTTAAAGTTACAATAACACTGCATCATGCAACAGTTTTAAGGCATTTTCAAAGCACCTTCACACATATTATCTTTTCAGATCTATATAATAGCACTGTGATATTGGGAGAACAGAAATAATTATCCTGATCTTTCAGAGAAGGAATCCATATTCCGGGAAATTAAATCACTTGTCCAGTTTCACAGAGGTACTGCTGGTAAGTTTATAGACTCACTCATTTAACAAATACTGTGTTTTTAAAAATGCCCAGCAATTGGCATATTAAAAATACAAATGAACAAAGGTGGTGGCAGCCCCTGTTCTCTAGGAGCTTAGTCTAGTGGAAGAGACAGATGTTAAAAGCTCACTTTTAATACAAGATTTTAACTGTAATATTAAAGGAATGCACATATTACTAGGTAGAAGGCGGGAGGGGAATGAACAATTCTGAAGGTGCCAGGAAGCTTCAGGTGACTGTTAACCTGTGTTTTGAAGCATTCACCAAGTAGAGAAAGTGCAAGAAGGCATTTTAGGAAGGAACTACTATGTATGCAAAGACGTGGAAAAGGAAAAAGGCATGGATTATTGTGGAGGGAGGGGAGAGTAGGAGAGATAATAAAATTCAATGTGGCTGAGGAAGGAAAGGCAGAGGATGCAAAGGAAGGCCATGTAAAGTTTTTAAGCAGGAAGATGACAAGTGGAGGATAAATCTGAGGTGAAGAATACTAAGAATACTAAGAGGTGGAGATTAAATAAGAGGCCAAGAAGACCTAATCCAGTAGCCTTCCCACTATATCACTCCATCTAAGGTAATGGGAAGAACTTACTTAAATTACCCTCACCTTCCCATCTACCTTGCAGGTGAACTGGAGAAGCTTCATGGATTTCAATATAACAGGCCATATAACAGTAATCCTGTGAACCAGTTTTGGAGATGAGAGCCCTAAATCAAAATGTTGGCTCCACTATTACCCAGCCGGTATGACTTTTCTAGAGCACACAGCTTATCCTCCGTGAGCCTTAATTTCCCCATCTATAGAAAAGGGGGCATAACAGTACCCATGACGCTGAAATACTGTGAGGATTAAATGAAATAATATACATAACACAAAAGCAGCTTCTAACACAATGCCCGACACATTGTAAATATTAAATTATACTGGTGATTCTTATTGTTGTGGTTACTATTATTAACATTATTTCTTTAGGGCTTTTGCTCTTACTATTTCCTCTGCTTGAAATCCTCTTCCCTTATAACTGTGTATGGCTGGCTCAATTGTCACAGTTTCCTCTGACATCGCTAGTTAAATTAGCTCTCCTCCCATTATCCACATTACCCTGTTTATTGACTTTGGAGTTCTTATCCACTATAAAATTATCCTGTTTATTTATTTGTTTGCTGTCTGCCTCCTCCCACTAGAATATAAGCTCCACCAGTACAGGCTCCCTGTCTGTATAATTCACTACAATGCACTCAGCTCTTAGAAAACTGCCTGGCATGTTTGTTGAATGAATGAATTCTTACTATCATCATGGTTGTTCAGAGACAGCTGTAGGAAAAAAAAAAAAAGCAAAAGTTTACAAGTTACAACAGAGTGAAGCCAAAGACAAAAGCGATCACTTTACCATCAGCTACCACACTACTTCTCTCTGGAAAACAAAACCAAGGCCTGGGGGAAAAGCTGGCTTTCTAGCAGTAATAGTTGCCACAGTCAATTACAATCATTCCTAAGGAGTGTCAAGTCCAACCAGCTTCAAATTCCAGTGTCATAGGAAAGGCATCATGAAAAGGCACTACAATGATATATTCAATTTGTTATTACATTTCTTTGATTCTAAGACACAATTTTAACGACTCTGAAATTGGGATGCAACTTAACAACTGTTGCTGGCCAGCATCAAAACTTATACAACAGGTGTCAATGACCTGAAGAAAATTCAAGAAATCACAGAGGAGCATTCACATTTGATCCTTAAGAGCCAAATGGCTGTAGGGAGGAATAGTAGAGGTGGTGAAGTAGAAATCAAACGTAGGCCAGCTCCACATAACTGGGCTGTTCTTAAGAACTCATTAACAATGGCTTTTTTAAAATGAATTCTTCAAAGAAATTCTGCATCACTAATGTTCGAGAACAGGGACTTCCCTGGTGGCGCAGTGGTTAAGAATCCGCCTGCCAATGCAGAGGACATGGGTTGGAGCCCTGGTCTGGGAAGATCCCACATGTCGCGGAGCAGCTAAGCCTGTGCTCCACAACTACTAAGCCTGCGCTCTAGAGCCCACGAGCCACAACTACTGAGCCCGCATGCCGCAACTACTGAAGCCCGCACGCCTAGAGCCTGTGCTCCGCAACAAGAGAAGCCACCGCCATGAGAAGCCTGCGCACTGCAATGAAGACCCAATGCAGCCAAAAAAACACACACACAAAACTAATGTATGAGAACAATATTGTGAGGGGAAAAAAATAGGATATCAACAAGTCTGAGTATAAAAAGTGATTCAGAAGAGACAGATCTGAAATGTTTATTTTCCATTTCATGTATGTCCCAGAGATATACAATTATTTGTCTAATTACATCTAAAAGAACTCTTCCAATAACTATAAAAAAAAATTCTAGGTGTTAAGGAAAGCACTGTCACAGTATAACTGGCAGTATTTCTGAGCAGTACATAAAATAATGGTGTATCTTACAATTTAATGGTGTTTAGGTATGACAAAATATTTTAAGAACCATTTGTGGTCTTTTTATTACTAAATGTATTGAAGTGTTTGTGTGCATGCTTTGTTGTATATACACGATTAATTACACCAAAAGCTTTGTAGTAGGATGATATAGTTTCATGTGGCTATTTAAATTAAAATTAAATAAAATTAAAAATCAACTTCCTCAGTCACATTAGCCATATGTGACAACATACATTTCTGTTAGCGCATAAAGTTCTATTGGACAGTGCTGATACAGAAAAAAGCCTGGAAACTAAAGAGTCTGGATTCAACTTCTATAATTAAACCACATTAGTGTTCAGGTTTTTAAGCTTTAAAACAAAGGAACTGGATTAGATGAACTTTACCTTCCAACTACAATATTCTATGCTTTTCCTATGAGTTCCACATTTTGGAACTTCCCTTTGCATAAACATGAGCTGGCAGTTAGTAGTAGAGATGCTGGTTAACTGTTAGAAATAACCAGGAAGAAAATATAAGTAGTAAGAAAATACTGTAATGCAAGGCCATGTGAATGACTATGCAAGCTCAATGTGCTTCCACACCACCACTCACTTACTATGCACTTACATATCTCTACAAAACTCAAACTATGTTTATATTAAGGTTTCCTGTCACTGCAGAACAACTTTGATGTTTCTGAACAACAGAAAAATTTCCTGACAACCAAAGTGAATGAAAAATCCCCATATTATGAATTGGGAGATTAGAGTAGACAGTGAAAGAGAGTACTCATATCAAAAGCTAGAAAATACTACTAAAGGCAGAGACCAATGAATATATATACTTTGAGGATTGGGGAAAGACCCTGAAAAGTCCACAAACTAAAGTATTATTTAGGTCTTCATTAAATATTATGAAGGTCTACACTTCCGTTTTGAAATTTTAAGCTAATTTTTTTTCTGCTACATAATATATCCAAGTTGGCTATGGCAACAGCATCCTTAACTATACTCCCTGCTTTCACCCTCATCTTGTTCCACATAAAAGCCAAAGAACTACCTCCTTTCCTCACCGCTCTCTTCGACTTCACTCCCATCACTCTCCCACTTCCACGCACATGACCTCCTAGCTGTTTCTAAATGCTAGGCACACTCCCAGCTTAAGGCCTTCGCACTTGCTGATTCCTCTGTCTGGAATGCTCTTCCCCAGATACACGCACAGCTCACTCCTTCACCACCTTCAAGTCCTAGTTCAAATGTTACCACGCTGAAGCCTTCTCTAACCAATTGCACTTGCTAAAATCACAATCTCCTCTCCCAATACCTCCTATCTCCCCTTCCCCTCTACATTTCTTCACAGCACTAATCACTTTTGAACATACTATTTTATTCATTTTCTATCTCTATCCACTAGATTGAGGGCACTGATTTTTGTCTGTTTTATGAACGGATTTATTCCTAGCACCTGCACATAACAGACATAGACATTTAAAAAATATTCATCATACAAATGAAATGTTTTCAATTACTTACCATGGAGTAAAACTGACCTCCAGGAATATATGTCATGCTTATTCTGGGGCTTCATGTACTGCCTAAAATAGTGCTTCCTATAACTAGGGAGATCATATAATTTAACCCAAACTGGGAGAGTCTTCAGAGTGAATGGAGGCACTAATAATTACACTGTGACAACACGCATATAAACTGGATCTGTCTCAGGCAAACCAGGACGTTACCTATAACCCACTTTAGAATCGTAGGCTAAGAGCACCCATATAACACAATGAAAGCAAGCCTTCCAGTACAGTTCAACAGTATGGAGGAGACATTCAGTATATATACAGTTTATACTTCATTCTTTCACTGAAAAGATCTTTATCACTTACTAAACTTGGCATATGGTAGATACTTAAAAAAAAAAGCCTGCTGAAAGAATGAAAGAATGAACATTTGATGTAATACTTTGCCAGGTACTTTGTTCACTGCGTTTTTCTTAATAGGAAAAAACGGAAAACAATCTAAAGGTTCAATAAGAAAAGGCAATTAAATAAATTATATGATACCATGCAGTGGAACATTAGGCAGTCCAAGCGCAGAGTATTTAATTACATTAAGAAATGTTCAATATATATATTGCTATGTTAAAAATGGAGATCAGAAATAAGTTGGCTGTGATCCTAATTCAGTTTTTAAAAAAATGTATCTCTGTATGCACAGGAAGACCAAAGGAATATAACAAAATGTCAACAGTGGCAATATCTGTACAGTGGGATATTTTCTTACTTTGACTTTCTGTATTTTCTTCAATAAGCATGTATAATTTTTATCAGAAAAAAAGTTACAAAAAGCTGACAAATATCCCAAAACAAAGGGTCATACTATGCAGCCATTGTACTAAAAATTTCACTTTATATCCTTTGGATGAATGATATCTAACCATTCAACCTAATATTTTCAGGCACCTACTATGTGCTGGAGACTGTTAGGCTCTGGGAATACAAAGATATATAAAAATCCCACCATTCAAAAGTTACTACATCAAAGGAGAGTAAATCACATCAGATCATGAGACAGTTATGTGCCTGGACTTCATCAGCTTTACTCCTTATTCAAGTTATGTTTTTGACATAATCTTAGCTTTTATTAAGGGTCAAATAAAAAAGAACCATATGAATAAAATTTCAGCATGTTTTATAAATTATCAAAGGTACTGTTTATAATGTTCAATGTTCTGTTACAAATAAAAGCCACCAAACTTTGGAAATTTGGAATAAAATTCACACCACTCTTCATTGCCTAACAGATTTTCAGAAGAGTATCAGAATAGTAGTTTTTACCTGAACGTATGCTAGAGCCAAGTCAGATTCATTCATTCATACACTCTGCCTAACACACAAAGTGCATCAGGAGCTATACAAGATACTGCCTTCAAGGACCTTATAGTATAACTGAAGAGACAGAATACACAGAGTGCTAAACAATACAATAATAATAATAATATAAAGACTGTTATTGTATTATGTGTCTGATGACATAGGGAAAGGTGAACTGTGAAAAACAGGTAATTGCAAGAAAAATGGAAGGGAAGAGGGAAAGCATCCATGAAACTGGATGAAAGTGGCATTTTAAGATTACTCTAGTGGCAGTGTACAAAATGAACTGGAGGATGAAAAAAGAAGTGTAAGCAGGCAGTTTAAGTAAGAAACTTTGTTGTAATTCAGGAGCAAAGTGTAAGGGAATGAATTAATGTGGTGAAAGTGGGAATGGGAAGAGGCAACACTATACATACTAAAAAGAAGATTAATTGGGTGACTGGATGAGGGGAGCAAATACAAAGCATAAGTCAAAGATAACTCTAAAGTTTTAAGCATAGAAACTTTACCTGGAATAATAGTGGCTTTCACCAAATAGGGACATCAGGAATGGTACTCATTTTAACATCAAAGATGAGTTTACCCTTAGTCAGAAAGCAAAGTATGGGATGTCATATTTTTCTAGGGTCGAGTTAAAGTCTATTTTGTAGTGGGTAAATATATATCATGGATGAAGGGTCAAAATTAATATTTTTGAAAAAGCACTAAATATGCTTAAGACAAAGACAGAAAAGAACATTTAGCTACATTTTAAGAAAAGAAAAGAAAAAAAAACAACAGTCAATTGGAACTCCTATTTAACCAATATTTATTAAATGCCTGCTATGTCTCAGGCACACTGCAGGAATGAAGGTGCATGTTACAGTGTACAAAATCAGGCATTGTTTGACCCTCTCCTTCTCATTTCAAGGTCTGGGTAAGGGTGAAGCAACACTTCATGATGTACACTAAGATACAGTCCTTCATTACTGCTACAAACATTTCATTTACTTTTGTCAACTAATTCTGCCTTTAAATATGTAAGTTAAAGTCCCTCCAATGCCAATTTCTAAATTCAAGCTTAATGCAATATGGTGATTAGAAATAAGAACACAGGTCTATTAGAGAAATTCTAGTTTGGGTATCAACAAACTTTGTGTTCTTAGACAACGACTAATATTGGACTGTAGCAACTTCATCTGTAAAATGACATGGTTGGACTACAATCCTCCTTCTAAAATTCAATCCAATCCTAAATCTAGATCTTATGAAGCTTCACTGATTTGTAAAATGCTCCTATATAAACATACAACTCACTTTAAGATTCAGGACGTGTTTTTGTTGTTGTTTGTTTTTAAATAATCGAAATTACAGAATTGTTGCCTGTACATCTTTGGTAATGAACACATACCTGGCAGTTTAAAATTCTGCTCATGTTTTTTTAATGAGCCATCCGCCAGAAACCGGCCACGAGGAGAAAAAGCCGTTGGCTCCTGCATCTGAATCCCCAAAGAAGCCTCCATCGCAAAGCGACTGCAGCGCAAAACGCCAGCTAAGGGGTCATGTCCACAGGGGGAGCAAAGCAGCTGTGAAACTCGGCACACTGGAGAAGATAAGTTTAAATCACTCAGTGAACTAAGCACTAAAACATGCTACTGTCCCCAAAGGGGCAAACAATTAAAAACGCACCATACGTCCAAATCCCCAAAGGAAGGAAAACCGTGAGCCATTTCTAAGGATTCCATGGGCGTCACTTTCACCTCCCAGAAACACCGGCAGGGGGCCGAAGGGAAATGTGCCTAACAGAGGAGTCTCCCCGGCAGCCGCCGTCAGGGGCAAGGGCGGCGGTGGGAACTGCAGAGGCAGCGAATGCGGGGGGAGAGGCTTTAGTGGGGAGAGCGGTTCGACCTGAGGAAGAGGGCTGGAGGAGGAGATCGTTTGTTGAAAGGGAGCGCCAGGAGGCTTGTCCAAGGCCCCACGCAAGTTGGTGGAGAACTGATACGAAACGGCTCACGAGCGCCGGGCGGAGGAAGAGAAGGGGGAATGAATGAGATCCCTCGGCGAGCGCGGATTGCGAGCTCAGCGGGGAAGGACCTTCTTCCCTCAGACTCCAGACCGAACGGGATGCTTAGTGCGCAGGCGCACGACTTTCCCGCCGCACGTCAACGGAATCCGAAGTTGGGGTGGGGGGTAACTGCGTTGCGAAGAGACCGAAGTCACAATCCAGAATTCGTTTCTAATCCCTCACAATCCCGCGCCATGGAGCAAACCGTCGGAAACTCACGGTTTAAGGGAATACGACTTCTCTGGCTCCCCAAATGCCTGGGTCGCCGCCTCCGAGAGCGCCCACCTAGCGAGTCTGCCAAACGCGCCTGCGCAACACTTCCCGGCTTGCGGCTTCTAATTGCTCATGCGCACTGTAAATCCCTGTGCGCCGCGTTATCTGCTACTGGGCGCTTGCGCAAGCGGGTTGGGTTTCCTCCCCAAGGCTGTGGCTGGCTGAAATAACGGTTACAGATATAAAGTCCGGGCGTAATCCTTTACTGAAAAATAGAGTGAAACGTAAGGTTAAAGATCTAACAGTATTTAAAGGAAAGAGGATAATTCAGTGACAGAAAAGTCTCAGGTACAGGAGTCGTAACACATCCCGACTTACAGAGACATTGGGCACGCTGAATAAAAGACATTCATTTTCTTGACTCCCAGCTTCACTTGTTTTTGTTGAGTGCCCTACTTCTCCGTTAAAATCAAGCAAACAGAGAAAGGCAAATACTAATTGTTTATGGCTGTATTCGAAGAAATGAGCCCAGTGACATTCACTCAGTCAGTTGGTCAGTCAGTATATATTTGAGCCCTTGGCCCTGAGGCTGGTTTCTAGAGGCTGGAGTTGCAGCGGGGAACACATGATAGAAAAAACCGCCATCCCTTTATGAAGCTAAATTCCAGTGAGGCAGTGGCAATAAACAAACAAATGAGCAACATTCTTTTTAGATATTGATTAGGGCTCCAAAGAAGGAAAAAAAGTGAAAGGATGTGATGGTGACTAAGAAGGAGTCACCATGATGGGAGCCAAATGAGAAAGAGACTAATTGGCAAAGGACAGAGTAAGTACAGAGGTAGAAATAAGCTTGGTAAGTTAGAGGGGGAAAATTTCACAGAACATCAACACCAGAGAAGGCTACTCTGTGACCATGATTGATCAAGACAAAAAAAAAAATCACTCTGTAATCATGCCTGGATATAGACTAAACATAAACATTGTCCAAGCCACAAAAATGAGCAAACATTTCCTTATCCTGGATAATATGACTGAACTGCTGCTACTGTACTAATTATTTAGCCTCTGTCCAGTAGATAATAGTCATTCTAGATAGTACTAATTAAAATACACAATTATAGAATTACTCCTGCCTTCCTACAGCTTCCAATCCAGAGCAAATCCCTCTTCCTTGAACCCTTCCCTAAATCACATAACACAAACCCAAGTTTCTAACACCCTTTTACTGAGATGTCACATGGTTCTCCATGGTTTGCATTCTCACAGAAGCAAGTAATAAACCTAACTCGTTCAATTACTGTTGTGTTCCTAGTGGTCTTTTGTTGGAGGGCATTGACAATCAAGTCCAAGATGCCTGTTAGATATCTAAGTGATAATGTCAAGTAAACAGATGAATATACTGGTCTGGAATGGATTCTAGGCTGGAGACATAAACTTGGTAGTTATGAGTTTATACATGAAACTTAAAACTTTGGGACTAGATGAGATTATCTAATCAAAGATTGTAGATAGGGAACTGGGCTAGGGGAATCTCCAACATTTCAAAGTTGGGCAGAGGAGGAAGATGAACCAGCAAGAGAATGAGAAGGAATAACCTGTGAGGTAAGAAGGTGATGTCATAGTAATCAAGAGGAGAACGTTTTACAATTGAACAGGAGTGGTCAACGATAGTAAATGCTTCATGGAAGTCAAGTATTGAGGACAGAAGTGACAACGGATTTGGCAACATGGCAATCATTAGTCTCTGGCAAGAGTAGTTTCAGAGGTATAGTGAGGCAGAAAGACTGAAGTGTATGAAGAACAAAAGGTGTACAAGTAGGACAAGTCTTAAGGTTTTGTTTCTTCGATTGGTTGGTTTCTGGGTTTGTTTGTTTTTTGTTTTCTTTTTGTTGTTTTTGTTTTTTTGGAGGGGGAAGATCAGAGAAATAGGATGGTGGCTATAGTTGGTCAGATAGAGCAAGGGAAGTTTTTTGTTGTTGATGTTGTGTTGGCAGATAAATGATTATATTTTTGTGGGAAAGATGTATTGCAGAAAGAAATATTTGATGCCGGAGAAAAAGGGAATACCTACAGGAATGAAATTATAGAGGAGGATGAAGGAATGGATCCAAAGCCTAAGGAGGGGGGATGGACCTTTGAAAAGAACCCAGATTCCCAACCTTTTAACAGGAGGGAAAGACAGAAGATTTAATTCAGATGCAATGGTTTGTGTTTGGGTGGGAGAATAAGATAGCTCCTACCTGATCACATCAATTTTCTTAATAAAATATGAGATGAGGTCTTCAGCAAGAAGGGGGTATTAAAGGTTGGAGGAGTGAGAAGGTCAGAGGTATCTTCTGAGAGTGAGGAGGTGAAGTGTAGAAAGACTGTGACATTGCCAGCGGGGTTGAATGCCCAGTTTCTATTTGTGTCATAAATTTAAAGTGAGTCCAGACAGCATAGTGTTATGTTTATTTTCTCAAGTAAGCTTCAGTCAAGAGAATGCAGATGTGGAAAGGAATAGCTGGATTTAACTAAGGATGGACATCACACAGAGAGGGGCAAGTAAGGATATTTACAAGGAAGTGATTGTAATGATGCACCACGCAATCTCTGGGAGGTGAAGAGGAAAGTTTTTAGGAAGGTGATAGATAATGATATATAGAGATTGATGGACTGTTGAATCAATAGGTAGATAAGAAGTGCTGGGAACAGTGAATTGGAACTCTCTCTGTAATGTAAGGATTGGTTATAATGGAGGTATAAGGTTGAGTTAGAAGAATAGAAGTAGTAGACGGTTCACGGAGTGGTGAAAACTAGGATTTCAGAGATAAGAGCATTCCAGAGGATAGTTAAATTTGCTGGAGGAAAAGTTGTGTGTTGGTGTGAAAAGACCAAATTATCCTGATTGAAAATATCCTGATTCCCATGCTCAGGCTCAGTTATTTTGCCTATTCCAATTTCTCCCCAGGCAGTAAGTAGTATCCCCTCCTCTGGGCTCCATTAGTACTTTCTGCTTGCAGCCATTGCAGCACGTAGGCACAGGAAAGAAATGCAGAACCTCATCCCCACCCCATACCTCCTGGATCAGAATCTACAGTCCAGTGTTCTAGAACACTGGTTCTCAACCTTGCCTGCACATTAGAATCACCTAAGAAGCTGTTAAAAATGCCGAAGCCCAGACCAGTTACATAAGAATTTCTGGGGGTGGGATCCAAACATCAGATTCTCTTAAAACTCCCCATTTGATTCCCATGTGCAACAGGGGTGAACAATCTTATTAGTGGGGTTCAAACTACTTGGACACCAGGTGATCTGTGCTTAGATTCCAAGATTCAATTATAGACAGCTAGTATGGGGAAAACCAGGTGCCCACCAAGTAGAGACTTAATTTGAGTTGAGTACAGTCTCTCACTCTGGGAAGAGTGTGGAGTTCCTGGTTAGTTGTACAGTCAATGCAGAATAAGTTCCCAGCACAACTTTCAAATAATTCTGTTCATCTCTTCTCTCTTCGTGGAGGTACCTACTAATGGAAAAAAGAAAAAGAAAAAAAGAAAAGAAAGAAAGAACCGCCTAGTGTATAAAAAGGAAAAGTTATGAGAAGCCTTATCCTCTCCCCACTTATTTTTTTTATCTTCACTATTAAGCCGAGAAACTGAGACACTCTCTTAGAAAGTCCTCAAAGATAGACAACTTAGCAATTACAAGTGACCCTCGAACAACACAGGTTTGAACTGTGTGGGTTCACTTATATGATGATTATTTCAATAAATATGTACTGCAGTACTATAGGGTCTGAAGTTGGCTCAATCCACGGATGTAGAACCATGATTATGTAGGAACAATGGGTATAGAGGGCTGACTGTAAAAAATTTTGGACTGCATAGAGAGAGGGTTAGCACCCCTAACCCCGTGTTTTTTATAAAGGTCGTTCAAGGTACATAGCTGTTGAATATGAACAAAAATTGTCTCTTAGGGCAATTGCTGTAGACTGAATGTTTATGCCTCCCCCTGCTCCCCCCGCCCCAGCCACTTCACATGTTGATACTGAACCCTAATCCCCAAAGTGGTGGTATTAGGAGGTGGGGCCTTTGGGAGGTGATTAGATGATGAGGGTGGAGCTTCATGAATGGGATTAGGGCTCTTATATAGGAGACCTCAGAGAGCTACCTCACCTCTTCTGCCAGGTGGGGACATAGCAATAGTAATAGACATAAATAGTTCCTGTCTATGAAGCAGGAAGCGTGTATAGCAATAGTAATAGACATAAATAGTTCCTGTCTATGAACCAGGAAGCGTGTTCTCACCAGATATATATTCTGTCTAAATCTTGATCTTGGACTTTCCAAGCCTCCAGAACTGTGAGAAATAAATGTTTGTTGTTTAAGCCACCTAATCTATGATTTTTGTTACAGCAGACTGAATCGACTAAGAAATAGGTAAATGAAATAAACCCACGTTATAAAATAAAATCCTAGATTTTCATTGTAAAATATACATAGGACAAAACACTTAAGAGTTTCATGGGGAAAATGTGTATTTCAAAAATAAAATTATAGGGAATTCCCTGGTTAGGATTTCGTGCTTTCACTGCGGAGGGTGCAGTTTCAATCCCTGGTTGGGGAACTAAGATCCTGCAAGCCACGTGCCATGGCCCAAAAATAAATAAATAAAAATAAAATAAAATTATAAATTATTTAAAAGTCAAAGAGCTGTCCATGAGTCAATTCTGAAACTGCAGAACAGCAAGGAATTTTGAAATACACAAAGGTCCAAGAATGAACTGAAGTTTAGTTTCTCAATTAGTAATTCAGAAGAGAACAATAACTTCTTTGAAGAATTGTTATATACAGATTAAGTAAAATATTTAAAGCTCCTGGTAGGAAACAACCTAAGTGTCCATTGACAGATGAATGGATAAAGATGTGGCACATATATACAATGGAATACTACTCAGCCATAAAAAGAAACGAGAGTTATTTGTAGTGAGGTGGATGGACCTAGAATTTGTCATACAGAGTGAAGTAAGTCAGAAAGAGAAAAACAAATACCGTATGCTAACACATATATATGGAATCTAAAAAAACAAAAAAAGGTTCTGAAGAACCTAGGCGCGGGACAGGAATAAAGATGCAGACGTAGAAAATGGACTTGAGGACATGGGGAGGGGAAAGGGTAAGCTGGGACGAAAAGGGAGGGTGGGAGGGAGGGAGATGCAAGAGGGAAGAGATATGGAGATATATGTATATGTATAACTGATTCACTTTGTTATAAAGCAGAAACTAACACACCATTGTAAAGCAATTATACTCCAATAAAGATGTTAAAAAAAATAAAAATAAAGCTCCTGGTGGAGCTCATAGAAGATACCTAACATTTTAATTTATGTATCTATTCAGTAAATAATACTTCCTCACATTTCGTGTGCATAGCAGTAGAATAGGTCCTGTCATACGGAGATAACTAAGAAGAGGACTGTTCCCTCAAGTAGTTTGAAGTCTATCTAGGGGTTGAAGTGGACAGTTTCCATACTCATCCTTCACCAATTCAGCTTTAAGCACATCTTTCTCAGGGAAGCCTCACCAACTGAATAGGTTAGTTCTTCAAATGCACGCTTCCATGGCATCTTGTATTCATTCTTTTATCACATTGTGCTATAATTGCTTGTTAATGTCAGTCTTCCTCATTAGCCTTGTTATCTCTGTTACGATATGGATGAGGCTTGTCTTGAACATGCACTCTGAAGCTGGACTGCCAGGGGGAGCAAGGGCAAGTTACTTACCTTCTCTGGGATTCAGTTGCTTCATTTACACAATGGTGATAGTAAGAGTATCTACTTCAAAGAGTTGTTACTCAGGTCAATGAATTAGTACATGTATATCATTTAGAACAGTGCCTGGCACAGTGTGAACTCTATGTGAGTGTTAGCCAGGATGACAATAATGGTGATGAAATTCTCTAGCACAGTACTTGACATGTGTTAAGTAGGTCAGTAAATATTTGTCGAATGTTATTGAATTTGTCAAATAAATGAATGAGTAGAATGGAATAAGTGCATAGAAGAAGGAGTTATTAATTCTGAATCAGAAAACTTTTTCCAGGGGAATTGAAGTCCAAGCTGGGTTTTGAAAATTTGATAGAAGTTCCCCAGTGATGGGGGAATGAAGAGGCATTCTCTTAGGCTTTCTAAGAGGACTGTTCAGGGAACTATAAATTGTTTGGCATTATTTCAGCACAAATAGAGAAAGATCAGTAGCAGAAAAGCTAGAGAGTAAACAGGAACCTCATCATGAAGCTTCTCTGTGCTATTCTCAAAATGAGGCGGTAGAGAGCTAGTAAAGGATATTAACTGCAGGAGAGAGAGAGAAAAACACAAGTTTTATTAAGATCACTTAGGAGAGAGTGTAGGAGGAAGTAGCTATAAGCAAGGTGCCCTTTTCAATAAGTGTTTAGAGAGAGAGCGAGCGAGAGTGAAAACTTGAAATCGATGATCTGTAATGGTCTCTTTATGGAAAAGTTTCAAAAGGAGTTTATTCCTATATGATGCTTTATGTGCTGCATACAAGTTCTTTCTATTTTGTTTGTGCTTATTTCTCCTTGAGAGATGTTGAAAGGAGAGACGCATCTAGTTTGTTTATAAACTAAAAAGTTTACAAGAAAGCAAAAGTAACAATCCTGTTCTCATCATTGCTGATGTGAACACAAGAATGTTATTTCTAGAGTTGCCAAATGTGGTCTCCTTTGCAGGAGAAAACAGCTGAAGCAATAATAACTAGGTCAGTGATTCTAATGCGTGGATGTAGGAACAAATTAGCCAATGAAGAAGACATCCCTTCTTCTGATGTAGCCATTTTAAAAAAAAAAATTACCTTTATTCAAGTCAATTTGTGTGTGTGTGTGTGTGTGTGTGTGTGTGTGTGTGTGACGCGCGCGTCTCTCTCTTTTGTCCTCTCCCGTTGCGGGGCA
>NC_041217.1:103565220-103570715 GCF_002837175.3 Physeter macrocephalus
ACGCACAGGCTCAGCAGCCATGGCTCACGGGCCCAGCCGCTCCGTGGCATGTGGGATCCTCCTGGACCGGGGCACGAACCCGTGTCCCCTGCATCGGTAGGCAGACTCTCAACCACTGCGCCACCAGGGAAGCCCTGATGTAGCCATTTTTGAGGGAGGTGGATTAGTGAGCAGTGGGGTCCTGTGTGGAGTAGGGGCTGCAGAGGGGACAGCCTGAGCCCTGGGCACAGGAGGAACGTCCTAGGTGTATCCTGCTTGTCTGGGTGATGATTGAGACTGGATTCTACCTTTTCTTGCTTCCCCCTGAAGATGAGAGTCAGTTGCAGTTGAAGTCACAGTCCAGGAAAGGTCACTAACATGGCACTTGCCTCCAGACACATCTCTCCTGTGAGAAAACACCTAAAACAAGAGACTACACTGCTCTGGGATCCATGGTGGGAGAATATGAACAAACAGAACAGATATTCCCTGTATACAGGTGCTGGCTCACAAAAAGAGGCTGACAGCTGTTGGCACTACTTTCTTTTTGGCTTGCTGCCTCTCGAATAAATAGACCTATTTGTTTCTAAAAACCTGGTGGGTAGTTGAGAGAGAATTGGGATAAATGGCTCCCACCCCACCCCTGTTCTCAGGGCCGAGCTCCAGTTGAGGTAGGTGGATAATGTTTAAGCTTAGTCTTAAATTGGAATAGTGAGAGAAATGGACATTTATAGGTAAAAGAACACAGTAGTGGCATTGAGGGACATAAATTCTAGCAACCGAACTAGGGGACTTCCCTCTCATCCAGGCATTCTGAATAGAAATTAGGAAAGTTCAATAGCAGTGCAATAAGGGAAAACTTCCAAGAATTCCCTTTCAATCCCGTTTGATGTATGTTTGAATTATTGGTATAATGAGAAGAAGAGAAAAGGATATATTGAATGGGTACTGTCACAGGCACTAAGTCGGGCCCTGTAGTAAGATCTTTATATGTACTATCTCATTAATTCTTTAATTATTGAAACTATTTTATGGCCTAGGAAAATGAGCTTTAGAAAAGACTAAGTAAATTGCTGACGACAACCAGCCAGTAAGTGGCAGAACTGGAATCTGAATCCAGGACTCTTTGATTACAAAGGTCTTGGTTTATATTAGACCTCGACTATATTTAAAACAAAAATTTTTATTGTGGTAAAATACACATAACCTTACCCATCTTAACCATTTTTAAGCATGCAGTTCAGTGGTATTAAGTCCACTCATATTGTTGTGCAACATCAGCACCAGCCATCTCCAGAACTCTTTTTTACCTTGCAAAGCAGAAGCTCTATACCCATGAAACAATAACTGCCCATTCCCTGCTTCCGTCAGCCCCTGGCAGCCAGCATTCTACTTTCTATCTCTATGAATTTGACTACTCTATGTACCACAAAAAAGAGGAATCATACAGTATTTGTCTTTTTGTGCCTGACTTATTTCACTAAGCAGAATGTCTTTAAGGTTCAGCCATGTTGTAGCATATGTCAGAATTTCCTTCCTTTTGTGGATTAATAATATTCCACTGTGTACATATACCACATTTTGATTATCCATTAATCGATCAGTGGACACTTAAGTTTCTTCCACATTTTAGCTATTATGAATAATGCTGCTATAAACTTGGGTGTACAAATATCTTTTCAAAACCTTGTTTTCATTTCTTTGGGGTATATACCCAGAAGAGGAATTGCTGGCTCATATGGTAATTCTATTTTTAATTTTTTGAATTTTCCATACAGTTTTCCACAGCAGCTGTACCATTTTACAGTCCCATCAACAGTGCATAAAGGGATCTAATTTCTCCACATCCTTGCCAGCACTTCTTATTTTCTGTTTTTTTGTTTTGTTTTAGATAGGAGCCATACTAATGGGTGTGAGGTTGCATCTCATTGTACTTTTGATTTACATTTCCCCAGTGATTAGTGATGTTGAGCATCTCTTCAAGTGCGCCTTGGTCATTTGTATATCCTATTTGAAGAAATGACTATTCAAGTTCTTCACCCTTTTTGAATTGCATTTTGTTTTTGTTGAGTTTTAGGAGTTCTCTACATATTCTGGATATTAATCCCTTATCAGATATATGATTTGCCAATATTTTCTCCTGTTCTGTGGGTTGTCCTTTTACTCCATTGATAATGTCTTTTGATGCACAAAAGTTTTTCATTTTTATGAAATTCAATTTGTCTATTTCTTTTTCTTTTGTTGCCTGTGCTTTTGGTGTCATATTCAAGAAATTGCCAAATCTAACTTTTGCCCTTTGTTTCCTTCTAAGAGATATATAGTTTTTGCTCTTATGTTTAGGTCTTTGATCCATTTTGAGTTAATGTTTGTATATGGTGTTAGGTAAAAGTCCAACTTCACTTGTTTGCATGTGGATATCCAGTTTTTCCAGTATACCTCAGTTATATTTTCAAAAATGTTTTGTTTAACATAGATAGCAAATAAGTGCCTCAGGCTAAGCTAAATTTGTAATTCAGTATGAAAGTACAGTATAAGTAATTGCATGCTCCATTATTGGAAAGAAGATACTGTTTTGTAGCATAGTTTAAAGAGAGACAAATCTCTCAGGATTAGGAAAAAAAAAAAAGAAGAAGCCAACCTATTTAGTATAATATTTATCTATCTTTTTGTTTTTTATACTTGTTCATCTATCCATCTATGTGGTACATGTGGGTAGTTGTAACTCAGTTCCAAAATTAAAAACATGAAGAATGGAAAGATCTGTAAGAAATAACTGGCAATCTACCAAGGGAGAAAAAGTATTCATAAGATGAAATAAACATGCTATACTTGAAGGTGATTGAAGCATACAAAGAAAACAACATATTTTTCCCCCCTAAAACATACAGATTTCAAACACTTTGGAAAAAATCCTGTTATTATCACTACAATTCAGAGAGACTCATAGGACCAAATTCATATTTTTAAAGTTCAAATGCAAACTTTTGAAAGTTGAGATTTTCTTTACATTCACTGGGCTCCAATATAATGTAAAATACTGTTAGGACAGGGAGGTCAAGGAGCAAGTACTGTTAAGTGTCGAGCTTCATCTCCTGGGACTAAATCTTGCTAGCATCTTGTACCACTCCAAAATGAGCTGACAATTTCACTTCAGCCATTAATGGGAAAAATATTCACTGCAGTGAAGTCATAATTGTTTGACTTCCATTTTCTTGTTATCTTTAAAGAAGATGATTTAAGGTTTTGAAAAATCACTAGAATTTCCAAGTTCAGGGCCTTTGTCTTGGCGCCCTTTTGCTAGAAAAGAAATATGCTTGAGGAAAATTTTTAAATGATATATCAGTTTTGTATGAAACTTATAATATTCTTGTTTTTTTTTTTTTAAATGGCACTGCCATTCGCTTTTTAAAAAATTTTTTGGCTGCTTTGGGTCTTTGTTGCTGTGCGTGGGCGTTCTCTAGTTGTGGTAAACCGGGGCTACTCTTTGTTGCAGTGTGTGGGCTTCTCTTTGCAGTGGCTTCTCTTGTTGTGGAGCATGGGCTTTAGGCACACAGGCTTCAGTAGTTGCAGCATGCGGGTTCAGTAGTTGTGGCGCGCGGGCTCTAGAGCACAGGCTCAGTAGCTGTGGTGCCCGGGCCTAGTTGCTCTGCGGCATGCAGTATCTTCTGGACCAGGGCTTGAACCCGTATCGCCTGCATTGGCAGGTTGATTCTTAATCACTTTGCCACCAGGGAAGTCCCTCCTGTATGTTTTTAAATTACAGAAGAAAATTATAATTAGTCAACTTTTATTTAAAATACTTAAAGAGGTGAATGTTCATTATTTTTAAGACAGTTAATCAAGGTATAGTTTAATACAGCAACGTTATTTGGGGATCAGTCCTAGTGATTTTTCAGATTTAGAACAATTGTCTTCTCTATTTTAGGTTTTAAATACCAAATTTTATCCCAAAGAAGAATTTTACAGTAAGGTTGTAAATTCTTGCCCCTCCCCCAAAATACTAAAATAGAATTTAAAATGGAGGCACAGGCATGGTTTACTCTGAAGCTTTAAGCACAATGATAAACTGTAACTCTCATAAGTTTGATATTGAGCATCAGTGATCCGTGGGCCAAATCTAGTTTGCTGCCTGTTTTCGTACACACGGCAAGCTAAAATGAATTTACATTTTTAAATTATTGAAAACACTTTTTTTAAAAGAATACTATTTTGTGACACATGAAAATTACATGAAAACCAAATTTCAGTGCCACAAATAAAGTTGTATTGGGACACAGCCATGCTCATTGGTTTATGTAATGTCTATGGCTGTTTTTGTCCTACAATGGCAGAGTTGAATAGGTGCCACAGAGACATGTGGCCCACAAAGTCTAAAATATTTTATGGAAAAAGTTTGTCAGCTTTTAGAGCCTCACAAAAGCAGCTTGCATTTTAGCATGAACATACGAATTAAACAAATGTCATTAGGAGTGCAGAAGACATTTTTACCATACAGTAAATTAGCTATTTAATACAGAGAAAGAGAGGATACAAATGCACTAGTATTTGTTAATTACAACAGTTGAGAATTGAGACTAGTACTTTCTAACGGTAGTTTCTTTTTCTTGATAGGAGAGCCCCAAATCACCCTCTCCGTGTGAAGAAAATACAGAAGGCAGAGTGGAGGAAATATGGCACAATCCATATCCTGAAGTCTTTAACAGTGTGACTCTGGATGGACAATGACTTTGGTCTTTAATTTTTTTTTAATACTCTTTTTAAGACTTGATAACCAAGTGACATTGTTTTTAAAAAAATTAATTTATTTATTTTTGGCTGAGTTGGGTCTTCATTGCTGCTCGCGGGCTTTCTCTAGTTGCAGCGAGTGGGGGCTACTCTCCGCTGCGGTACGCAGGCTTCTCACTGCTGTGGCTTCTCTTGTTGTGGAACATGCACTCTAGGTGCGTGGGCTTCAGTAGTTGTGGCACGTGGGCTCAGTAGTTGTGGCGCACGGGCTTAGCTGCTCCACGGCATGTGAGATCTTCCAGGCCCAGGGCTCAAACCACCCGTGTCCCCTGCATTGGCAGGCGGATTCTTAACCAGTGCGCCACCAGGGAAGTCACTGGTATTTAATTTTGATATGAAGAGGGAGAAGGCAGCAAATAGTGCCTCTTTGAAGTGAAGACAAAGATCCACCGAGCCTTTCCTTCCTGCGCTTGTATAGCTGGTAATGGGTTATGGTAAAGCCAGTAAAATTACTTCAGTGTTCTCAAGAGCAATGATTCTAATCCTTCTTAACAGTTTAAGTCACACTTATGTTGTTACTCATACATTCTAATACATGCTTTCTCCCTATCCACATGAAAAGGATAGAGTAGTATATGTGTCTTAAAATTTGGAGCAAATTATAAGCTACATCATAAACTTTCTTGGAGAGTTTTTTATATGTGGGTTTTTTTTTTTTTTTTTTGCCGTACGCGGGCCTCTCACTGTTGTGGCCTCTCCCCTTGCAGAGCACAGGCTCCGGACGCGCAGGT
>NC_041217.1:103570749-103616433 GCF_002837175.3 Physeter macrocephalus
TGGCTCACGGGCCCAGCCGCTCCGCGGCATGTGGGATCTTCCCGGACTGGGGCACGAACCCGTGTCCCCTGCATCGGCAGGCGGACTCTCAACCACTGCGCCACCAGGGCAGCCCTCTTGGAGAGTTTTTATGGCACCTCTATAGAAACCTGCAAGTTCCTCAGAAAGGGTAACTCTGATCTCAGAATATTTTAGAGGGACCTAAAGAGGGTCCCTTGCCTACTAGCCATCCTTGAAGGTAGTGAGTTATTGGTTTTAAGAAGGTATAGCCACTATCTCTTCAAGCCATCACATAGCTAAGAAAGTGGCAGAGGGTGGCAACCAAAATATAAAAGAAAGGGAAAATAGAGGCCCAGAAATGAAAATGCTTGATGCCTTCTTTCATGTGACACTCACATAAAGCATAACAACAGTCTTACCAAAAATGATTAAAATAAAAAATATATATATTCTAGTTTTAGCTCCTATAAGACAAACAATTGATTATATAAACACTCATCTTCCATATTGCAAGAAATCACATCTCCATGATCTATGCTCAGCTCCAGTATGTCAATAATTCTGGTCAGATGAAGCACATCTGGAACTTGTCAAAGCAAGTTAACTTTACAAGATAGTTCCTTGTAGCAAGACCCCTGGCCAGTGTGTTCTTTCCACCACATTTCCACTGCAGTTTACCCATGGATAGTCATCATGAATATTAAAAATGAAGGATAAGTTCCCTAAACTTTACACTTTGCTTGAACAAAGTGAACACTTTATTGTAAAATTGGTTTAACAATCAGCATCCCAAATTTTCCTGTGTTTTTTCTTATTTTTTTTTTTTAGTTAATCTTGAGTAGGCAGTTATAGAAACTAATGTATTCATGGAATATACCCACTTCTCTCTTCCATGCTCTTTTGTGGTTATCAGTTTACATTTTCTCTTTTTCAGTATGAAATTAGGGAGTCCTATGAAAGAAATTAAGAGAGGAACTAACCACTCTTCTTAAGGCACCTGAAAAGCATTGGATTCTGTTAGAACCCAGGATTTTTGCACTAAACAGCTTAGTCCCAACACTGATAATAATAACTCTTCAAATATTTCAGACATTAATTTACAGGAAAATAACAATTGCTAAAACCAAGACCACATCAGATGGTGTCTTTGTGTGGATGCCCCTTAAGGCCAGTAACATTTATTAAACTGTGTTATTCTAGGGAGCAGGCAGAACAGGCAGGAAGGTAGAGAAGCCAAAACAAGGATGCGTTAAGGGTCTGGCCACCCCTGTGGGTGACTGGTGCACAATCTTGCAGAATCCTCTGAGGGGGCTTTTGAAATGTGTTATAGAGCATTTCACCCAGGTTTAAAAGAGGAAGCAAGTATTTATTCACTGCTTTCTCTTCCCAGTTGGTCAAATCCCTTCTCCCTTCCAGGTTGCACATGCCGGAGTGGCCACAAGCAGACCTGCTCAAACTTTTCCCTGGTGAAAGACATGATCTTTATTTTATTGGTCAGCAAATAAATCTGCCCTCTACTCCAGAGACAAATACTATCTCAGTCGTCCCAAACTGTTTGCTATATAGACATCCTTAAAAAGACAGCCTAGAACAATAGCTATCAGTGATTCTACTAACAGGACGTGCAGAAAAGTGAGAGATCAATAGAAAATTATCTCCCAACATTTATGAGTGGTATTCAATAGAAATGGAGTTTAACAGGTTTAAGTAACAGAACTGTTAAGAGTCTTTTGAGACTGGTCACCTTGCTTAAATGAGATAATCTCTTCAGAGTCTCTTGCTCCTGGTTTGGGAAAATTCACACAATGATCTGAGCTAAACTATGAAAAAACTTAGAAGTTCTATGGGTCTGCCTTGACACTTACCCATTCCCACACATTATCGTCATGACTAATAACTATATGTACTTTTATGTCACATTGACAACTTGTTCCATGCATACATGTAAAACAGAGCTTATGTAAATTTGTTTCACACCAAGGTGGGAAATCTTCATTGTTTGAATAGCAGTAAAGAGCAGAAGGTATGAAAATTTTAACAACATTACATTATCTATGGTTAAAGTGTTTGAACAATCTATTTTATACAACTTATAAGCTGTAATTAATTTTGCTTTTGGAGTAACTTGGGCGGGAATAATATCTTATTTATTTTTATATCACTATCACCTAGCACATTACCTGGCACATATGAATTATTAAATGAATAAATAAAAAACTAAGGTCACCTAAAGGAAAAGATAAAAGATTAAAAAGAAACATAAATACCAATATTGAAGTGTAGCACTCCTTGACATACTTAATAGGGTATTGCCATCTTATCTCTGCTTAAACATTCCTGTCCACTCAATTATCAAGCAGGTGGAAAATAGTTATGAACACTTATATGGTGACACTACTTTGTATGTTTATGGGTTAAAAAAAAACTTGATTTTTTTTCAATGTCACATTCTCTTTAAATAGCATAATGTATTTGACAGGTAGCGTGATACAATGGATAGTGTATGAGCTTTATGATCAAAGTTATTAGATTTAATCTCAGCTCATCATTCATTAACTCTGTGACTGTGGATAAATTACTTCATCTAAAAATAGGCACTGATTGTAATACTACCTGAACGGGTTCTTTTGAGGGTTAAATGACACAGCATGTTTGAAGCTCCTGTAAGAGCACTAGCATGCAGTAGATGTGATTTCTTATATCAGTACCTGTGGCTGCTATAATAAATTACCACACACTGGATGGCTTACAACAGAAATTTATTCTCTCACAGTTACGGAGGCCAGACGTCTGAAATCAAGGTGTCAGCAGGGCCACCCACCCTCTGAAAGCTCTAAAGGTGTCCTTTCTTGCCTGGTGCAACTTCTGGGGGCTCCAGGTATACCCTGGTTGGTGGCAGCATAATTCCAATCTCTGCCTCCATCTTCACGTGATCTTCTTGCTTTCTCTCCCTGTTTCTCCTTATGTGTCTCTCATAAGGACACTTGTCATTGGATTTGAGCCCTATCCAGATTAACCAGAATGATCTCATCTTGAGATTCTTGGCTTAATTACACCTGCAAAGACCCTTTTTTCAAATAAGGTCACATTTACGGGTTCCAAAGATTTGGAGCTGGGCCTGTCTTTGGGGGGCACTATTCAATCCACTATAGTTACTGTCCCATTTCCCCTTCCTTCCTTAAATGTACACAGCATTTATCTTAACTTAAATCAGAGTATGTTCAAAAGGATATTAGCAAATTATACCTGATTGAGTGGCAGCTGAAGTCGCAACAAAAAGAAAAAAAAATGAACAAAGCAGTCAAGTGATTAAAAACAACTTCTTATGACTGATGAAAAGAGGTTTTATATAGACAGTGGCATTGAGTGGGGAAGCAGATAGTATGAAAAAGAAGAAAACTAACTTTGCCTATTATGAACCAGACATTGTGCTTTTTTTCCACATTAAATTTTTCAGTGTAATATTTCAATAATCCTGTTAAGCAGGTAGTAAAAGCAGGTTTTTCTTTTTTTCAAACACAGTGTGATGGTTAAACTTATGTATCAACTTGACTGGGCTATGGAATGGCCAGATAGCTGGTAGAACATTTTTTTCTGGGTGTGTCTGTGAGCGTGTTTCCAGATTAGCATTTGAATCAGTAGACTGAGTAAAGAGCACCCTACCAATTCCGGTAGGCATGATCCAATCCATTGAACCAAAAGAGAGTAGAGCAAAAAGGTAGAGGAAGGGTGAATTTGCCCTCTCTGCTTGAATTGAGACATCCACCTTCTCCTGTCCTTGAACATGGGTGTTTCTGATCTCAGCTTTCTGACTCAGACCAGGACTTCCACCATCACCCACACCTCCCCCCATCCCCCGCCCCCATCTTCTAGTGATTTGCAGACACACTCAGACAAGTCTGGTCTGCAGAGTGACTCACTGCTTAGACTGTGCTCCCTACTGCTCCAACAAAACAACAATATCATTTTATAACAGATACCTAACCTTGGAAAGTAAAGGCATGAATCTCTGTTTTACGATGGAAAGGAAGTCACTATCTTTTCTCAGTTCCTCTCCTATTTCCTAATATGGCCATTCAGTGGTACATACCATGTGTTTACATTTTTTAATGACAAATTGAGGAGACTGCTATTTTACATTTTTATCCAGTTAGGACTATTCTGCTTATGAATTTGGGGAGAGGGAAGAAACCGAGAGAAAGAGATCATCTGAACTTTCTTTTGACTTAAGCCTTTGGAGCTGGCAAGACACTCCCTTAAAAAGCCATTCCCTGTTTATGCTGCCAGATGCCCAGCTGTCCTATCTTTCAGAGAACTTCAGTTGTTGCAGGACAACCTCAAACATATTTATCAAACAATGTGGGGACAGGGATAAGACAGGAGGCTGTTTCTTAGCAGGGCATGGAAGTCCCTCATTAACCACCTGCCAGCGGTATTTTAAGAAAGGAAAACACAAAAACTTAAAAGGTAGCTTTGGACTTCCCTGGTGGTGCAGTGGTTAAGAATCCACCTGACAATGCAGGGGACACGGGTTTGAGCCCTGGTCCGGGAAGATCCCTCATGCCGCGGAGCAACTAAACCGGTGCTCCATAACAACTGAAGACCACTTGCCTAGAGCCCATGCTCCACAACAAAGAGAAGCCACTGCAATGAGAAGCCCGCGCACTGCGACGAAGAGTAGCCCCCGGTCGCCGCAACTAAAGAAAGCCCATGTGCAGCAATGAAGATCCAACGCAGCCCAAAATAAATAAATACATAAATTTATAAAAGAATAAAAATAAAAGGTAGCTTTGAGGAAAGCAACTGAGCAAGAAGTACTGTGCTGGATATTCTCTTTGTTCAATATCCCCTCTTCACCCTTCTGCACTCTGTGCCCTGGGAAGCTGATCTCTACTGACTGGACCACATCACCCAGGATCCTTTAACCTCCAGACTCTGGGCAAGGTTGGTTAACTGGCAGGAGAGAGGTGAGAAGGAAAGAGAGGTTGGGGCTTTGTTTCCCCATCTCCCTCCCTGCTGGGCCCCAAATTGACTGTCTGTGTTCCCCACATAAGGCTGCAGCAACCCGTATCTCCTCTCCCAGTTTTCTCTCTCACCACTTTGCAAGAACAGCTCCTCCATTCACCTTCAGGTCTAGAAAATGGAGAAGGTTCCCTGCCCCATCTCCCCATCTCTCCCACTGTTGTTAGTCCCCCCAGCAATTTCATTAGCCCTTAATTTTCCTCACATCTTTGTAAACAGTCCTTCACTAAACTCTCCTCAATTACCCTTTTAACTCTGCCTTTCTTTTTTTTTCCCCAGGACATCAAGCCTTACAAACTTTGGTAACTTTTTTTTTTTCAGAGTAATTCTAGTTATAATATTCTCACAGGAAATAATCAGAGCTACAAAGATATATGACCCCTTCTCCAGTGGTGAGCCTAGTTCCCTGTATTTTGTTCCTCTGACCATAGTGATTGTTTGGAAAATAGCCACATGACCTAAGCATACTCAGTCCGGGTGAATTTCAGGTCTCAGGCGTCTTGCTTGGAAATCCCCTGTCAATCAGGGGATGCTTTCTGTCTTCCAGACCAGGAGGCACAGAGGAGTATGGGAAAGAAATTGGATCTCTGATGACAGTCACTGGCTTCTTTGAAGCCCATCCTCACTCTCCCTCCTTTTAAAAAATAATGATTTAAACTGCACATATTTAAATTGTATAATTTAATGAGTTTTGACATATGTATATCCTGTAAAACCATCACCACAAACAGGACAGTGAACCTATCCATCACTTCCAGAAGTTTCCTCCCGCCCCTTTGTAATCAGTCACTCCCACCCCTCCCATTCCCCAGGCAACATCTGATATGCTTCCTTTCACTATAGACTAGCTGCGTTTTCTGGAGTTCATGTAAATAGAATGTACTTTTTATATAAATAGGTGTCCTTTTTTCCATCTGGCTTCTTTCATTCAGCATAATTATTTAAAAAATTTATTCATGTTGTATGTATCAAAAGTTCATTCCTTTTTATTGTTGAGTAGTGTGCCATTGTATGGATGTACCACAACTGTTTATCCACATACCTGCTGATGCACATTTGGGTTGTTTCTAGTTTTTCGCTATTACAAATAAAACTGCTATGATCATTTGTATACAAGTCTTTGTATGACATATATTTCCTTTGCTTTTAGGTAAATACCTAGGAGTAGAATGGCTGTATAACACAGTAGGTATGTGTTTAACTTTTTAAGAAACTGCCAAACTGTTTTCCAAAGTGGTTATACATCCCACTAGTAGTTTATGAGACTTCCAGTTCCTCTATATCCTTGCCAGCACTTGGTATGATTAGTCTTTTTCATTTTAGTCATTCTAATATGTGTATGGTAGCATCTCATTGTGCATTTTCCTAATGACTAATGATGCTAAGCATATTTTCATTTGTTTGTATGCCAAATGTATATATATTTTTTGTAATGTGTTAAAACCTTTTGTTCATTAAAAAGAAAAAAGATTACTGAGTTTTGAGAGTTCTTTGTGTATGTTAGACACACAAGGCCTTTATCAGGTATTTGATTTGCCCATATTTTCTTCCAGTCTGTGGCTTGTCTTTCCATTTCCTTGACATATGAGTTACAGGAGCCAGTAAATCTCCTTTATTATTTAAGGCAGCTGGAGGCCTAAATTTACAGGTTTATTGGTAATACTGAAAATCTGGAAACAACCTGTATGTTTAAGAGAAGGGCATAGTTAAATAAAGAATGAAACATCAAATGGATGATTATACAAACTATATAAAAAATGAGAAAGAAGCAGCCCCTGACATACAAGAGCTAGCCTGGTACTGTGGGCTAGGCCTTACTGTTCCCCTGTTCAACATAAACAATTTCACAAAACAGCAACATCCGACAAGGCCAGTCTGTGAAGGGGATGGATCAAGGCAAAAGCAAGTCCACTTTATACTTATGTCAGAACAGAACATGAACCTTGTCCAAATCACATGAACAAATGTTCCCTGGTCCTGGTTAGAGTGAATGACTCCTTGAACTTCATTCCCTTCCCTCCCCTGCTCTCCCCTTCAACTCACCTCATCTCACCATCACATCTCCTTCTCCGACTCTGAGTCTTCTGCCTCCCTGTTATAAGGACACTTGTGATTACATTTCACCCACCAGGATAATCCAGGCTTATCTCCCCATCTCAAGATCCTTAACTTAACCACATCTGCAAAGTTTCTTTTGCCATCTAAGGTAACCTATTCACAGTTTTCAGGAATTAGCGCATAGAGATCTTTGAGAGGACCATTATTCTATCTACCACACCACATAATTATGGAGATTAAATAAGAGAATACATGCAAAATGTTTAGTTTGATAAAATATTATTATTAAGCCTATGAATTTGAAATTCATAAGCCAAGAATTTTTATGTGGCCTGCTATGTCATCTTTTCTTTGCTGTAGTACATGCCTCATATTCTATCTGCCACTCGTGTAAAGAGAAGTGTTGTGAGGTATGAGGAAATGTGGAGTAAAAACTGTTAAATTGCAAAGATTCATTCCTGCCACACCTGCAGACATTTTCATTGTGGCCCAAATGCAAAGACGTTTACTCACCAGTGAACTAGTTGGCTTCAACGTTCACTCCTACTCTAATGGATCTTCCAATTTAGATCCTCTTTTCTGAGTGAGTGTGAGCTCATCTGGGACCCGCTCCTGGCTTTTCTTTGCACTCTTTTCCTCTCTTCCTTTCCCTTCTCCCTAAATTCCTGAGGAGAAGGCCCAGAAGTGCCAGGAGGGCGGGAGCATGAAGTCAGGGTGGGAGCACAGCTGTGACTGGCATCCTAAAATTGGGCACTGCTCATCTGGGTTGGGCAGCGCCAACCCCACCCCACCCTGAAGTGGGAAGCAAATATTTTATGGTACCCCATGAGCATTAGAGAGCATGAACATTTCCAGGTGCTAGCAGAGAGGGGCTGGAGAGTGAAATGGAAGGTCGAGGGAGTCTTGCTTAGTTCATCTGAGCAGAGCCAGCTGCTTCTCTCACAGTCCTCCATAGCTGTGTGTAGGCAAGGCTGTAACTCATCAACTCTTAAAATGACAAGAAGCAGGCAGCATCCAGTTTCTTAAAGCCAGGAAGGAAATTCTTTTAAAATGCTGGGAAAAATGTAAGAATGTGTTCCACAAAGTGGGGTCAGGAGGTCCCCAGGGGGGAGCTGTGTCTCATTTTGTGAAGTGATCTGTAGAAATTAGAAATGTGGACCTTGTGGGAACCAAGGGTTAACACCAATGATCAGAATGAGCACCAAAGAATGGAAGCAACGTTCTTAGGAGAAAAAACACGAGACATTAATTTTAAATTATGAGCAGATGTGGTATATCTGGACCAGCCTTGACATATAGTTAGGAAACATTAAATAAGTCCTGGTACTTACAACAGATCAATAATTGTAAGGATCACCAGTTACTGAGTTACTGCTATGTTTAGTACTTGGTACTTATTTATGTTATTTTTAATTCTCAAAAAATCCTGCAAGATAATACATTATTACCTTGTTTTATTCTATATGCATTTCTCAGTTTCAGTTTTCTTTATCTTTAAAACTGGAATGCTAATGGCTACCTTATAATATTGCCGGGAGAATTGAATTTGAAAGTATTTCAAAGTGCCTGGCATTTATATTTGTGAAATTATTGTTGAATTGAGCCAAATGGATGAGGATATGAAAGATATTTTGATTATTTCATTTGGCAATTGTATTGAGTGCCTGCCACATTCTGGCCCAATACAAATAAAATCAAATATAGCCTGACTTTAGGATGCTCCCAGTGTAGTGGGGAAGATAGACAAAAAATTCACTGACCAGACAAGAAAGTTACTGATTAGAATTTATTATTATATATTTTAGGTTAGGATAATAAAAAAACATGCTTCCAAAACCAGGAGGCTCATAAGTGAACTCTTAAAAGGAGCAAGTGGGAATTTGGGTGTGTGTGTGAGTGAGACATCCTGTCCATTCATTTGGGTCAGGGAATATTGCCAGTACTATATGTCAGGAAAATTCTACACTGCCAGGAAAAATATGCCTGTGGGATGGGACTGGACAGGCAGGAGCTGAATCATGTCAGCTTTCTAAGAAGTTTATATTTTGTGCTAAAAATGATGGGAAGCCTTTAAAGGATTTTATGAAAGATGTACTCTGTTCAGATTTATGGTTTAGAAAGATTATGTAGGTAATAATGTGGAAGAGAGAGGCACAATATTAGATGCAGGGAGAATTAGGAAACTAAGAGGAAGCAATATAGAGTAGTCATTTGAAATAGCTCTGGAGACAGGTGTCTGGGCCCAGATTTTCTGGCTTCATCATTTTCTAGCTCTATGGCTGTGGATGATTTACTTAGCCTCTTTGGGCCTCAGTTTTCTCCTCTGTGAAATGGGGATAAAGATAGTAACTACCTCATAGGATTGATGTAACAATTAAAAGAGTTAGTAGAGATACAGCAAACAGCACAATGCCTGCCACATAGGAGGCCCACATAAATGTTAACTTGTTGTTGCTGTTATCGTTATTATTATTAGTACAATACATTAGTGCAAAAGAGAAATGGTGAGTGCTTGGGCTAAAGCAGTGGCACTGGAGATAGAAAGAAGGGGATGGTGTCAAGGAAATGACATTGAAAGGACTTGTTAACATAGTGGTTAAAGTGGTTTGAAAAGAATGGAGGGGTGGAGGACCTATCTGAATTCACTGTGTGAGTGGAGGAGGTCTGGATCCAAAGCTGTTCTGGTTGATATTCTTCCTCCTTGTTCTTTTTGCGTAGGTCACACTACGATCTGTCATTTTGCATGTCCTTGTCTATATGTACTGGGCTCAAATTCTCATCCACAAACACATATGAATAAGAAATATAAATGTCTTTTCCTCTAGCTCAGCCTAAGTTCTGTTTTGAGCTTTCCCCCCGGATGGCAGAAACATAATTTCAGTTAAATTGGGGTTTCTCCTCCCTTTTCCCATGGTTGTACCTATGTTCCAGGAGTGCCAGGGTGTGAGGTGTGGGTTGGGCATTAGATCGTCTGGCCAAACTGACATCCTCTGGGGCCACCATCGCCTCACTGAGTCCTCTGTCTGTGCTCTATGCGGGCTGTCATTGAGTCAGCTCTCAGGCTCATTCCTAAAGCCCACTTTGGGTTTGGCCCCTCCTCTTGGGCAACAGTGGCCATTCTGCTGCTGAGTCAAGTGCTCCCATGACCTGCCGGGCAGTGGAAAACTCTGTAAGGTGTCAGGGTCATTCATCACCCTCTTGGGCACACAAAAGGTGTTCCATGCTTTCTGCACCCTCTTGGGGGATGGGTGAGGCTGTCTAAGGTGCCTGTTCTCCAGGGTCTTGCCACCTGCAGGACCTCCCCTCTGTTCTTGGCTCTCCTAAACCTATCCCAAATTTCTGTAGACCCCTGCAGGTCTCAATTCAACCGGAGGGATGGGGTGAGGAAGTGCAGATGCTCTTTTCTCAAGGACCACAAGCTTCTAAGATCTTATTTCTTCCCCTTGACTCTCCTCTCCTTCCACCCTCCAGGCCTGAAGCCAGGTTCTTATTTTTGTTTCTTTTCTCCTTTTTTCTTTTTTTCTTAAAACTGCCCTGAGTCTGTTCAGGTCTCCTGAGGGCCTGGGTTTTGAAACTTAAAAGCTAGGAAGAGCCTCTTTTAAAATCTGCTTTCTTCTGTAACACCCCTTCCCTGAGGCAACGAAGAAGGGGAAGTGTTAAAAGATGGGAAAGTGTCAAAGAAAAATAATCTGTTAATACTTCATAGATAATATTCTACCACATTTTAAACAGAGTCATCAGGTGATAATCTACAATCTTTTTCGTCTTTAGTCTTTGAAAGTCTTTTACCTTTTCTCTAGTTGACAGATATGTTGTATATAATTTTGATAATCATTTGATTTATTGATGCTGGACATGTAGGCAAGTGCTGAATATTGCCAGTGAAGAAATCTCTCAAAGGGAAGATGAAGCCTCTTTGAATTAAGGGGGAAATTAGGGTCGGGGTGAAAGATGGACTTCTCCCTCCACACTACCTTACAGCCATGGGGTAGGACAAGGCTGAAACTGGGAAATGTCTATAAAAAGCTGAGATAGGAGAAGGGATTTATCTCCAGCTAGACTAGAAGGAGCACACACACTGGTTTGCCTGGGACAGTCCTAGTTTATGCCTCATTTCCTCATGTGCCATCTTGTCAGTGCCCCCTTTCTCTCTCAAAATTGTCATGGCTTGGACAATAAATTATGTGATCACCCTATTTCTAGTTTATATAAGCCTATTAAAATGTTCCCATTTGGAGCTATGCTAGAGACACCAAAAGCCTTAATTACCAAGATTTTTCCTGATGTAATCATTCAAGAGCCTGAGGTCAAGAAGGATCTTTGTTTTTAAATCTAGGATGATGTAAGTCAACAGCTACTTTGATATTAAAATCATAACTTCAATATGTATATAAATAAATGTATACTATTTAGTCATTTCTCCTTTTGTTTCATTATATACACCTATCACTGTGGTTTTATAAACCTTTGCCCTTTCAACTTGTAGTGGCGAAGAGAATCTCAAATCATCTGTGGTTCTATGTTTCATACCAATATATTTAGAGTTCTTAATTATCCATGAGTAAAATAAAAATAATGCTACCTAGATAAAATCCTCCTTTTCAACCACTGTGTGATCTATCACTAAGACAATTTCTAGCAAAATTACCAAATTTGTATATGTTAGCCATAGATAGCATATATGTCTGTATATTTTGTATTCTATGAAGCTGATTATATTCTGAAGACCAAAATAAGAGACCTGAAGCCATGATGATTTCCAGTAAACACAGATTCTCTGCTCTAGTCTACTACCCTCTTCCCATGAAGCACCTCTTGCCTTTTTAGGAGATCAGGTTGTCAGGAATGGTCAGAGAGTCAGCAGGTCAACTAGTCGTCCTAGAACCTAATGAACTAACTCTAGAGTTTAGAACAACTCCCTGCCTTCTTTCATTTCTTCTTGTTGCTAGACAATTTTGTTGGTTGTCCTCACTGGCAACCTTTGGTTTTATGTCAGAAATTCTGTTTTTCAGCTTTATTATTAGGAAACATAGTTCTTTAATTTTTGTTAATAAATAAGATTTTTTGTGTGTGTACATGGCACTACAGTTACTCTTTTAAATGTCTCACTCTACCTTTATAGTATATTTAATGTAACTTTTTTTTTTTTTTGTCCTTGCCAAGCAGCTTGCAGGATCTCAGTTTCCGACCAGTGATTGAACCCAGCGGGCCACAGCAGTGAAAGCACCGAGTCCTAACCACTGGACCACCAGGGAACTCCCTAAAGGTCACATTTTTTGTTGTTTGTTTTGTTTTGGTTTTTTGCGGTACACGGACCTCTCACTGTTGTGGCCTCTCCCGTTGCGGAGCACAGGCTCCGGACGCACAGGCTCAGTGGCCATGGCTCACGGGCCCAGGTGCTCCACGGCATGTGGGGTCTTCCCGGACCGGGGCACGAACCCGTGTCCCCTGCATCGGCAGGCGGACTCTCAACCACTGCGCCACCAGGGAAGCCCTAAAGGTCTATTTTTTTACCTAGTGGATTGACTTGACACCTTTTTAATACAGGCATACCATGGAGATATTGTGGGTTTGGTTCCAGACTACTGCAATAAAGTGAATATTGCAATAGAGCAAGTCACACAGTTTTTTTGGTCTCCCAGTGCATATAAAAGTTATATTTACATTATAATGCAGTCTATTAAGTGTGCAATAGCATCATGTCTAAACACTGTACATACCTTAATTAAAAAATACTTCATTGCTAAAACATGCTGTCATATGAGCTTTCAGAGAGTAGTAATCTTTTTGCTGGTGGAAGGTTTGACTGGTTGTTGACTGCTGACTGACCTGGGTGATGGTTGCTGAAGGCTGGGGTGGCTGTGGACATTTCTTAAAATAAGACAACAATAAAGTTTGCCACATCTCCACGGCATGTGGGATCTTCCCGGACCGGGGCACGAACCCGTGTCCCCTGCATCGGCAGGCGGACTCTCAACCACTGCGCCACCAGGGAAGCCCTAAAGGTCACTTTTGATGAAGAAATATATTGACTCTATTTCTGCAAATTTATGTCTACTATTCAAACAATTTTAAGAGGTCACGTGTTATGAAATAATTCTTTCTATAATTTACAATATTTCAAAGATAAAATTTAATTGTTCTTTGCTTTGAGGAACTTGTAGAATATTGCAGGGACTTTCCTGGCAGTTCAGTGGTTAAGATGCTATGCTTCCAATACAGGGGGTACAGGTTTGATCCCTGTTTGGGGAACTAAGATCCCACATGCCGTGAGGTGTGGCCAAAAAAAAAAAAAAAAGAATTTACATTGAAATTGGATAATGTAACTTGTAATCAAATTGTTATCAGGACAAGCACATAAAAATTATATGAGCAGATTTTTTTTTAAGAAACAGGGCGTACTCCTGTAATTTGTTATCTTTTGGTTATCGAGTAAGTTATCAGCAGAGACTATTAGAAACATGAAGGAGCTCATTTATTCCTTCAGGTCATACGTGGAGAAGATGAAATACTCCAGTTCCTAGCGAAGAGACAGGAAAACTGAACATCCTACTGGGCCATTATTAAATGTCTATTGCTAGTATTTGGAAGATTTTGGGGAAATTCTCAGGAGATAGCAGGTTCTGCCTGGTGGGGAAGGGGTGGGAAATTAGAATAGGTGGCATATTTTCCATTGCAAGTAAGACAGAAGATATGCTTTACTGGCTAAGTGAAGTGAAATCTTTCAACTGGACTTCTCTGACACTTTGCAACATTGGAATCCAAGATGGGGGGAAGAATAAAATAGGAAGCATGGGCAGGTATGTAGAAGAAGCTGGTATTCTGGTTGAATTGTTTAGAATGAGATAAACATAGGCAAAGAAAAGGTAAAACATGGTACTTATAAAAAGCAAGTGGAAGGCAGTTTCTGTGACAAGGCCTTTGTGATGATTGGCTCTTCTCATAATGATAACAGCAATACACATCTTTTTTGAATACTATAAAGTGCCTACAAAATGCCAGGTGCTCTGCTAGCTAATTTTCTATGCATTATCTTGAATCCTAACAACTGTCCATGGTAATTTAACCTGAGTTTTTCTGGCTTTTGCCCTTACCTACTAATGCTTTTCAAAACTCCCTGCTTACCCTAAAATATTTCTGAGAGTCCTCACTGGGGCCTCACGTGTTCACAGACAAGTTCAGCCAGTGACCATCTTTCTTGGGTACCGCTGTGTCTGCCATGCACACGTTGCTGCAGATTGCCAGGCACTAGTGCTGCTTCCTCTGGGCTTTGATGGGCATCAGCATTGTTCTGCACTGCTGCTCCTGATTGGTCATTGTTTCTGCTGGGCGTCACTATCAATTCCATTGGCTACCACAGTCAATGGCCTGAAGTCTTGAGGGTTTCAAATTTATATGATGTTCTATGGAGAAGTGAGGGAGAATGTATCTGCCACACACTGATAAAGGGGTACCAGTGTATGATAGCATTTTTAATGAAAATAGTTCTCTTAGCTTTTGGCTTTTTATTTCTAATCACTCCCTTGCCACAGTAGGTTTTATTTGACAAATTAGTAAACTGAGTTTCAAAAGAGCTAAGTAACTTAAGTAACGTGCTGGATCACACGGTTAGTAAGTGGTGGAACTGAGGGTTGGCTATCAGTTTGTTTAAAGCCTAGACTTTCTCAATATACCGTCATCCTTGGTATTTCTAGGGCATTTGATGGCTCTGAGTCTCCCTTTGGAACTTGAAACTCTCTCTTCCTTTTGCCTTTAAGATTGTTTAGACAAATTCTCCTCTAAATTAATTCTTCTTTGTTTCCTTTCCCTTTTCTCACCCACTAACTAGTGTTCAGTCCTCTTCCTCTTTCCATTACATTCTTTTTTGTACTGACTAGTTTTGCCTGTTACCCCTAAATAAATTTTTCCAACAGCACTCACTTAATATTTACTCAGCTCTTATAAGATGCCAGGCACTGTGCCAAGCAAAGGAAATGCAAATCTAGCAAGGAATTTATAACCTAGTGTGGAAAATATTCTAATTATTAACTATAGCACAGTATGATAGGTGCTGTGAATGAGCAGGTATAGGGTGTGATGGGGGCAATAAAAGTCAGGTTGTAAGAGTTGAAAACTACAGAGAAGGGCAAAGAAATGAGCCTGGGAACTAAGGGGAAGTTAGAGAAGGATCCCTTGAACTGTCTTGAAGGAAAGTTGGTGTTAGATAGGTAAAGGGTAAAGGCAGAATGTTCTAAACAGAGGAAGCAGCATTTACAAAGTCACGCAGTCTGGAAGCTACATTACCTATTGCAATATTACCTCTTCTGATAAGTAGTTCAGTAAAATAAGGGGTGTGGGAAGAAGTAATAGGGCATGATATGAGGGTATCCACAGGCCGCAAACAAAAATGCTTCCAAAGCTAAGCAGATAAGGTGAATGAGTGAAGCAGGTTGGGTAAAATACAATATGGAGAGTGGAGACAGTGATAAACCAGAGAGCACATGCTTTGCTCAAATGGGCAACGATTCCTCACTCCAGCCTGATGTGGTCATTATGAATGAAGGTCCAAATATTGTCAGATTTTTTTTGTTATTTTTTTCAAGAGAAATCTAACACAGATTTTTATGTGAATTTTCCCAAACATATTAAAATATCATGTGGCCAAACAAAATACATCTGTCCACAACATCTGGGCCAAACCAAGATAACCCTTGTATATTAGGATAAAGAGATTGAACTTCCTTCTAAACACATTTAGCAGGAAATCACTAATATTTTAAAGTGGAATTGACATAGTCAGACTAGAGTTTTGCAAAGATTATCAGTTCACTGATAGAAGTATGGAGGATATATTGGAAAGGGGCAAGACTGGAAGATGGGTGATGTTTTAGGTATCTATGGTAGGAACCCAAATGCAGCAATGAGAACAGAGGCAGTGGAGATGGATGTAAAAGGGCAGATACAAGGGAGGTTTGGGATCTGCAGGTCTTGATGACATTAAATATGAGGGACAAAGAGGGAAAACCAAGGTAATTTTCTTGCCCTGTGGGCCAACAATTTTCTAGAAGCCTAGAAATCTTTCCCCTTTCCCTTATCTTCAGCTCAGATAGGGAACAGGAAAATGTTCCAGAATTTTGAGTCAAGGCATGTGTCATGAATGAAAGCCAAGGTGGGTGCTTATGAACATTTTATGGACCCCATTGAGAGACTCATAGTGCTAGGCCCCACACTATCTCTTCTGCATGACAGCTGGTTATACCTGTGAATTGGGTTATTTTCTACTGCACCATTTTCCTTTCAGAAATGCCGCTCTTTCTTACAGCGGCCAGTTTAGTTGACATCCTTAGACCCTGGTTATTACAATAGTCATCTGGTTAGTCTTCCTGATTCTTGGTCACTGTCCTCAAGATGCTCCCTTTTTCCAACCAGTCAAGATTAAAGTCCTTTTCCTGGCTTTCAAGACCCTCCACAATCTGGCACCAACCCTCCATTTGCACTGTTTTCTGAACTTTGGCCTGATTTGTACCTTCTGCTTTCTGCAGGATGGTCTTCTTGAAGCTAATTTTTGCTTCCAAAACTTGTCTCTGTCTGGAATGCCCTACCTTCTCCTCTTGTACTCAGGGAATGCTGTTTCCTTCTTGAAGTACTGTCTTTTTTAGCCTCATTGCTTATCATCGTTCTGAGTTCCTAAAGCAGTTTGTGGTTTCTACTGGATGGGCCACAAAAGGTGTCCTTGAAGCCCTAAAATACCTGCCACACACAGAGAATGGCCAGTTGTTTCCCACGCAGGCTGCAATGATTCCAGGAGGATGCTTTTAGTGAACCCAATTCAGTGTTGCAGCCATGGTGAACTTGACTTGGACGGGCACTGTATGTGCTAGAGTCAGCTGTATTTGGGCTGAACCACCTCTGAGGTTACTTGTCACAAAATGGACCCCAAAGGCATATTTCACATGGTGGTCAGTCATCTTTGGGAGAAGGGTAAAATGTTAGATGAACAAAGGCATTTATATTCAGGTTGCTATTATGAGAAACACCACATTGTTAATTCTCTGTGTAGCCACTATATTTACCAGTGTAGGAGGAATACCACATCCAGGCACTCTGAATGGCTGGTGAAGCAACTCCCTTTGCTATCCCAGATTCTGGCATATTTTTGCAAATAATCCCCATCACTAAAGGAAGTCTGTGCATGTATTATACTAAATCAAGCAGTTTTGTATATTTTTTTTCAACAAATGTTCAAGGGCTTTAGGCATTTTCCCAAGAAGACCTCAGAGACATTGCAAATGGAAAGCACATGGGTATCTCTAGGCAAGATCAACTGGCCTCCTTTCAAGAGGCTTCTCAGGATGGATTATCTTGGTGAATTTACCACAGCCTATGATCTGGCTCTCAGTCCTTTAGATTTAGAAACTGGATTTTATCAACTCTTACAACATAGATCTATTTGTCATTAGTGGCTTATATTAATCAGCCCATAAAGACTGATGGAAAAAGCCAGAACATCTATATATTAGTAACTGTCCCAAAGACTGGACTGTTTGCTTAGAAAATGAAATCTGAGTACGGATTACAGTAAGGAGAGTTCCATGTGTCATACATCTGTGAGAGAGAAATGGATGGAGTTGGTGTTAGTGCCAGGAACTGCACATAACCTGCAGCTGATGTTACTGCTGGGGCATCTGGCAGTGAACTACCATCACTGGGGGAGTGTTTGTCACAGAGGTGATGGTCTTTCTTCAGTTCCGTGTTTGGTAATAGGTAAACCATAAATGAGATATACCTATCCCAAGGACTAAGATGCTTGCATCTGTGGCCAAGGACACTCTCCATTGGACAATGACAATGGTAAATCATATCTAAGAATTTGATTGGCTGACTGGATGGGAGGGATGAAGGAGAAGTAGGAGTCAAGGATGGGCACCAGGATTATGACTTGAGTAACTGGATGAATAATGGAGCCATAAACTCGGGTAAGAAACACCGATCAATGTGTTCAGTCTTGGACATATTGAATGACTTGGGGATGCCTTTGAGACATCCACACTGAAGTGTCCTGTAGGCAGTTCCATATTCAAATGTGTCACTCAGAAGTGTGATCTGTGCCAGAGATACAAATTTGGGATTTGTCAGTGTATAGACAACTGAACTCATGGGAATTGATATTTTCTCAGTGGAAAGTATAGAGGGCAAAGAGTGGAAGGCCTAGGACAGAATTCTGAGGAACGCTGACATTTAATTGCTAGGTATCAGATGAGAAGCTGACATAAGAGACTAAGAAAGAACAGCCAAAAAAATAGAAAGAAAATGAGGAGTGTGCTAACATGGAAACCAAAACCAGAAACCATTTAAAGACAGGCGTGTAGGTACTTCCTGAACGGTGATGTAAGTTCCAAGTATAAAATGGCTTGGCACCGCATGGAGTTAAGTGTCTCGGATTTAGCAAGATTCCACCTGGTGCAGATACAGTCACTGGCAGCAATATGTCCTGTGGGGATTTTGAGGAGTCTTGGAAAAATCCACTGCATCTATCCGGCCACGGTAGGGGGTGGGAGGCATTTCATTTGGACTAAATTTATGTATGTTTTGCTATATAAAAAGGGGATAAGGAACTTGACTGGATTAGCAACAACAATAAAGTAACTAAAAGAAGATCTTAGAATGTAGCAATATAAAGTTTTCTGGTGACCTTAACAAAGCAGTTGCAGCATAGTGATGAGGCTGGAATGAGAATGGGATGTGAAACCAAAGGCCCACTCCTAGAAGAGCGGGTGGAGAGTGTGTGTGGCAAATATATGTTACTTAACATGAGGGGAAGAACTGGATCAGAGTTTTTCAAAATACCTTTTAAACAGTTATTGTATACTCAGCCTTGGAAATTTCGCTTTAGCATGCTAGTTGGATCTTTCTTTTCAAGAGCCATCAGTGATGACTTTAAAAAATTAAGTCTGGAAATGCTAGACTTTTTCTGGGAATATCTGATGCCCAAGGAGTATGACCTGAAGCACTGACACAAAAGGAATGCTGGTGTCCCCATTTAAAAACAAGTAGCTGCATATGCCTGTCCAGATTAAGGTCAAAGTTCAAAACTGAGAAAAATTAAACACACACTTAAGATGACATCTAACAACCTCGGTCTGCAGGATGGAACTCTAGTGAAATTAAGGGACCACATGCTGCACTCAGCCACATACTCAACTTTCACTGCTGTCTAGAAGCATCATTCTTGGCCTAAACCAGCAGAAAGAGATCTAAAAGCATGCCATTCCTTTGTACTCCCTTTGGGGACAAATTACTTTGAAAAATTTCCAGAGATGTCTGATTCCTGCAGTACCAGGTAAAGAGGAAAATCCAGGTGCACCCATGAGGAGTAGGGTAGTGGGTATTTTCTCCTTTGGGGCTGGAGAGGGTCAGGGAGAGGGTCCCTTTATTTCTCCTTAAACAGTCATCCCCACATCCTCATGCTCACACAATTTAAAATAGCTCTCCAGACTTCCCATTCTCTTTCATCTAAACCTCATAATTGAGCACAACTGTTTGTAACCCACTTTCCAAAGGGCAAGAATCCAGTATACCAGGATGTAGCAGCTACTGTAGTGCACTAACCCTGGAAATGCAATAGCTTCTAACTCGTTCTCCTGTTGTACCATTTCTATTTGCCTCTGGAAATCAGGCAAATACTAATCTGTACTGAAGACCTGGAAGGTATGCCAAAGCAATCAACCTCTCTCAAGGCTTTGCCTTTCTGAAATGCCCTCTCTCAGGACTGTGTTACTAGGGGACTTCGCCATAATGTTGCAGATTTGAAAACTGGAGGCTTTGGCATCAGGCAGATCTGGTTTCAAATCCTGGTTCTGCCATTTGCCAGCTGTATGATCTTGAGCACATTGCTTTGTTTCTCAATTCCTGTTTTCTTAACTGTATAATGGGCACAAATAAGGTTATTGTGAGGCTTAAGTAAGATAATTCATGTAAAAGCCCCAACATAGTAACTGACATAGACCAAGGACCCTGAAAAAATGTTAGCTATTAGTATTATTAGATATATTTTAAAAGCTTGAAAATATTATCATAAATTTAACATAATTGGCAATAAGATTTCCAATATTATAAGTGAAAATTTATTGGAATCTTAGCTTAATGAATGAGCCTCATATATTAAAAAATCTATTTCTAAAATTTAAAGAATATTTAAAGAGATTTTGATTATGATTTTTAGAAAGGCAAGGATTGAATGACCCTTTAAAAAGACAGCCCTTTTCCACTACAAAAGTAGCCTGAGAAAGCTTCATCCAAAATTTGTCACAGCATCAGTTTTAGGAACTCAGCCTGAGATATCATGCCTCCCCTGCCCCAACGCCACCTTGCATACATGACAGTTAAAAAGTTGAATAAAATAATTCAAAGGTCACTATGCCAAGATAAAACATATTTTAAAATTCAATACGGAAGCAGTGAATAAGCATTATAAATTTATACAGTAATGTAAAAACTGAAAAAACACCAAAATTTTTTAAATATAATTTTCTTTTTTAGAGAAGATAAAAGAAAAGGGTAGAAAGACAGTTATGGAATTGATAATGTAGAATAAATTTAGTTAGTGCAACTAGGTATTTTATTTTTTTTAATTACTTTTAAAATTGATTAACCTTTATAACTCCATTTAATGTAGCTGTCATTGACTGGAAATGCATGATTCTCTTACTTTCCATATTTGTTCATTCATTCATTTAACAAGTATTTATTGATACCCACACTAAAGTTGGTTTATGTGGTGAGCTAAAACAGATATAGTATATTTCATAGTAAAATATTCCTTTGACAAGAGTATTTTCATACATCGGCAAAAAATGTTTATGCTTACATCATTTTTTGGTATTGTGATTCATTATGACCTTTCAAAAGACAGATTTTGGAGAATGAAGGTCAAGGTATTTTGTATCTGTGACACAAAATAATGTGAGAACAGACTCAAAAGAATTTAACTTGAAGTGGTTGCTCTTATAGCATACAAAACAGGCTTTGTCTCATTTTACTTGGCTAAGCTTGATAAAGAGGATAAGCAACAGTATTGTCCAGAGGCCAAAAGATCTTAGAGGCAAAAAATTACAGATGGCTTCACAATACAGCCCAAGTTACTGGCATCTAGTAAAGGATGGATTTAGAAATACAGTAAACTTTTGTTTAGCTTGGAATTCAAACAACCAGCATATGCAAATAGTTAAGATGTTTTCCTATCATATTCTGCACTCCATTTTTATGAAAAAAGACAAATAAGAAATATGCTGTTGTCAGAATTTTGTTTTAAAAACCAGCACCAACATATGCCATAGGGTCAGTATAGGTTTAATGTAATTTCTCACATCTTCCATATAGCTATACCGTGAAAACTGTTCAAGGTCAAATAAATCAAATCACGCCAGACCGACATTTACTCTGCATTTATTCATACAGGAAACAAATATGTATTGCTTCCCAGGTGCCAGGTATAGAGCAGACCTGCAATACAATTCTGTGCAAAGCATTCAGGGAATGTGTGTGGATTAGAACCTTCATTAAGGAAATAGAGAAAAGGTTGGGAAAATAGCTTGGAGCCTGACTCTGAAAGATCTTTGAATATCAGGCTAAAGAATCATGGAAGAATTTTTGAGGCAAGTAGTGATATGATCAAAGAAGTGTTTTAGGAATATTGTACTCATCTAGAAGCAGTTTGCAGGCTCATGTTCTCCCTCTTCCCTCTCATGGGACCATTGCTGAAATGGGCAGAGGAGCAGGGAGTGGGGTTCTGAGGGATTAGGACTGTAACAGAACCCTTCGTCTGAGATGGCCAGTGGATTTGCTGGGCCAAGGGAAGTAAGCTGAGTCACAAATCATAAGGGAAAGTTGAAGTTTAATGTGACAGTGAGTGGTCAAGTGTCACAAAATCACAAAGAGACCAGAAGCGGAAATAAAAGCTGGGCTATGAACCAAAAATTAAAAAATAAAGAGGTGAAAAAGAAGCTCAACATCACTAACTATCAGGAAAATGCAACTCAAAGCCACAATGAGATACCACCTTGCACCTGTCAGAATGGCTATTCTCAAAAAGACAAGAAATAACAAATGTCACATGAGGACCTGGAGAAAAGGGAGTCCTTATGTACTATGGGAATGTAATTGGTGCAGCCACTATGGAAAACAGTATGGAAGCACCTCAAAAAACTAAAAATAGAACTACCATATGATCCAGCAATTCCACTTTTGGGTATTTATCTGAAGAAAATGAAAACACTAATTCAAAAAGATATATGCTCCCCATGTTCAATGCAGCATGATTTACAATAGCCAAGACATGGAAGCAACCTAAGTGTCCACTGATGGATGATGAATGGATAAAGAAGATGTGGTATATATACACAATGTAATACTACTTAGCCATAAAAAAGAATGGAATCTTGCCATTTGTGACAACATGATGGACCCTGAGGGCATTATACGAAGTGAAATAAATCACAAAGAGAAAGACAAATACTTTATGCTTTCACTTTTATGTACAATCTAACAAAACAAAACAAACAAACAAGCAAAAGAAAACAAAACAACCAAGCTCATAGATAAAAGGAACAGATTGGTGGTTGCCAGAGGGGAGAGGAGTGGGAGGAGGTCAAAAGGTACAAACTTCCAGTTATAAAAAAAATAAGTCATGGGGTTGTAAGGTGTAGCATGGTGACTATAGTTAATAATACTGCATTGCATATTTGAAAGTTGCTAAGAGAGTAAATTGCGGAAGTTACATAAGAAAAAAAATTTGAAACTATGTAGAGGGACAAATGGTAGCTAGACTTATTGTGGGAATCATTTCGCAGTGTATACAAATATCAAATCATCATGTTGGAACCTGAAACTGATATAATGTTATATGTCAATTATATCTCAATTTTTAAAAAAGTTAAAAACAACAACAACAACAAAAATAGGTGAAAGTGAATGAAAAAAGTCAGAGATGGAAGAGAAAGGAGGGGGAAAGCTTTGGGGGAAGTGAATGGGAAGGCCTACCTGACTTGAAGGGCCAGAATGGTGGCAGTGGGAATGGAAAAGAAGGGAAGAATGGGTGAGACATGATGTAGGAGATACCATTCAGGTCTGACGACCCATCTCTTCTCTGAGAACATAAAAGTGGACCCTCTGTTGCCATATTTGTATTACTTGAATCTGCCCCTTGTCCATAGCTGACTGGACCAAGGTGGATTACACCTGACCTAAACTGGGCCAATCACATCCTTTCCTGAGAATTTGAAATTTGGATTGAGTCATCTAGTAAGTTTGAAATCTTCCCAAGAGCGAAGATGGTGTAAATTTGGAAGCTATGTTGGCCACATGAAAATAAAAACTGAGGGCAGCTTTGGAATAAAGACAGAGATAGAAGGGGGTGGGGGTAATTTATAGTAAGATGTATGTATTTGGTCTTCATCCTCATTTCTGGCACAGAGCTCCTAAAACTCTTAGAATTTCCTGAGTGTTGTGAGCTATAAAGGTGTCTTATGTTAATGAGGTAATTTTTGGAGCCCACCTAAGGATAAGGGGTGGTTGCCAGGAGAACTAACCTTGTGACTAGAGGGTCAGAACTTTTATCCCCCACCTCCACCCCCCCACCTCTGAGGGACTGAATCAATTGCCCATGGCCAATGATTTGGTCAATCATGCCTCTTACATAATGAAGACTCCATAAAAACCCCAAAGGATGGGATTTGGAGAGCTTCCAGGTTGGTGAACACGTGGCAATTTGGGGAGCATAGCATGCTTGGAGGGGGCATGGAAGCTCCATGCCCTTTCCCCATACCTTGCCTTGTATATCTCCTCCACCTGGCTGTTCCTGAGTTATATCCCTTTATAATAAATTGATAATCTAGTAAGTAAAATGTTTCTCTGAGTTCTGTGAGCTACTCTAGCAAATTAATTGAACCCAAGAAAGGGGTTGCTGGAACCTCCAATGTATAGCAGGTTAGTCAGAAGCACAAGTGATAACCTGGACTTTTGACTGGTGTTTGAAGGCAGGGTTGGACAGTCCTGTGGGACTGAGCCCTTACCCTATGGAATCTGACACTATCCCCAGGTAGATAGTGTCAGAATTGAGTTGAATTGTAGGATGCTCAGCTGGTGTAGGAGAATTGCTTGGTGGTGTGGGGAACCACCCCCAGGAACACACACACACACACATTGGAATTGGAGTCAGAATCATTACTAATAAATTCCTTTTGCTGAAGCTAATTCAAAATGTGTCTGTTACTTATATCAGAATCAGTAGAGTCTGGTGCCCAAACTTTCTCTACCATCAGACAAGGTTCTAGCAAGGGTGGAGGCAGTGTGTTGGTTACTTCTTTTCTTTGATGAGATTCCAGAAATTGTGCCTTGAAGGGATGCCAGGATTATAGCTATGACTAAAAGCAGGGTTACTAATCCATAGGGATAGGGGAAGAGCGGGGGAATCAAGATATGGATGGGAAATAAAAAGATATGGAAGGCAGAGAGAGGGCAGACTGAGTCTGGTAGAAATACTAAGGAACCTTAGATGGGGTTTTGAAGCACTTTTGTTCTAGCTTATATAGGACTCCTGGGTGCTCTCAGAGTTGTAGGTGATAATGGTGACTAACTGGATATAGGGGACAATGACCTTGAGGTACTTCCAGGTTCTGAGTTAACTTCTGAATTATCTAATAATGATATAAATTTGTTAGTAAGTAATATAAATACTTAAATAATTAAGACTATTGTCATTGCTGAATATATTTTATTATAGTCTAATTTATTGAGCATCTATTAATATACAAAGCATTGTGTTACATACATTATCCATGTCTGTAATTCTCTAATAATATCCTCTAATAACTCTGCAAGGCAATTGCTGTTATATTCACCTTATGTATTTGTGGTTGATAGATTAATTGGGAATATTTCAGTAAGTCTGAACTTTTGTGAATGCAGACAGGGTAGCCTTAACTTTCCATGTGCTTTTTATGAAATAATACAAACCCAAGAGTATACAATAAAATGGAGGTTTTATAGAAACATGTACATTGCCTGTGTGCTACTTTTCTGGGCTCACAAAATGGAACGATCATGGAAAGCACCAAAGTTCAGGCAGTTCTAATCATGCTCACAAATATGAATGGAGGGAAATTCCAAGAACCTGGAAAAAGATCTTATACATTTGCTTTTTAAAAGCAGGACTTGCCTCAGTCTTGCTATGCCTGTGGGGCCTGGTACAGAGAGCTGTGCCAGACATATCTCATCTTTAATTCTTTTCTATCTACTTCCTTTCTAAGTAAAGGACATGAGTTATTGCAGCACCAGTCATTTATATTCCAGGAGTGCATTTAGAAAAGAACAGAGCCTTTGTTTTCCTTGTCCATCCTGTAGTCGAGGTACTAATGAGCAGGGAAATAACCGAAAGGCCAGTTGCACTTAAGAGAAGAATAGGGATTTGAGGTCTCTGAATTAGCTTACAGAATTAATGCTCAAGCCCTGAATAATTGCAAGTTCTATGAATGCAAGGGGAGAGAAAATTATATCTAAGGGTTTTTAAAAATTATTTATTTATTTATTTATTTTTGGCTGCGTTGGGTCTTCGTTGCTGCGTGTGGGCTTTCTCTAGTTGCGGTGAGCAAGGGCTACTCTTTGTCGTGGTGCGTAGGCGTGTCATTGTGGTGGCTTCTCTTGTTGTGGAGCACAGGCCCTAGAGCACGCGGGCTTCAGTATTTGCGGCGCATGGGCTCAGTAGTTGAGGCACATGGACTCTAGGGCACGCGGACTTCAGTAGTTGTGGCACACAGGCTCAGTAGTTGTGGCTCGTGTGCTCTAGAGCGCAGGCTCAGTAGTTGTGGTGCATGGGCTTAGTTGCTCCGTGGCATGTGGGATCTTCCCAGATCGGGGATCTAACCCATGTCCCGTGCATTGGCAGGTGGATTCTTAACCACTGCGCCACCAGGGAAGTCCCTATCTAAGGTATTTATTAAAGAATTTTAATGCTTTATGAACTCCAAAGGAGTTTATGACAGGCATATGGTCTTTTTAAAAATGAAGCCTCCTCATTTTTTTTTCCTTAATGAAATGCTTAAAAGACAATGAGTATCCTTCCAGTGGTGAAACTATAACGATGTGGTTTGAAAAGAGTGTGATTATGGGAATTATACAGCTTATTCCTAATCATTTCCATAGCAGGATATTCTGAGAATTTTAAAAGGCAAATGGCATATACCATGTGGAAAATGATAAAATATAATAGTAGAAGTGGGAATCATCTTTTAAAAAATATATCAGGAAAAGTTAATTAAAGCTCAATCATTTCAACAAAAATATCTCAGTCCCATACCCTTACTTGAACTTAGTTCTCTTTACTTACAGGGCAATTAATGCCAGTCTCCAATATTAAATTGCTCTTAGACATTTTTTGAGAGGATCAGGCCATCTAGTGGTAAGGAGACCTATCTATCACTTGGGGCAGTGTAAATTCGATATCACATGGGGCAGGTTTACATTCGATGCTGAATGAGGGTGAGGTAATTTTTAATGGGTCACTTACCTTTTACAACAAAGAACTGTCACGTAAATATCACCTTAGCCCCAGACAGTTTTTCATAAAAGCATACTGTTTTTCCTAACGTAGAGAAAGGGAGAAATTCATCGCAAATATTGAAAAACAGCGCAAAGGAAATACCTGATTTGACAGTTGAAATAAAAAATTTAAATAATTGCTTATATATTTGAGAATCAGTTTCATATAATTGAGTTTCTTTTATCAAACTAAATGTTGGAGAATCCAGGCAGCTGCCTAACAGATAAGATTTAGTCCTGACAGATTTTAATTTGCATTATGTACTTACATCATCTAAAAATTATAATTCCTTTTTATGGCTGAGTAATATTCCATTGTAAGTCAGAAAGAGAACAATAAATACTGTATGCTAATACATATATATGGAATCTAAAAAAAAAAAGGTTCTGAAGAACCTAGGGGCAGGACAGGAATAAAGACACAGATGTAGAGAATGGACTTAAGGACATGAGAGGGGGAAGGGTAAGCTTGGACGAAGTGAGAGAGTGGCATAGACATATATATACTACCAAATGTAAAATAGCTAGCTAGTGGGAAGGAGCCACATAGCACAGGGAGATCAGCTCGGTGCTTTGTGACCACCTAGAGGGGTGGGATAGAGAGGGTGGGAGGGAGACGCAAGAGGGAGGAGACATGGGGATATATGTATATGTATAGCTGACTCACTTGGTTATAAAGCAGAAACTAACACACCATTGTAAAGCAATTATACTCCAATAAAGATGTTACAAAATCTATAAATAAATAAAAATTATAATTCCAAATAATCAGGGGCTATTAATTGATTAATTTAGTAAATAGTTCTTATGTTCTGGAGGACTCTGTGTTGAAGGTAGAAATGTAACCAATTTATCTAGCAGTTTGAACTTACTGGGGAATAAACACGGAGTGGTTTTATTTTTCTCCAATCATTACTCTCTCAATAGAATCGTAGGCAAATACATAACTTTCTAGTCACCCTCAGTTATTAAACAATCAGTCCGGTCAGTTTAAAACTCTAACATCATATTCTTTCCTCCCCAGCCCTGGCTTTATTGTGGCTCAGGGGACAAGGACAGGGAGACAAGAGCTGCTTTTTCATGCTCTCTTCTCCCTCTCCCTCTTCAAGCTCTCTTGGGCTTGAGGGCAGGGAAAAAAGATAAAAGGAAAAGTGCACTAGTCTTTTTACTTAGCTGAGCCCATTACTGAAATGGATGTGCATCACTTCTCTGGTTAATGTTGACTCGACATTTGTGCCCTCTGTGCCAGATGTCTGACTGCTGTTTCTGGTGGAGGCATTTGTGGGATTCTTCAGAGGAACCACTTCCTTGACACCCTCAAGGATGGTTTACCCCATTGATTGCCTCTTGCTACTGGTGTCATGTCAACCAGCAGAATTCCCATCTAGCTGGGGCACTAGTACGACGGTTAAAGCCCTCCTACTCTCCTGATATTTGACCAATGGGGAATTCATGCATTCTTACTATGCCTATTCCCTAAAACCCCTTCCCTATAGCCCATTCCAATTGCTTTTCCCTGCTTAGGTAGATACAGGACAATCAAAAGGACCACTGCCTAGGAATCTGCCCACTTGGAGAATGAGATTCCAGTCTCATTGTATCATGAGTACCCCAGTCTCTATAAGTTATAGAATTAATAAGTTAATAACTTTATTTTTTTGTGTGCTCCATTCATGACTTGGGGGTGGGGTATGCTCTGAGAGAGTTTCTAGGTCCCAGCACAGGAAGGAGGAACCCAGATGGAGTCTGGAAGAATCTCTGAGTTAAGGAGATAGAGCTGAAAGTATAGGGAGACCAACACAGCTAGAACTTACAGGAAGGAGAATCACAGAGATGAGAGATATCGGAGAAAGAACTCCATAGATCTGCAGAGGGTCCTCTCAAGTATTCAGCTGAGTACTGATAAGCATGATCATGAAAGTAAAGAATCTCACCTTTGGCCAGGAAACATGTGCCTTTGGCTGGGAAGAAGCACCCGCATGGATTAGAAGTAACAGGGCTAGAAATAATGCCCATTCCCCAGCAGTCAGACAGGAAAACCTCCAAGTTTATGGGGCATTAGGTACAGTATACAAATGCTACTTGCCGCAATAGTGGGTAATAATTAGCTCTAGACTGGGCACTGTTCTGCTTCTGTCTAACAATCTTATAAGCAAGACACAAAGGGACCAAATTGTTTCCAAGTAACTTAACAAAGCCCAACAATGTTTATAGACATACAAAAATATCTAGGACCCAACACGTTAAAATTCACAATGCACCCAATCAAAAACTACCAGCTATACAGCGAAACAGGAAAATATAACCTGTCATGAGCAGAAAATTAATCAATTGAAACTGACCCAGAAGTGACACAGAGTTAGAATTAGCAGACATTAAAAAATAGTTATAATTGTATTTCATATCATCAAAAAGTTAGAGATATTGACAATGTAAAAAGGACCCAAGTCTAACTTCTAGAAATGAAACAATATGTGAGGTAAAAATATACGAGGTAGAATTAACAACAGATTAGATATGCAGAAGAAAAAATTAGTGAACTCAAAAATATTAATAGAAATAAACTAAAATGAAACAAAGAGAAAAAAGAATTTAAAAAATAAACAGAGACAGTCAAGCAGTTTAATATACAGGTAACTGGAGTCCCTGAAGGAGAGGAGAGAGACAGAGAGAGAGACAGAGAGAGAGAGACAGAGAGAGAGACAGAGAGAGAGAGAGAGACAAGGAGGGAGAGAGGGAGGGAGGGAGGGAGAGAGAGGAGAGAGGAATGGAAAAAATATTTGAAGAAATTGTAGACAAAAATTTTTCCAAATTTGATAAAAAGTATGAACACACAGAGCCAGGAAGCTCAATGAAACCAAAGCAGAAGAAACATAAAGAAAATTACACAAAACAACATCATATTCAAACTGCTCAACCCCAATGATGAAGAGAAAAATCATAAAAGTTGCCAAAGGGGGGAAAACAAAAGGACATGTTATGATGTACAAAGGAACAAAGATAACGATGACAGCAGATTTCTCACTGGGAGCAATGCAAGTGAGAAGATGTTGGAGCAACATCTTTAAAGTACTGAAGGGAAGAAACTGTCAAACAATTCTATAAGCAGTGCAAATATCTTTGAAAGGCAAAATAAATGCTTTTTCAGACACATAAAAGATGAAAAAATTCATCATCAGCAGACCTTCACTGCAAGAAATGCCAAAGGAAGTCCTTCAGGCAGAAGGAAAATGACACCAGATGGGAAATATGGGTCTGCACAAAATAATGAAGAGCAGCAGAAATGTTATCTACACAGGAAAATACAGGCATGCCTCGGAGATATTGTAGGTTCAGTTCCAGACCACCACAATAAAGCAAATAATGCAATAAAGCTAGTCACATGAATTTTTTGGTTTCCCAGTACATATAAAAGTTATGTTTACACTGTACTGTGGTCTATTAAGTGTGCAATAGCATTATGTCTAAAAAATGTATACACCTTAATAAAAAAATACTTTATTGCTAAAAATGCTAACCATCATCTGAGCTTTCAGTAAGTCATAATCTTTTTGCTGGTGGAGAGTCTTGCCTCCATGTTGATGGCTGCTGACTGATCAGGGTGGCGGTTGCTGAGGCTGGGGGTGGCCATGACAATTTCTTAACATAAGACAACAATGAAGTTTGCACATCAAATGATCCTTCCTTTCAAGAATGATTTCTCTGTAGTGTGCAATACTGTTTGATAGCATTTTACCCACAGTAGAACTTCTTTCAAAAGTGAAGTCAGTCCTCTCAAACCCTACCACTGCTTTATCAACTCACTTTATGTAATATGCTAAATCTTTTGTTGTCGTTTCAACGATCTTTACAGTATCTTCACCAGGAGTAGATTCTATCTCAAGAAGCCACTTTCTTTGCTCATCCATAAGAAGCAATTCCTCATTCTTCCAAGTTTTATCATGAGAGTGCAGCAATTCAGTCACATCTAATTCTAGTTCTTTTGCTATTACCACCACATCTGCAGTTACTTCCTCCACTGAAATCTTGGATCCCTCAAAGTCATTCATGAGGGTTGGAATCAAGTTCTTTTAAACTCCTGTTAATGTTGATCTTTTGACCTTTTACCGTGAATCATGAGTGTTCTTAATGGCATCTAGAAAGACAAATCTTTTCCAGAAGGATTTCAATTTACTTTGCCCAGATCTATCAGACAAATCACTGATAGTGATTTGTCTTATAAAATGTATTTCTTCAATAATCTTATAGTCTTATAAAATGTATTTCTTCAATAATAAGACTTGAAAGTCAAAATTACTTTTCAATCCATAGGCTGCAGAATGGATGCTGTGTTAGCAGGCATGAAAACAACACAAACCTCATTGTACATCTCCTTAGAGTTCTTGGGTGACCATGTGCCTTGTCAATGAGCAGTAATATTTTGAAAGGAATCTTTTTTTCTGAATAGTAGGTCTCAACAGGGGGCTTAAAATATTCAGTAAACCATGTTGTAAACAGATGTGCTTTCATCCAGGCTTTGTTTTTATAGAGCACAGGCAGAGTAGATTTAGCCTGATTTTTAGGGCCCTAGGATTTTTGGAATGAAAAATGAGCATTGACTTCAGCTTTAAGACACCAGCTCCATTAGCCTCTAACAAGAAAGTCAGCCTTTCCTTTGAAGCTTTGAAGCCAGGTGTTCACTGCTACTCTCTAGCTATGAAAGTCCTAGATGGTATCTTCTTTCAATATAAGGCTGTTTTTGTCTAGATTGAAAATTTGTTGTTTAGTGTAGACACCTTCATTAATGATCTATCTGGATCTTCTGGAAAACTTGCTGCAGCTTCTACAATCAGCATTTTCTGCTTCTTCTTGCATTTTTATGTTTTGGAGACAGCTTCTTTCCTTAAATCTTATGAACTAACCTCAGCTGGCTTCAAACTTTTTTTCTGCAGCTTCCTCACCTCTCTCAGCCTTTATATAATTGAAGAGACTTAGGACCTTGCTCTGGATTAGGTTTTGGCTTAAGGGAATGTTGTGGCTGGTTTGATTTTCTATGCAGACCACTAAAACTTTCTCCACATCAGCAACAAGGCTGTTTCTCTTCCTTATCATTCATGTGTTTACTGGAGTAGCACTTTTTTTTTTGGAGTAGCACTTTCAATTTCCTTCTTTTCCTTTGCATTCACAACTTGGCTAACTGATACAAGAGGTCTAGCTTTCAGCCTATCTCGGCTTTTTGACATGCCTTCCTCACTAAGCTTAATCATTTCTAGCTTTTGCTTTAAAGTGAGAGACATGCAACTCTTCCTTTCACTTGAACACTTAGAGGTCATTGTAGGTTATCAGTTGACCTAATTTCAATAGTGTTGTATCTTGGGGAATAGGGAGGCCTGAGTAGAGGGAGAGAGATGGGAGAACAGCTGGTCGATGGATCAATCAGAACACACACAACATTTATCAATTAAGTTCACTGTCTTGTACGAGCATGGTTTGTGATGCCCCAAGACAATTACAATAGTAACATCAAAGATCACTGATCACAGATCACCATAATAAATATGATAATACTGAAAACCTTGAAATATTGTGAGAATTACTAAACTGTGACACAGAGACATGAAGTGAGCAAATGCTGTTGGAAAAATGGTGCAGATAGACTTGCTCGATGCAGGGTTGCCACAAGTCTTCAATTTGTAAAAAAAAATTCAGTATTTATGGAGCACAATAAAGCGAAGTGCAATAAAATGAAGTGTGCCTGTATATTTTGTGAGGAAAAAAGAAGGAAGAATTGAATTAAGCCAGCCTATATAAGTTAGGCAGTAAACTAGAGGAGATTTTAGGGCAATGATGTGCTGGGTTGATGTTAAACAAGATCCTCCAGAGAAAACATGGCAAAAGTTAGAAGTAAGGCAGCAGCAAAATGGTACAGGAGGAAGGGGAAGGAGTAAGGGTTAGGTTCTTCCTAAGAAAAGGTATTTTGGGATGGGGTAAGTTTAACTACAAGTAAGAAAGAAAGAGTCAAGAGTCATTATATTAAAATCTCTAGATGACATTATAAGGTTAATCTGGGATAGTGCTTATCACTGCTATGTATGTCTTAGGAAGACTTTTGTTTTTAACCTTTTCTTTGCTTTACTCTGGTTTTTATAACCTTGTAGACTAATTAATTTCAATAATTATTAAGTTTATAGAATGTCATTGAAATAAAGAGTATTAAAAAGTGTGATATGGCCTTCGATTGGCTCTTTCCAATGGATAACTTATTACCTCTAGGGGACAGTGAAAATCTATTACAGTGTAAATTTTAAAAGCCAGAGGAAAAATTAAACTATTGTTATTTAACTCAGAACCTTAGAAGGATTGAATGGATATTACATAAAGGCTCAGGATTTTTTGTTTTTGCATTTTCCCCTCAGTGCTTGTCCTGGTTCCATATACATGTAAATATATAAAAAATAATCTTTATAATTTAGTTAATAGGATCTAATACTTCAGTATATTCTCTAGAAAATAACAGGATCCTCATGTTCTTCATAGCACATGTAGAAAGTGCTAATTTAGTACAAATAGAGAAGACCTACCTTTATAAAAATATTAAAACTTATGTTGTTTGTTTTTCTTCTCTGACACTTTAGGCATTTGATAATAATGACAATAATAATAACGATGCTCACAGTGTAAGCTACTGGGCTAGGCTCTACATGCATAATCTCATGTCTTTACCAACATCTTTTTTTTAGCGGGGGCGGGGGGCTTTTTTCTTTTTTAAAAAATTTTTATTGAAATATAGCTGATTTACAATATTGTGTTAGTTTCAGGTATACAGTAAAGTGATTCAGTTATACATATATATATAAATATATATATTCTTTTTTTATGTTCTCTGCCATTATAGGTCATTAGAAGATATTGAGTTTAGGTCCCTGTGCTGTACAGTAGGTCCTTGTACCAACATCTTTTAAGGTGGGTATTTTTTCTTACATTTTATAGGTGAGGAAACAGATGCACAGAGAAGTTCAGTGACTTATCCAGGTGCTCTGGGCTCCAACACAGGTCTGGGTAATGCCAAAGCCCATGCTCCTAGCCACACCCTGTGCTGCTCGCCCATACATCTTCCCAATAATAAACACCATGACAGCTTTGAAATTCCAATTTCAGAATATGGTAAGTAATCAGATGCTCATTAAGCATAATTATTCTAAGTCTGTGAGAGTTTTGAGGATAACTTTTCCATGATAATAACTTTGTGGACAGAAGGAAGAAACTCCTGATGGCTTCAAAAGAAAGTAATTAACATGAATTTGTTAAGCACCTACTATGCACCAGCCTTGGAAAACACTCTTTCAAGTTAGTTTTTCCATAATATAACTTTGTCTACTTAACTTTCATTTGTAAGAAACCAAAATCTATAAACTTTTAAGTCACAAAGATTATGGATTTTAAAAGATCTTCTTTTGTACTGCTTAGGTGAAAAGTAAGCTGTAATAAGGTTTCTGCTTGTTTTTCATTCATTTCTAATACGAAAAAAAGGTTGAGGGTTTATAAGAAAATTATTTTAAACCCCATGATGGAACAAAGAAGCACATTCAGAGAAAATCTTGCTTTACCCCTAAATCCAACAGCTTGTCAGAAGTGTATAGAAATCTCAGCAGCCAAATGTGAAATGTTTTTGCCATACCCAGCAGACCATCTACTGAAACCCTGAGACATAAAGCAACTCATCAAAGCAGGAATCATCTAGAGAGAGGAAGATAACCAGTATATCACTTAAGGCACTGGGTTTAAAATATTAAAGATGAGGAAATACTTTAGAAAAGATTCTGTGGCTATTAAAATAGAATTTGCTTGGGGACTGTGGTTTAGTGTTCCAAAGTAGCTAGTTCCTTGAAGCTGTTTTTGTCTATCCCCGCTCTTCTCCTGTTCTAGGAACACTATGATTAAAGGGCTACAGAATCACAGAAAACTTTGGACCCTGTTTATTCCTCCTTACCGTTGAAGTTCTGTTTCTAGTGAGCATTGTAGTATACCAAGGCCAGGCAAAGTTAAAAAAAAAGAAAAAAGAAACTTTTTCAGCATTAATGATGCCAATTTTGGTGGTTTTAAATTTTGGATTGAATAAACTGGATAAGTGGTATCATAAAATTCTTAATTTTACCAAATGTGATAATAATTTATCAACACATTGTTATGAAACATTTAGTTGAGTCATATGATCTAGCATGTTTTTCTTTTCTATTTTTTGGCATGGAAATGATGTTTACCCTTTTTCCTGATGATGATAAAGTTTCATATTAATTTTGGGTTACAAAAATTATAAAGAAGACATGCATACTTTTCATATTAAAGAAGTTATTGTTGGGACTTCCCTGGTCATCCAGTGGTTAAGAATCCACCTTCCAATGCAGGGGACGCCAGTTCGATCCCTGGTTGGGGAACTAGATCCCACATGCCGCGGGGCAACTAAGCCCGCGCTCTCTAGAGCCCATGCACCACAACTAGAGAGCCCTCTTTCCCCAGTGAAGAGCCCGTGCACCACAGTGAAGACCTGATGCAGCCAAATAAATAAATATTTTTTAAAAATTATTGACTTCTACCAGGAATTAACAAACACATTTTTAGAAAGGCATTCTATTCTTCCCTCCATTACTAACAAGTCTTACATTGTAATATGCACTGTGGCTCTGGGTCTGACCAGAAGACTGTTCAGAACTGTGTTCAGTTTCATCTTCAAAATGGTCCACAGAGGACAAAGCCCAAGGCAATAGTAATAGCTCTGAATGAGTGGTTGAATATAGAGAGTGACTCAGAACTTAGCGCCCTGTAGACTGTCAATCACGTTTTAAAAGTGGATGAGAAAAAGAGAGGCATCTTTGGAAAAAATGCTGAAAGTTAGGAAGATGTTCAGGATTGTTTTTGGTCCTCTTTTTAAAACTAAAAATAAAAGGTTGAACAACTTCATACTCAGAACCTAACCAAATATTGGGGGTTACTATTAAATAATACTTCTCAAATGGAGAAGTTGAAGGGAGGACATTCTATGCCTACATTCAGGAAAAGGAAATAATGTCTGTTGTTAATCCACCAACCATGCGAAAAGGAGCATCTCATTTAAAATGATATTTACCAAAATGAAGGGTACTAAATATTGGTTAAAAGGGATTACTGTTTCCTTCCACTAGGCAATAAATATTTGCTATCCAGGCAGATAGATATGAATGCTATCACTGATCAGTATAGCAAACCGATAACAATATAAATATGGCATTTAAATGAGCCTTCATGGAACCTCTAAGATGTCAAGGAACCCCTTCCTATGAATAACCATCTGGAGCACGGGAAGGTAGGTACAGAAAAACCAAAATATTTGGGCAGCTGGAGTTCTGGGCCCTGGCAATTGCTTCAGTCTTAGAAAGAGATATTCTGCTTACTGCTTGTTTCTTACTTTGGGCTTTTACACAAGATTACTTTTGAAAACAGATTAGCATCATTTTTTAAAAAAAGCTTGGAAATGCTCCATCTTAAAAACCTTCTACTATGTGCTGAAAAAGAATAAAATGTGAGAAATCTCGTTACTTTTGCCCTCACTCCCAATCAGGGGCAAAGTTCATTTGAAGTTGAATTTATAGCTCATACTATTACTCACTTTCAGTAGCCCTCATTCTTATCTCTATCTGCATCCACTTTCATCCTCTTTCTATCATATCAATAATACATATATTTTTTAAAAAGTCAGTATATGTTAATTTCTTTTCAAACTTTTTCAATTACATTTCTGTCTTTGAATGTTTCAATACCAATATTTAGAGTCCTTAGGATTCTCTCACCAATTTCTCAAATGGAATTTTTGAACTTAATTTATTTCTAAAAATCAACAAATTTATTATATGGTGTGGTTGATCCTGTCATTTCTCACTTTACTCATATTATAGCATTTTAATATTGTTTAGTCAATTTATTTTTTGATCCTTCCCACATACTTCCCTATACTTTCTTATTGATGAAAGAAAGTATGAATATTATTTGAGATATTAAACATACAGTTGCAATTAGTAATCTTTTCCAGAAATCCTCATTTCCTTTCCACTAGTTTGAACAGAAGGATGTCAAATCTTTCTGCAAACCATTATCAACTCAAAATACCAATTGCTCCTTGTTTAAAGCTAAAATTTAACATCTCATCTGTGATAAAATATTTTGATTCCTTCTGATATTTTTGCTAAGCTTTTGAACATTATTTGCTATTTTTTATCAATTTTACCAATTTCAGTTTTCTGTCATCAATCTTCAAATGGCATGTCAGCCTTTTAAAAATATTTAAATTTAAATTTCAGGTTTTTACTGGTGATACTATTGTTTTGACTACATTTGAATTCCTTTTCATCCTTTTGGACATAATTTTTAATTTTTCAGCCTTAGGGTATTTTTATTATTCTTCTAATCATTGACGTACTGGTATGTGTTAGAATACAGGTTCAGTATCTAGATTGAGACCCAAATTAATGACTGAAACAAGGCAGACATTTATTTCTTTATTTCCTCTTGTGTAACAGTCTGGTGGTTGGTGCTCCAGGGCTAGATGGTAGCTTTGCTCCAGGAAATCTGGTGGTTGTCCAGGAATCCAGGCTGCTTCTATCTTGTTGCCACAGGGTATTTCCCACACACACATTGCTCAAAACTATTCAGCATCACTTCTGCATTCCAGTTAGCACAAAAAGGGAAAAAAAAACATGGAGGGCTTACTGTTCCCTTTTAAGGGTAGATCAAGAGGTGCATACATCACATCTGCTCAAATTCCATGGACCAGAAGTCAGTAATGTGACTATGCCTAGCTGCAAGCAGACTGGGAAGTGTAGCTTTTATTCTGAGCAGCTAAAAGTCAGTGGTTTCATTACAAAATAAAGAAGGGGAGAATGGATACTGGATAACAACTAGCAGCCTTGACCACACAGACTTAATTTTGTGTTTCTAGAAATTGGTAACCACAATATTTCCATTTCTTATTAATGAGATTGCTCTGGATACTTCCTAAGCAATTTCATATTTACGGGGAATATACATTCACAATATGGGGGCTCTCAGTTGTGTTTAGGGAAAAAGGGAAAAGAATTTGGTTATTTTCCATGTTTCAGCCAGAGCCAGGTTTCTAAGGGGCATGAAATTTGGGCATGGTGGTGGTACAAAAGAAACTCAAGGCGCTGTTGGAACATACCGAGACACTCTGCTGTTCCCATCTGCTTAAATCTTGATGAGATTGGGAAAATGTTTTAAAAAGAAGGACCATTGTTTTCAAAGCTCCCCTAAGGATTTCCCTTCCCCTTGCCTTCCTCTTTCTTCTTTTTTTTCTCCTTCTCCCTTTCCTTCTATTCCCATACTAGTGGTTACCACTAAAGATGTCATAAGTAGTTTTACTGCCCTGAAGATCTTTAATAAAAGCTCAACAGCACTTTGAATGAGTTGGCTTAGACATGGTTGATTTAGTCTAAATATGAACAGGGCCAGTTCGGAATGCAAATAAAAGACTTCCCATCTAAGCTCTGGAGATGGTGGTGGCAGGGGAATCGTACCCAAAGACAAGTCCAGATATTTGTTCAGCTGTCTGTTCAGCTAATGGGAGCAAGATATTCTTTTTTAGAAAGATAGGCTTCCTTCATAGATAAGGGTCAAATTTTCTCCTTAAAAACAAAGCAGGGTCAGAGGTCAGAATTATTTAATAGTGAAAGATTATTTAGAAGAGACCTTTCAGTTGAATGTGGCCCATTTGACTATCTTATCTGTGCTTGACAACGTTGAGGGGAAAAAAGTGTTTTCCCAGAAGGAAATTTTGAAGGTTGCCTCGTTATCATTTAAATATTATTTTAAAAACATCTCTATATATGCACATCAGTATCCAAAATACAAAATAGAGTATGTTCAACAGAATTAGATCCTGTCTTCTAGCAATTCAAATATCAAAATTGGTATTATTGACTCAAGCTAACAAGTAAACAGAAACCAGCAAATTCTACACATAATAGAAACAAATAGCAAATTATTTATAGTTTGCATAAGTTCAGTGACCAGCTCTGAGTTTTTGTGGTCTGAAAATAAGCCATAATTTTTGACTCCCACTCTAGAGTTAAGACTTTTAGATTGCCTCTTCACAGAGAATTAGCTAACATTTTTAAGACTATGATGTCTTAAAAGATGTGAAAATTAGCTACATTTGTGCAACCTCAACTTCAGGCTTTCTAAGTATTTTATACTACAATATGTTGCTTTAGACAAGAAAACAGAACCCAGCAGAACATCACTTTTTTTTTTTTTTTTTTGGCTGGCTGCCTTGGGTCTTCGTTGTTGTGCGTGGGCTTTCTCTGGTTGCGGCGAGCAGGGGCTACTCTTCTTTGCGGTGTGCGGGCTTCTCATTGCGGTGGCTTCTCTTGTTGCAGAGCACGGGATCTAGGCATGCGGGCTTCAGTAGTTGCAACATGCAGGCTCAGTAGTTGCGGCACATGGGCCCTAGAGCGCAGGCTCAGTAGCTGTGGTCTTAGTTGCTCCGTGGCACGTGGGATCTTCCCGGACCAGGGCTTCAACCCGTATTCTCTGCATTGGCAGGTGGATTCTTAACCACTGTGCCACCAGGGAAGTCCCAGAACATTTTTTTTTTTTCCTGAGAAAATCTTGAAATGAATCTATAAAATGTTGAACAAGGCATACTTGTTGGAAGTTGCTCTTGATTTGAGGAAATGCAGTGGCTATTATTTATAAAAATATGACCAACTTGTGAACATGTTTCTAATACGAAAATAAATACATGGTAAATGTCTTTATTTATAAGAAGAAAAACACCCTTATTATCAGCATGGACTAAATTTGTAAATCAAGCTGATTAAATAAGTTACATAATCATAATCCAATTTCATTGAGATCAAACAGAAGACAGTATTATGAAAGAAAAGGAATTGAAACATACACACTTTTAAGACCATCACCAAAAACTTTCAATTAATCAAAGTTTGGGGCTTCATTTCTTTGATTTACATGAGTGATTCTTAACTTTTATAAATGGAGACTACCGTTCTTACCTGAAACCAAAAGAGTGTTGGAATTAAAAAATGAAGGCTGAAACTTTACAAATAATATGACTTTGCTCTACAGATGTCTCTTAATAGAGAGTTCTATATATTTTAGAACGAAAGAGACTTGTTTAAATTACAAGTTTTAATAAGGAATGTGCTTGCAAAAGACTAGAAGTTGTAAGTGCACTGTGGATGACATTAGTTATATTTTAGATTTGCTAGTGATTGTTTTGATAATGGCTTTCTAATATGAAAATTATAAGTAATATTATTTTCTGTTTCTGTGAAATTATGAAGACTTGATCAATTAAACATTCATTTACTTCTCTCTGTGCCAGGGACTGTACTAAGAATATGATACAATGCCTTCAAAGGACAGATATGTAAGCAAATAACAGTACAATATGGGGTGCCACAAGCTAGCATAGAAGTATGTACAGGCAGCTATAAGGACAGAAAGGGGAAAGTCCCCTCACTCAGGGAGGTGGAGTGGAGGGAGGATACAGAGGCAAAGCAGAGGAAGGCTTCCCAGAAGTGGTGAAGAATATTAAAGAGAATATTGAAGAAAAATTATTTACCAATAAAACAATTGGGGAAGAAAAGGGCATTTACCCAGAGAGGATTCAATACATGTGAGAGCTTGAAACCTGTATGAGGAGTAACAAGTGATTAGTATGGCTAGAGAATAGATCTATACTCATATGTTGGTGACTGATTCTACTTTGTCCCTTATCCACCACATCTACATTTATCAACAAGTCCCCTTGTTTCTACCTCAAAAATACCTCTGGAATATGGCTAATATCTCTAATTCCATCTCCACTGTACCAGCTCAGTCCAAGCCACTGCCATCTCTAACCTGAACGATCGCAATAGCTTCCTTAATGTGTTTCTTCTGCCACTTTTATTCTCACTAAGAATAATCTTTAAAATTAATCAGATGGAGTTATTCCCTAATATGGCTCTGTTAAATGTGGCTTCTGTCTGTCCACTGTTCATATTCTTCTTTGCATTTATCTTGACTATGTTAATTAATTAACTAATTTAACTCTTCATTTTCAGTTATCCTCACTAGACTTTTAAGGAAAAGCCATGCTTGTTTATATGCCCAGTGTTTGGCACAGAGCAGAAGAAAACAAACAAATAAGGAAAGAAGGAAGGAAAAGAGATAAGAAGAAAGATATAGGATGACTAAATGTAATGGGGTATTCTGAATGAGATCCTGGAACAGAAAATAGGTAAAAACTAAGGAAATCTTAATAAAGAATGGCCTTTGTTAATAAGTACCAATATTGGTTTATTAATGGTGACAAAGTACAGTACTCATGTATAATGTTAATAAGGGAAAACTGGGTTTAGAGTATATGAGAACCCTCCATACTATCTTTGAAATTATTCTATGAATCTAAATGTATTCTAAATTAAAAGTTTATTTTAAAAAAAGAAAGGAGGAGAAAATAAAGAGGAAAAGTAGGCAACATGCAGCTGGGAAAGTAGGCAGGGGTTAGTTAAGAAGTTCCTCATAAGGCATGCTAATAAGTTTGAACTTTCTGCTGAAGTGATTAGATTTGTATTTTAGAAAAGAAAACTCTAAATGTAAAGGTTGGAAAACTTTGTCTTAAAGTACCAGATAGTCAATGTCTTAGAATTTTGTGCTGTATTAATTTCCCAAGATGATTGTAAAAATTTACCACAACCTTGGTGGCTTAAAATATCAAAAAAATTTTTTTTTCTCACAGTTCTAGAGACCTTAAGTCCAAATTAAAGGTGTCAGTAGGACTGCAATCCCTCCAGTGGCTCTAGAGGGAGATTCTGTTCCTTGTGTCTTCCAGTCTCTGGTGGCTCTAGGCATTCCTTGCTTTTCTTGGCTTGTATCCACATCACTCCAATCTCATCCTCAGATCACCTACTCCTTTGTGTGCATCTTCTATGTGTATCTCTAACAAGGACACTTATCAGTGAATTTAGTGCCCACTTGGATAATCTAGAATGTTAAGATCCTTTCTTTAATTACAGCTACAAAATGCTTTTTCTAAAAAAGGTAACATTCACGGGTTCCAGGGATTTGGAGGTGGACATATCTTTTGGAAGGCCATCATTCAACCCACTACCCAGGCTGTCTGGTGTCTTTTGAAACTACTCATTTCTGCAGTTGTAGCACCAAAGCAGCCATGGACAATATGTACATGAATGAGTGTGGCTATGTTCTAATCAAATATTATGGGTTGGCTTTTTTTGGTCCATGATCCACAGTTTGCTGACCCCTTATGGCAGTGCAAAGGAGGAATTGGAAGGCAACAAATAAAGGCAGTTAATCAAGGCAGGAGGGAATTCCTTTTTTTTTTTGGCCATGCCTTGCAGCATGTGGAAAGTTAGTTCCTTGACCAGGGACTGAACCCGTGTCCCCTGCATTTGAAGCACGGAGTCTTAACTGCCAGGGAAGTCCCAAGAGGGAATTCTAATGGTCAACATTAAGGATGAGAAAGGTTTGAATAAGACAATGGCAATAGAGGTGAAAGGGAGAGTAAGAAATTGAGAGATAGCGATTAGATTCAACAGGATTGGGAGTTAGACTACAGGGGAGAGATCATTAAAGTTCATTACAGAAGTGGAAATCATTATTACACTGAATAGGTTAATACTTTTGGCTTTTCAAGAGGACAACTTGAGACTTTTCTACTTTCATTACTTGAAAAATATTACTTTTACCAAGGCAATTTTGTATAACCCATGCAGATATGTAGTAAAAAATAGAAAGGTTCAAAAGTGTGAGATTTTAGGGAATTCCCTGATGATCCAGTGGTTAGAACTCAGTGCTTTCACTGCTGTGGCCCAGGTTCAATCTCTGGTCAGGGAACTAAGATCCCTCAGCCATGCAGCATGACCAAAGGAAAAAAAAAAAAAGATTTTACTGTGCAGCTGGAACTACAGACTATGGGAAATTTTGAAGTCAGAGAAGACAATAGTTAGCCAGTTGGTTTATTTCTTACAAGGAATGAAGCAATGCTAGGAAGGATGTCCTTCCCCATTAAACTCACAGTGTATAAATAGTCCCTCTTATCATGCAAAGAGTTGGATGGTTGAGATGATTAATTATAATTAATATTTATACACCCGTTTATAGTTTACAAAGTTCAGACACAGTACATCATGTCATTTGATCCTCACAACATTTCTGAGGTAAGCAGGGCAGGTATTATTATGCCTGGAGTAAAGAGCAGTTAAGTGACATTTTCAAGGTCACACAGACAGCAAATTCTGGTTTCCTGTCTCAAAATTCCCTAAATATTGAGCTATTTCCTTTTTAGTGTCTTTGAAGTTGGATCAGAGAGCTGTGACATCATGTGGCCCCTCTAGCTGGGGTGGTCAGCATGACCAGAAAGATAAAGATGAGATTAATGAGGTTCTTAGCAGTCAGGGTGGCCTTCCAGCTGTCCTTGGAGGGCAGATGGCCAAAGAGAAAATGCAGCCTTGAGAGCAGAACATGACATGGGCAGGCATGATGAGAGAAACTGGACCAAGAGCTGTGTTACAAAAATTATGGCATGCAAGAGATAAAGCAACAATGTCATGAATGTAATCCAAAGAAGTGAGTGCCAAACTCACCACTGCAACAGTTACTTGCAGGGTTTGTTAGAAACATACCATCCCAATTTCCAATTTAGGAGTCTTCTGATTCAGCCAATCTGGGGTAGGGGTCCTGAAGGATCCCCTTCCCACCCAGGAAATCTGGTAGAGAATGTCCACCAAATAATCCAGAAGAAAAAATCAGCAGAAACATCTAGAAAGATTTTTGATGTTAGGGTAGCAAAGCGTTAGTAATATAATAACTTCTATTTTTAAGAAACAGCGGAGGGAGTCTAGGCCTCTTTTAGAGAATAATTTAATAATTTTTTTGACACCTGCCTTGTGTATGGTACCAGGCCAAGTACTGGGAGTATAGCAGTGAGTAAGAAATTACGACAGAGTTGGTCCTTGTACTCACAGAGCTTACATTCTGTATGGGAGACTGATGTCGACTATTATTATTACATGATAGGTTGTAGGTAATTGATAAAAAAAAAAGAGAGACGTACAGGGTGTCAGAATAGGAGACAGGTAACAGAGGAACCTGTCCCAGTCTGGAGATCAGGCAAAGTTCCCCTGAGGATATGGCATATGATTTCAGATCTGAAGGATGAGGTGGATTAACCAAGAAAAAGGTGAGAGGAGGATAAAAAAGACATCTCAGTTAGAATATTAATTAATTACTTCAAAAGTATTTTGAGAACCTACAACGTGCCAGGTATTATTCTAGGTTCTGGGACGGAGCAATAAACAAAATGGATAAATTTCCTGTTCTCATGGAGCTTATATCCCACTTTATGAGACAAGGAAAATAAAAAATAAATTATTAAACAGGAAATCATCTGATAATAACAACAGTGTAAGATTTCAGTTCTCTCCAAATCAATCTATTGATTGAATGCAATGCTAATCAAAATGCCAGCAGGATTTTTTTTTTGTAGAACTTGATAAACTAATTATAAAATTTATATGAAAACACATACAAAGAGAAAGTCTTAAAAAATAAAGTTGGAAAACTTTTATTACCAAATACCAAGACTTATTCTAAAGTGATAATTAAGACAGTGTGGTGTTGTCACAAGGGTAGACAAATAGCCCAATGGAATAGCACAGAGTTCAGAAAAAAACTCACACTTAATATATAGCAAAGATGCCACTGCAATGCCACTGGAAAAAGGATGTTCTTTTCAATAAGTAGTGCTAGGTCAATTGAATATCCATGTAGAAAATCCGTAAACAAAAGTCAGTTCTTGTGCAAACCAGAGGACTAATACTCCTAGAAGTTAACATAGGAGAATATCTTTATGAACTTTGGAGTCGGCCAAGATTTCTTAAACCAGGTACTAACCAAAAATGGAAATATTGATAAACTGAATATTATTAAAATTAAGAACTTCTATTTATCAAGAGCACTATTAAGAGGGTGAAAAGACAAGTCACAGGGTTGGAGAAAATATTTGCAACATATGTAGCTGACAAAAGACATGCCTGGAATATATAAAGAATGCCTACAAGTCAGGACAAAAAAGCGGGGGGGAGTGACACAGGCATTTCACACATGCCAAAAAATAAATAAATAAAAGATTACATAAAAGACCAATAAGCATAAGAAAAAAATGCTAAGACTTCTTAGTAATAAGAGAAATGCAAATTAAAACCATGATGGGGTATTACTGCATACCTGTAAGGATGGTTGACATTAAAAAAAAAGAACAATATCAAGAATTAGCTAGGATGTGGAGCAATTTGAGGGGGGTGTATATTGATTGGTACAATCACATTGAAAAGTGGCCTGGCAGTGTCTGCTAAAACTTAATATGTGCATATTGTATGCCCCAGAAATTCTACTCCTTGTTATATACCAAAGAGAAATACATTCTAAAGTGCACCAAGAGACATGTATATAAATATTTATAGCAACACAACTTGTAATAGGTCCAAAATGGAAACAACCAAAATGTTTGTCTTAGTCTGTCAGGACTACTATAACAAAATACCATAGACTGGTTGACTTATAAACAACAAACATTCATTTCTCACAGTTCTGGGGGCTGGGAAGTCCAAAATCAAGGTGCTGGCACAGTCAGTGTCTGGGGGTGAGGGTTGCTTGCTGGTTCAATGTCCATCTACAGAAGAAAGCTTAAACAAATTTGGTATATTCTTTTTTAAAAAAATGTTTATTTATTTTTTTATTAGTTATCCATTTTATACACATCAGTGTATACATGTCAATCCTAATCTCCCAGTTCATCACACCACAACCCCCACCCCCCACCACTTTCCCCCTTGGTGTCCATATGGTTTTTCTCTACATCTGTGTCTCAATTTCTGCTCTGCAAACCTGTTCATCTGTACCATTTTCTAGGTTCCACATATATGCGTTAATATACGATATTTGTTTTTCTCTTTCTGACTTACTTCACTCTGTATG
>NC_041217.1:103616450-103616947 GCF_002837175.3 Physeter macrocephalus
CTTTTTGAATTATGGTTTTCTCTGGGTATATGCCCAGTAGTGGGATTGCTAGGTCATATGGTAATTCTATTTTTAGTTCTTTAAGGAACCTCCATACTATTCTCCATAGTGGCTGTATCAATTTACATTCCCACCAGCAATGCAAGAGGGTTCCCTTTTCTCCACACCCTCTCCAGCATTTGCTGTTTGTAGATTTTCTGATGATGCCCATTCTAACTGGTGTGAGGTTATACCTCACTGCAGTTTTGATTTGCATTTCTCTAATAATTAGTGATGTTGAGCAGTTTTTCATGTGCTTTGTGGCCATCTGTATGTCTCTTTGGAGATATGTCTATTTAGGTCTTCGGCCCATTTTTGGATTGGGTTGTTTGTTTTTTTAATATTGAGCTGCAGGAGCTGTTTATATATTTTGGAGATTAATCTTTTGTCCGTTGATTCATTTGCAAATATTTTCTCCCATTCTGAGGGTTGTCTTTTGGTCTTGTTTATGGTATCCT
>NC_041217.1:103617458-103617695 GCF_002837175.3 Physeter macrocephalus
CATTGGTAATTTGATAGGGATTGCATTGAATCTGTAGATTGCTTTGGGTAGTATAGTCATTTTCACAATATTGATTCTTCCAATCCAAGAACATGATATATCTCTCCATCGGTTGGTATCATTTTTAATTTCTTTCGTCTGTGTCTTATAGTTTTCTGCATGCAGGTCTTTTGTCTCCCTAGGTAGGTTTATTCCTAGGTAGTTTATTCTTTTTGTTGCAATGGTAAATGAGAGTGT
>NC_041217.1:103617886-103639615 GCF_002837175.3 Physeter macrocephalus
TTGAATAATAGAGGTGAGAGTGGACATCCTTGTCTTGTTCCTGATCTTAGAGGAAATGCTTTCAGTTTTTCTCCATTGAGAATGATGTTTGCTGTGGATTTGTCATATATGGCCTTTATTATGTTGAAGTACATTCCCTCTATGCCCACTTTCTGGAGAGTTTTTATCATAAATGGGTGTTGAATTTTGTGAAAAGCTTTTTCTGCATCTATCGAGATGATCATATGGTTTTTATTCTTCAATTTGTTAATATGATGTATCACATTGATTGATTTGCATATGTTGAAGAATACTTGCATCCCTGGGATAATCCCACTTGATTGTGGTGTATGATCCTTTTAATGTGTTGTTGGATTCTCTTTGCTAGTATTTTGTTGAGGATTTTTGCATCTATATTCATCAGTGATATTGGTCTGTATTTTCTTTTTTTGGGGAGTATCTTTGTTTGGTTTTGGTATCAGGGTGTTGGTGGCCTCATAGAATGAGTTTGTGAGTTTTCCTTCCTCTGCAGTTTTTTGGAAGAGTTTGAGAAGGATGGGTATTAGCTCTTTTTTTTTTGTGTGGTATGCAGGCCTCTCACTGCTGTGACCTCTCCCGTCGCAGAGCACAGGCTCTGGACGCGCATGCCCAGTGGCCATTGCCCACAGGCCCAGCCACTCCGCGGCATGTGGGATCCTCCCGGACCGGTGCACGAATCTGCGTCCCCTGCATAGGCAGGCGTACTCCCAACCACTGTGCCACCAGGGAAGCCCAGCTCTTTTTTTTTTTTTTTTTGTGGTATGCTGGCCTCCCTCTGCTGCGGCCTCTCCCGTTGCGGAGCACAGGCTCCGGACGCGCAGGCTCAGCGGCCATGGCTCACGGGCCCAGCCGCTCCGCGGCATGCGGGATCCTCCCAGACCGGGGCGCGAACCCGATTCCCCTGCATCGGCAGGCGGACGCGCAACCACTGCGCCACCAGGGAAGCCCCCAGCTCTTTTTTAAATGCTTGATGGAATTCCCCTGTGTAGCCATCTGGTCCTGGACTTTTGTTTGCTGGAAGATTTTTAATCCCAGTTTCAATTTCATTACTTGTGATTGTTCTGTTCATATTTTTTATTTCTTCCTGGTTCAGTCTTGGAAGGTTATACCTTTCTAAGAATTTGTCCATTTCTTCCAGTTTGTCCATTTTATTGGCATAGTGTTGCTTATAGTAGTCTCTTAGGATGCTTTGTATTTCTGTCCTGTCTGTTTTAACTTCTCCTTTTTCATTTCTAATTTTATTGATTTGAATCCTCTCCCTCTTTTTCTTGATGCATCTGGCTAATGGTTTATCAATTTTGTTTACCTTCTCAAAGAACCAGCTTTTAGTTTTATTGATATTTGCTATTGTTTTCTTTGTTTCTTTTTCATTTATTTTTGCTCTGTTCTTTATGATTTCTTTCCTTCTGCTAACTTTGGGTTTTGTTTGTTCTTCTTTCTCTAGTTCCTTTAAGTATAACGTTAGGTTGTTTATTTGAGATTTTTCTTGTTTCTTGAGGTAGGCTTGTTTTGCTATAAACTTCCCTCTTAGAACTGCTTTTGCTGCATCCCATAAGTTTTGGATTGTTAAGGTTTCATTGTCATTTGTCTCTAGGTATTTTTTGATTTCCTCTTTGATTTCTTCAGTGATCTCTTGTTTATTTAGTAACGTATTGTTTAGCCTCCAGGTGTTTGTGTTTTTACGTTTTTTTCCCCTGTAATTTATTTCTAATCTCATAGTGTTGTGGTCAGAAAAGATGCTTGATATGATTTCAATTTTCTTAAATTTACTGAGGCTTGATTTGTGACCCAAGATGTTATCTATCCTGGAGAATGTTCCGTGTACACTTGAGAAGAAAGTATAATCTGCTGTTTTTGGATAGAATGTCCTATAAATATCAATTAAGTCTCTCTGGTCTATTGTGTCATTTAAACCTTGTGTTTCCTTATTAATTTGCTGTCTGGATGATCTGTCCATTGGTGTAATTGAGGTGTAAAGTCTCCACTATTATGGTGTTACTGTCAATTTCCTCTTTTAGAGCTATTAGCAGTTGCCTTATGTATTGAAGTGCTCCTATGTTGGGTGCATATATATTTATAATTGTTATATCTTCTTCTTTTCTCTTGTGTTTCCCACTTAGAGAAGTTCCTTTAGCATTTGTTGTAGCGCTGGTTTGGTGGTGCTGAATTCTCTTAGCTTTTGCTTGTCTGTTAAGCTCTTGATTTCTCCATCGAATCTGAATGAGATCCTTGCTGGGTAGAGTAATCTTGGTTGTAGATTCTTCCCTTTCATCACTTTAAGTATATCATGCCACTCCCTCCTGGCTTGTAGAGTTTCTGCTGAGAAATCAGCTGTTAACCTTATGGGAGTTCCCTTGTGTGTTATTTGTCATTTTTCCCTTGCTGCTTTCAATAATTTTTCTTTGTTTTTAATTTTTGCCAATTTGATTACTATGTATCTTGGTGTGTTTCTCCTTGGGTTTATTCTCTATGGGACTCTGCACTTCCTGGACTTGGGTGGTTATTTCCTTTCCCATGTTAGGGAAGTTTTCGACTATAATCTCCTCAAATATTGTCTCAGGTCCTTTCTCTCTCTTCTCCTTCTGAGACCCCTATAATGCGAATGTTGTTGCATTTAATGTTGTCCCAGAGGTCTCTTAGGCTGTCTTCACTTCTTTTCATTCATTTTTCTTTATTCTGTTCCGCAGCAGTGAATTCCACCATTCTGTCTTCCAGGTCACTTATCTGTTCTTCTGCCTCAGTTATTCTGCTATTGATTCCTTCTAGGGTATTTTTCATTTCAGTTATTGTATCGTTCATCTGTTTGTTTGTTCTTTAATTCTTCTAGGTCTTTGTTATACATTTCTTGTATCTTCTCAATCTTTGCTTCCATTCTTTTTCTGAGGTCCTGGATCATCTTCACTCATTATTTTTAATTCTTTTTCTGGAAGATTGCCTATCTCCATTTCATTTAGTTGTTTTTCTGGGGTTTTATCTTGTTCCTTCAACTGGTACATAGCCCTCTGCCTTTTCATTTTGTCTGTCTTTCTGTGAATGTAGTTTTTGTTCCATAGGCTGCAGGACTGTAGTTCTTCTTGCTTCTGCTCTCTGCCTTCTGGTGGATGAGGCTATCTAAGAGGCTTGTGGAAGTTTCCTCATGGGAAAGACTGTTGGTGGGTAGAGCTGGGTTAGATTGTTTATTTGAGATATTTCTTGTTTCTTGTCGTTGGATTGTATTGCTATAAACTTCCCTCTTAGAACTGCTTTTGCTGCAGCTCATAGGTTTTGGGTCATCATGTTTTCATTGTCATTTGTTTCTAGGTATTTTTTGAGGACCTCTTTGATTTCTTCAGTGATCTCCTGGTTATTTAGTAGTGTATTTTTTAGCCTCCATGTGTTGTATTTTTTACCGATTTTTTCCTGTAATTGATATCTAGTCTCATAGCATTGTGGTCAGAAAAGATACTTGATACGATTTCAATTTTCTTAACTTTACCGAGGCTTGATTTGTGACCCAAGATATGATCTATCCTAGAGAATGTTCTGTGAGCACTTGAGAAGAAAGTGTATTCTGTTGTTTTGGGATGGAATGTCCTATAAATATCAATTAAGCCCATCCTTTTTAATGTATAATTTAAAGCTTATGTTTCCTAATTTATTTTCATTTTGGATGATCTGTCCATTGGTGAAAGTGGGGTGTTAAAGTCCCCTACTATGATTGTGTTACTGTTGATTTCCCCTCTTATGGCTGTTAGCATTTGCCTTATGTATTGAGGTGCTCCTATGTTGGGCGCATAAATATTTACAATTCTTACATCTTCTTCTCAGATTGATCCCTTGATCATTATGTAGTGTCCTTCTTTGTCTCTTGTAAGAGTCTTTATTTCAAAGTCTATTTTGTCTGGTATCAGAATTGCTACTCCAGCTTTCTTTTGATTTCCATTTTCATGGAATACCTTTTTCCATCCCTTCACTTTCAGTCTGTATGCGTCCCTAGGTCTGAAGTGGGCCTCCTAGACAGCATATTTATGGTCTTGTTTTTATATCTGTTCAGCCAGTCCATGTCTTTTTTTTTTTGTGGTCCGTGGGCCTCTCACTGTTGTGGCCTCTCCCATTGTGGAGCACAGGCTCTGGATGCGCAGAGCGCATGGCTCACAGGCCTAGCCGCTCCGCGGCATGTGGGATCTTTCCAGACAGGGGCACGAACCCGTGTCCCCCGTATCAGCAGGTGGACTCTCAACCACTGCGCCACCAGGGAAGCCCCAGTCTATGTCTTTTGGTTGGAGCATTTAATCTATTTATATTTAAGGTAGGTATTGATATATATGTTCCTATTACCATTTTCTTAATTGTTTGGGTTTGTTATTGTAGTTCTTTTCCTTCTCTTGTGTTTCCTGTCTAGAGAAGTTCCTTTAGCATTTGTTGTAAAGCTGGTTTGGTGATGCTGAATTCTCTTAACTTTTCCTTGTCTGTAAAGGTTTAGATTTCTCCATCGCATCTGAATGAGATCCTTGCTGGGTGGAGAATTCTTGGTTGTAGGTTTTTCCATTTCATCGCTTTAAATATGTCCTGCCACTTCCTTCGCATCTGAATGAGATCCTTGCTGGGTGGAGAATTCTTGGTTGTAGGTTTTTCCATTTCATCGCTTTAAATATGTCCTGCCACTCCCTTCTGGCTTGCAGAGTTTCTGATAAAAGACCAGCTGTTAACCTTATGGGGATTCCCTTGTATGTTTTTTGTTGTTTTTCCCTTGCTGCTTTTAATATTTTTTCTTTGTATTTAATTTTTGATAGTTTGATTAGTATGTGTCTTGCCGTGTTTCTCCTTGGATTCATCCTGTATGGGATTCTCTGCACTTCCTGGACTTGATTGACTATTTCCTTTCCCATATTAGGGAAAAATATTTTCTCAGTCCCTTTCTTTTTCTCTTCTTTTTCTGGGACCCCTATAATTCAAATGTTGCTATGTTTAATGTTGTCCCAGATGTCCCTTAGACTGTTCTCAGTTCTTTCCCTTCTTTTTTCTTTATTCTGCTCTGCAATAGTTATTTCCACTATTTTATCTTCCAGGTCACTTATCTGTTCTTCTGCCTCAGTTATTTTGCTATTGATTCTTCTAGAGAAGTTTAAATTTCATTTATTGTGTTGCTCGTCATTGTTTGTTTGCTCTTTAGTTCTTCTAGGTCCTTGTTAAACGTCTCTTAACGTTTCTTGTATTTTCTCCATTCTATTTCCAAGATTTTGGATCATCTTTACTATCATTACTCTGAATTCTTTTTCAGGTAGACTGCTTATTTCCTCTTCATTTGTTTGGTCTGGTGGGTTTTTACCCTGCTCCTTCATCTGCTGTGTGTTTCTCTGTCTTCTTATTTTGCTTTACTTACTGTGTTTGTGGTCTCCTTTTTGCAGGCTGCAGGTTTGTAATTCCCGTTGTTTTTGGTGTCTGTCCCCAGTGGCTAAGGTTTTTTCAGTGGGTTGTATAGGCTTCCTGGTGGAGGGAACTTGTGCCTGTGTTCTGGTGGATGAGGCTGGATCTTGTTTTTAGACTAACTTTGAAGGCAAAATATGAACTTTGAGACTAGAACAAACTACTTATTTATTTATTTGGTCTTTCATTCATTCATTCCCAGGTTTGTTTAGGTATAATTGACATATAATATTGTGTAAGTTTGTTACAATGTATTGCTTTAATACATTTATATACTGCAAAATGTTTATCACCATAACATTAGCTAACACCTCCATCCTGTCGCATAATGACCACTTCTTTTTTGTGTTGAGAACATTTAAGATCTATTCTCTTAGCAACAAGTATATAACACAGTATTATTAGCTAAATCACCATGCCATACATTAGATCCCCAGAACTTGTAAATTTTATAACTGGAATAAACATCCCCATTTTTTGGATGCTTTGTTCAGAGGCCCATGTTACAACTCACCATGTGGTCTCCATTGACAATGTGAGGGGTACATAGTCTCACTATTGTTGGGTGGTGGTGAAAATCCTGATTCTCCATTAGGCATCTTCTGATAGCTTTACAGCGGAGAGGAGGAATCTTGGGGATGCTGGAAATGTTCTGTATTTTTTATTAAGATTGTGATTTCACAGATGTATATATCTGTCATAACTCATTCAATGGTATGTTTTAAATGGATGCAGCTTTGTACATAAATTATTTCTCAATATATTTGTTAAGAAAAAATGAGAAGGCCTTTTTAATATCATTCTTCATAGCTGAAATCTATTTCCCAGTCAGTAATAACCCTAAACCAATTCTGTGGTCCTGGTTCTGCCCTCTGAAACCATGCCTATCAAGGCATGAACAAATTATTTATTCCACTGCAGGAATCTCTCAAATATTTGAAAAGAGCCAGCTTTTCTTCTCCATATTAGGTAGTACCTTTCCCCAATTCCCCACCCCTGACTCTTTTTAAAATATATTCTTTAAATCCTAAGCTATTTAATCTTCCTGTTTTGCCACCTTGAAATATAATTTGCTTTGTCAACATTACTTATAAAAAGAATCATCCAAAACTGAATGCAATTGTCTTATACATTATCTATTAAGTCTTGTTCAGGGGAGAAAGAATAATTGTAGAAAGAGCAGAGGACCAGGTATAGGCAAATTTGAGATCACTGGCTCTGCCAGTGAGTGATTAGCTTGATCTTAAGCAAATCAATCCCTCAGTATAATGAGGGAGCTGGAATTATTTATTTGACCTAAGATTTGATTCAGGTCAAATCTTTAGCATCCAGAAATGAAAGCACAGGTAAGAAACCTCTGAGAAACTTTCTGAATTAGGAAATATAATTCAACTGAGACATTCTGCTTATAAGTGATAGAAGCTAAATAACCCCCAACATTTTGTGACTTGAAAATAATTTTTTAGTTTTGTATCAGATATGTGTTTGGAGGGATGTTCATTTTTCCATTTGCATGTGGATCAATGACCCCTAACTTCTGATGTTAAGAGATTTTCCAGTCATGTGGTTTGTGACTTGCTATGCAATCTCTGTGGATTGGAAAAATTCAAAACATATGGCAGCTCAGATGTTAGACTGCAAGAAATAAAAAATTTTAAAATTCTAGAGCTGTTTAGAAGATGCTTTGCTATATATATATATTTTATGTTATTGGTATGTACGAATATGTTGGGGAAATGCCACTTGGGAATGAAGTCTAAGGAAAGATATATCTTCTTTATACTTTAAGTCCACTCTAGGTAACAGCATATGTTGCAAATAAAATAAGATTTGTTCAAAGCCGGAGATTTTAAAAATAAACTTTTTCTAATTGAACATTTAAATAACAACAACAACAACCAAATCAGTGACAACCGTAGTTCAAAGGAAATAGTATGGTATGTAGAAGGAGCCAGGGGCCAGATATAGAGGAATTCAGGCAAAATTACTATATTAAAAAATCAAGTAATTACACTAATTTCTAGAATATTTCTTGATTTGGAGAAATTTTCAGGTAAATTGTGTGAGTGGTACTGTTTTTAATCCAGGAAAAAAATTCTAATTCTCCAATATTATAGATCATAGCCTGCCAAATAATTTATTTAGTTAAAATTCCCCCAAATGACTTGTGATACAAAGTATCCTGCTGGAAAAAGAAGTTTCCTACTGGTTGGTTACTTGACCATTTCTACAAGTGTGGGTGGAATATAAAGTGTGAACACAGGCTGCAGGGTTTGGGAGGACTTCTTTTTTGGAGTTAATGCTGTAATTGTTTCCCTAGGATAGCATGGTTTAAGTGTTCTGTTAATTAAGGCACACATAAAATAGGCGAATGTAGTTCCTAATGATCAATGACACCTGAAAATTTGACAGCTCTTTTATTCCATGGTTATCTGAAAAAATTCTGACAGTACACATTAACTTGCTTCGCTTTTATATTAATCATTCTCTTATCTTACTTGTCGTTTCCTAGGCTTGTAGGGTTTTTATTTCCCTCCCAATCTCCATGTATTTTCTTTATATATATATATATATATATATATATAAACTTATTTATTTTATTTATTTATTTTTGGCTGTGTTGGGTCTTCATTGCTGCATGCGGGCTTTCTCTAGTTGCGGTGAGCAGGAGCTACTCTTCATTGCGGTGCGCGGGCTTGTCATTGCGGTGTCTTCTCTTGTTGCAGAGCATGGGCTCTAAGCACACAGGCTTCAGTAGCTGTGGCACACGGGCTCAGTAGTTGTGGCTCACGGGCTTTGTTGCTCTGCAGCATATGGGATCTTCCCAGACCAGGGCTTGAACCTGTGTCCCCTGCATCGGCAGGTGGATTCTTAACCACTGCACCACCGGGGAAGCCCTCCATGTATTTTCTTAAGTCCACAGTCTTCACCTTTTGGAATATGTTCTTGGCCAGAATGGTTTCACCTGGATTTGCTTTAACCCACACCACCCTATTTTCTAGTGGAAGGACAATGTTCCTTCTGCTTAAATATATAATTTTTTCTCCATCGACTCTGGGCCTACTCTATTCTCTTGCTCTCCCCATAATACACACAGACAATGCATCTACTCTCTCACACCCTCACTCAGACATGCACACACACTATTTGTGTGAATTCTTAGACATTTTGCCCATACATCAAATGAACAAATATTTGTAAACTGTAGAGCAGGGGTTCCAAACCCCTGGGCCATGGACCAGTACCTGGGCCATGGCCTGCTAGGAACCGGGTCACATAGCAGGAGGTGAGTGGCAGGCAAGCGAGTGAATCTTCATCTGTATTTACAGCTGTTCCCCATCGTTCACATTACCGCCTGAGCTCCGCCTCCTGTCAGATCAGCAGTAGCATTAGATTCTTACGGGAGCGCGAACCCTACTGTGAACTGTGCATGTGAGGGATCTAGGTTGCACGCTCCTTATGAGAATCTAATGCCTGATGATCTGAGGGGGAGCCAAGGCGGTGATGCTAGTGCTGGGGAGTGGCTGCAAATACAGATTATCATTTGCAGAGAGGTTTGACTGCACAGAGACCATAATAAATCAATTGCTTGCAGACCCATATCAAAGCCTTATCAGTGAGAATCAAGTGAAAACAAGCTCAGGGCTCCCACTGATTCTGCATTTTGGTGAGTTGTATAATTATTTCATTATATATTACAATGTAATGATAATAGAAATAAAGTGCACAATAAATGTAATGCACTTGAATCATTCCAAAACCACCCCCACCCTGGTCCGTGGAAAAACTGTCTTCCACGAGACCGGTCCCTGGTGCTAAAAAGGTTGGGGACTGCTGCTGTAGAGTGCTATATACATTTTGTTGTGACACTGGTGTTTCATAGGCCACTAATCTGTTAGTTAAAGCAACGTAATAATGCAGGTGACTTTTTCCCCACCAAAGACAACAAAGCAAGTTATTACTTTGAAACCATACCTCCTAATTGTTGGAATCCCAGCTCCTCCAACACTCCCTACCCAACTGTTTCCCAGCTGACAACTGGAGGAAGGGGCTTCATAAACTCTCCTGGCTTTAGCAATCAGTCCTATTAACTATCATAGGCACACTTTCCTGGCTGATTTCGCAGCTCCTACTTAGGGCTGCTACTGCAGCCGTGGTGACAGTTCTGTTGCTCATATCCCTGCCTGTGTTTGGGCAGTGTGCTGTTCCGAGGCCAGAAGGAACCTACCAAGGAGGGACCTTCCATTCTGGAAGGCTTAGCGACACCAGGCCCTGGGAACGGTCTGTGAGCATTGCTTAGCTGCCTCTCCTCCACAGCCTGGTCCCCACAGCTTCTCTTGCTGCTTCGTTCTGAGTCTGCTTCTACCCGGATGTGAATGAGTCTTTCTCCTGTGCCTAGTACCGGGGGTGAGGGGGGCCTTAACCTCAGCAGTAAGCTACTTTTATTCTTCGTGCACTTCAACATGCCCCCCCTTCCTCCAGAAAGTTATCTCATGTTCCCAGGCCTGGAAGCAAAGAACAGCCAGAATTGCCAAAGAACATCTTCAGATTTAGCCCTTTCCCTTCTCTGGTGATTAGTAATGGTGGCAGTTGTTGTGAGAAAACTGATGTGTCTATTTCTCTTTGTGGTGGCTTCAGACTCTGGGCAGACGTGGATGCAGCACTCCCAGCTTTGTTCCAGGGATAACCAAAAAATGTTAAAATATACGCTATTACATGCACTGTGCTTTCTCAATGCTTTGACATATTTAAACATGAGATAACCTATGCTTAAATGCATTCTAACTCAATATATATATTGAGTTAGATAATTACTCACAAATGAGTAATTATCTGCCAGTTGTAATAACATCTCTCACCACTCTCTCCCCCTTCCTGGGAAGGATTCTAGTCAGATGCATTATTATTGTTTCTTCATGGTGTTTCTTATTTGTTATTCTGTCTGTACCCCAATCTGTCTAGTATCTTAACTGGTTACTTGTAACACTGAAAATCTCTTTATTTGCAATTATGATACAATGGTGATACAAAATTATATCACCTCTAGAAATGATTTTATTTCTAAGTAATATATAAACAACTTAATCTTTGATCATATTATTGTGAGATCTTGCCAATTACTCTTTTGTCTTTGATAAAAAAGAAATGCCTATTCTTAAAATCTGTTTTATACTCTGATCCCTGATATTTAGATATCTTTTAAAATGTCTGTCAGTGGTTTTTAAAAGTTCCCTCAAAGAATCTTTTTGTAGATGTAATATATCCCATGTTTCATTAAGATGGTCTTACATAAGATGCTGGATGCCAGAATCTTGATTATAACAGTCAGGTAAAGCCTACCTCCTTCAGATACTAACCATCTGAAGGAATGTGTTAACTCCTATTTAAGCTGGGACTTTATAATAATGGCAGAAGAATTTGTTCAACTTGTTACACAAATCTAAGTACAACTACCCATAGAGAGTGTGCACTGGTTATCCCTCTCCCATTTACTCATTCTGAAGAAACTGGTATTAATTTTTAATTAGGAAATAATTCTATTCCAGTGTGGAATACTGCTATTTGTCCCAAAGCTGCTGTTCTGGGATGTTTGCTTCTTACTTCAGGGTTTGTGTTACCACATTTTAGACTCTACTTACATAATTACGCAAAAAACAGCCATTGAATATTGAGTCTTTATCGACTGATTTCTATGGAAGGCTTATATTCTTTGTAATAATACACTCTGGCTAGTTGTGGCTGGGGTCTGGGTCTAACTGGAGCACCGTATCTGGCAGTCTCATTAAAATCAACATTCTTGGCTTTGGAGAACAGAAGATATTTTAAATTCATTTTGGCTGAAGAAGTCAACTTCTGCCTAAAAACAAGCAAATGGATCTCCCAAAATATGGGTACTAGTCTCTTCTGCATCATCATTAAACATTCTCCTTAGAAGTTGGAACTCAAGGAATTACTTTCTAATTAACATTTGTCTTTTATTTTCTTGGTTACATAGACACTTACTAAATCCTTCCCTAAAGAACAATTAACCTTTGATTTTCATTCATTCATCCTTTTTCTATTTAAGCATCTACTAAATATATAGATAGCACTGGACTCTTCTGCACACAATTGTGCATAACCCTCTAAATTTTTCTTTCCGTCCAAGAATCCCATCATACCAGACTTGATTTCCTTTCTTTCTTTTTATTTTCTCAGATATTAACTGTACAATTTTCAAAGTCTCCCAAATGGGCTTACCTTTTCTTTTCCAAGTCTGACAACAACACAGCATATTTCTGGCTGTCATCCAGAGAAAAACAGTCTTGAAACTACAACATGTCTTGGTTCCTGCTTCTCTAAAGCCATCAGCACCAATATTTCAATATCAGTTCCTCCTGATCAGAGTTTAAAAAGAGTGGAGGTTACAAAGTAGAGAAAAATTTTTATTATGTTGAATTTATGAGACAGAACCTATGGCATCAGTTGTATCAGCAGAAATCTATCTTCCTCCTGTGTCATGAATACCTATTATTTGTCTTTCAAGCTCTTCCAGTCTTTCAAGAAACTATATTTTGACAACATCTCCCCACCTTTATTTGAAATAAATACACCTTGTTGGTCCATGGCATGCCCCAAATGGATCAAAGATGTAAACTTAAGAGCTAAAACTGTAAATCTCTTAGAGGAAAACATTGAAGTTAATCTTCATGATATTGGAATTTGGCAGTGACTTAATGGATATGACACAAAAAGCACAGGTGACAAAAGTAGAAAGATAAATTGGACTTCACCAAAATTAAAAACTTTTGTTCATCAAATGATACTGTCAAGAGAGCAAAAAGAAAACCTACTAAGTGGGAGAAAATATTTGTAAATCATATATCTGATAAAGAATTAATATCCAGAATATTTTTAAAAATATATAATAAAAAGATAATAATCAATAAAAAAAATAACACAAAAAATTGGCAGAGGACTTGAATAGATATTTCCCCCAAAAGATATTAAAATAACCATTAAGCACATGAAAAGATGCTCAACATCATTAGTCCTTAGGGAAATGTAAATCAAAACCATAATAAATGAGATACCACTTCACATCTGCTAGGATGACTAAAATTTGTAAAAGATGGAAAATAACAAGTGTTGGCAAGGAAGTGGAGAAATTGGAATGCTTCTGCATTATTAGTGGGACTGTAAAGTGGTATACTAACTGTGGAAGACAGTTTGGTTGTTTTTCAAAAAATTAAACTTAGAGTTATCATATGACTCAGCAATTCCACTCTTAGGTATTTATCTAAATAATTGAAAGCAGGGACTGAGAACAGATTTTTTTTTTTCTGCTTCAGATGTTTTTTATTTATTTTTAAAAAACTTTTTATTTTGTATTGGAGTATAGTTGATTAACAATGTTGTGTTAATTTCAGGTGTACAGCAAAGTGATTCAGTTATACATATACGTGCATCTATTCTTTTTCAAATTCTTTTCCCATTTAGGTTGTTACATAATATTGAGCAGAGCTCCCTGTGCTATACAGTAGGTCCTTGTTGGTTATCCATTTAAAATACAGCAGTATGTACATGTCAATCCCAAACTCCCTAACTATCCCTTCCCTCCACCCTTCCCCCCTGGTAACCATAAGTTCCAGAACAGATTTTTACAATTTTTATAGCTGCATTATTCACAATAGCCAAAAGGTTGGAAACAACACAAATGTTCATCCATGGGTGAACAAATGTGGTATATACATACAAATGGAATACGCAGCCTTAAAAAGGAATGAAACTCTGATACTTGCGACAATATGGATGAACTTTGAAAACATTATGCTAAATGACGTAAACCAGACACAGGACAAATACCGTGAGTTCACTTATATGAGGTACCTAGGGTAAGCAAATTCTTGGGGAGGGAGAGTAGAGTTACCGAGAACTGGGGGAAGGATTAAGATTTCTATTCAATGAGAATAAGCCACAGTATCCTGAGAGCCATATATTAAAAAGGAATTATAAACTTCTGGAGAAAAGAAGGAGAGGAAGGAAGGTTGGGGGCCCTGGCGATCCATTGCTTGGAGCTCGGCTTAGCCAGGCTGGGGGTCCTCCGGGGACCGGTGAATAGGCGCTCGGCTCTGAGGGCCGGCGGGGAGGGGAGAGCGGGCAGCTGGGACGTCAGCTGGCGAAGGTGCGGACTGGGGCCCGTTGCGTCTCACAGGGAGGAAGGGATGGGAGAACGGGGACCTCGCGGGGAGAGGGGTCAGGGTGGCGTGGGGAAGTGGTTGAGCTTCCCAGCCGAGTGTCGGGCGACAGCGGACGGGCGCAGCGAGGTGTAGCACCGCCGGCGCGACCCCGACCGCGTCTTCAGCCCGCGCGGCTCTTCAGCCGCCTTCGCGTCAGAAGCGGCGGGCGAGGCCTGAGGCGGCTCCGCCTCTTGAGGGGTCGGCTGGCGCACTCCTGATTTGGTTTGATGGCTCCTGGAGACCCACGTGTTTATTTCCAAGTGTGTTTCCCTACCGGGGCGGGAGCTGGTGGCCGGCGCGCGTGTAGCCGCGTGTCCACAGCGACGCGACCTGCAGCCCCGCGGGCCCGCTGCCGGCGCCCGCGCTCGGGTCTCGGCCACTCACCCGGCCGGAAGTCTTCCGCCCTGCGCCTGCGAGTCTGGGGTGGGCTTTCTCCGATTTAGGGAACATCACGGGGGTATTTTTTCTTCAGACCCAGATTCGGTTCCTGCTGGAACTTCCCGGCCCCGTGGGTCCCCGGGGACGTGGTGGAGATCAGGCGCTCCGACTGTAAGGACCTCTCGGCCGAGTCTCGGGGTATTAATTTGTTCCCACGTTCATTCTTTTACTTTGTCAAATTCCCTGTAGTCATTTGTGATGGTTGGTTTTTCCAGTGAATGTTGGTCTGAGTCTTCACTGATTACCGGTTTCTGGCAAATCAATATTTCGTATCTGGGTTTCTGCACTTTTGAAATAAGTATATTTCTGAGAGTAAAAATTGTAAGAGATAACTAATAGATCTGAACATCTTATACAATAAGGATTATAGAAGGAAAGAAGATGCTAAATTGTCACTAAAATAATTAGGTAAGGTGCAGGTCATTTCAGCAATCAACAAATTATGTAGTTACAGAAACAGTTTAAATATTTTAAGAGTGATTAGTTAGAGCAGAAGCAAGCACTTAAAAAAAGAAAACATAATTTTATACCACATGCTGAAACTAGAACTTTGTAAAGAGTAATCTAATGTGGAAACTTAGAAAATCTGACTCTAAACCTAAAACTTAAAATTAATTAATCCAAAATCTATCATCTCCTACAATAACAAACTCATATTGAAATATGGTAACGTCCCTTGTAGGACCTATGTTTAGAAAAATATATTTATTTACGTAAGTCAAGTGCCGAATCCCACAGCCTTTTAGAACCTTCATGATTTGATTACGTGAATCCTGAATTAGAAAAACAAATCACATTTTTAAACTGAGTATTAAAGATTGGGGGGTAAAATTTTAAGCCTCAGAATTGACGGAAAATTATTTTTATTTAAAATTATTTTTATAAACTGAACATTGCTAATGTATTTATTCCACAGTGAATTGTTATAGACCATCTGCTATGTATCAAGCACTGTTCTGGGTTATAGGAATACATTAATGAGTAAAAAGTCCCTGCTTCCTCTGCAGGGAGAAAGATAAACAACTGAACAGTTATAAATTAGTGCTGTGAAGAAAAATAATGCAAAGTATGGGGATGGAGTATTTTAGATAAAGGAGATTTTCTTTCGTAGGACTGCATCAGAACTAAAATATACACATAATGTTTTTATTCTGGACCCAAACAAGTTATATTCTCTTTTATGCCAGAACTAGGAGTCAAATCAAAAGTTCTCTTGAAAATATTTGCTGTTTATATAGGAGGTTTTTAGATTAATTTATGAAATAATTTTTTTCGGAAACATATTTTTAATTTGCAGTTTTATTGTTTTGTTCGCAGCTTCTTTTAGAATAAAGAGTTCAAACATGTGCGTGTCAGCCTTAAGAGTTTCTACTTAAATTCTGAGGTACCATATAAAAGTGGTCTGGTATGTTTTAATTTGGAAAACTCTTTTTGTTGTTTAAAATTATATAATTTTCCAAAGACTAGAAAGGGAATATTTTATCAGTTACTTTTTGGATAATATAGAAACATGATTGGCATTTTTATTTATACTTTATCGGGTAATTGTTTTCAACTTCTGAAATTCTTTATTTAAATAAGTTGTTAAAGACTCCAGTTAGCAATTGCTGAGTGACTCCCTTCTGCCTCCCACCCTGTTATCCTAGGCTTCTATTGTCCACATAATTAAATTGTTTTAGACATTTATAGAACCATGCTAATTTGTTTCAACTTTACTGTTTCTTTTTGTTGGTGACTACGTGATTAATAAATTGAGAAAAATGAAGAGGACAACTAAGCTAAACAGGTGGAAAGGGGAAAAGCCCAATAACTAAACCAATGAAAAACCCCATAGTATTCTGATAAAGTAATAAGAGTCCTAATGTAATCAAATTTAGCCCTCTTGTTAGTAGCATTTTGTCAAGGGGTGCATGTGGAAGCGTTCCGCTTTCCCCCACATACTTCCACATGTGTTTCACTATCACATCAGGGAGGACTCAAAATTGAAGGGACTGGACTTCCCTGGTGCAGCAATCAGTCAATCGATCAATAAATAGGTACATACTTATATACATACAAACACATACATACACACTGCTCCGACTTAGTAATACGGATTTCTCCACGAGATGGCGCTCATATAGTGTCTTTGATTTTAGTTTCCATCCTAAGGAAAGCTTTGCAATGTATTAACTATCACAGAATAAATAGAAATGTGATTTTATATTTTATGGTATGTGCGTCTGACTTCATATTTTGTCATATAGAATCTTATATCACGTTTCAGAAATTAGAAAAAAGTTGAGATGTAGTGTTGATGTGTAGGGGGAAGAATTGCAATGTATGCATCTGTAGAAATAGTTCTACTGTCTCCTGTTAAATTTGAGGCTTTGTTCAGCCCTAGATTTTTGCTATATTCCCAGGTAGCCAATGCTATGTTTTTATCCTTTACATTTAGATAACATCCTTGGATGTAAAAATTATCTTTTTAAAAAGGAATGTAAACATTTATATATATGTTATGTAATATAATGTAAACATACATATATATGTTAAACTAGTAAAGTTGTTTATTTTGATAAATTCAAACATATATAAAAATAAACATTGAGGAACTCCACGTACCTATTACGTAGCTTTAGCAGTTATCAGCTCATTGCCAATCTTGTTTCATCAATAACCCTCAACATTTCTCTCTTTATTTTGATGCAAATCTACTCTAGCCCTTGATTTTGAAGGAAATCCCTGCGTATGTACACAGTATATTGTTAGAAACACACACATTCACAATAAAATGCACTATCCTAACGCAAAAACAATGGTATGAACAAAGTATTTTAGGAGCCCGAAAGGAGCCATTAATTCTGCTTTTGGGTAATGCAGAGAAACCTTTGAAGAAGAAATGGCGTTTGACCTGTGCCATTAAGAATGGGTAGGAATTTGCCAGGTGGAGAATGGAAGAAAACACACTCTTAAGCATTGGTGCAGAATGAAGAGAGGGTTACATATGTGAATATGTATGAATGAGTGGAGAACAGAGAATAATGTATTTGAATATTTAAGCACTTTGGAGGAAGTTACAAAAGATGTTGCTGAAAGGCTATCTGTGGTTATTTTGGGAAATTAATGATTATAGTTTATGGATCCAGAAATTTTGTTTCTACATCTTTGTAAATAGAATATAACCTACTTTTTTGGGGGGGTATTTTTTAGATTTGTGACAAAGTCCAGTTTTTAACAATGCTGAAATCAAATGACTCCGTGTTTTCCTTGGATAATTTGTTTTTTGAAAAAACAGATGAAGCTGAAAAGTAAGTCTGCTTTAAAGAATGATAACAGTTTATTGCTTAAGGGTTTTTGATTTTTAAGGCATTTTAGTTTTCTCTCTGGTAAATTTGTAAATAAAAAATGAGGGATCAACAGAATGACATTTCAGGTATATGCTTGGTAAACATGGAATTCAGATATAAGGGAGTAACTGAAGTTTAACATGTTACATGTTACAGTTTTAAAAACAGAGTAGATTCTTGGCTATTTGGCTTTCATTCATTTGCACTTCTGGTTCAAATTATTTTTGGCTAAAGCAAAGACTGAAAGTAATGGTCAAAGAGTAGCTCAGGACAAGGAGTGATGATGGCACCTTTTGGAAACAGAAAGGACAGTGTGCCAAAGGCCAAGTGTGATAGGCAGATTCAGTGCAGGCAGGAAGTAGGGGTGGAAATAAAGATGTGGTACCAAAGGAAATATGAATGGGGAATAGGGAGTCTGTTAAATACTGGCTTTTATGGATTTTCACATGTGAATCACTTTAATTCTAAGTTTTCTATGTATTTGTTCTATTGTATTACCCTTTTTAATGAAGCATTGAGTAAATTATTTACTGCTTCATTTATTCTTCCATTCATTCAAATATTAATTCAAATATTGACTGACTGCTGAAAGGGATATAAAAAGAATGAAACAGACTTTTACTTTAAAAAACTTAAAGCCTATTTGAGGTTAAATACACATATAGGAAGGTCATTCATAAATAATGTGACCATGTAATTCAGACTGGGACACTTTTGAGAGTGAAAGAGTGCATCCAAATGAAGCAACAGGTGTTAATCAAGACCGGCCTGGGCAAATTTGGAACATATGGTTGCTCTTCTAACAATACAAAAAAAAAGTGCAAAGCAAATTGTAAGTATATATTCATGCAAAGAAATTTCAGATTTGGAGAGAGACTTGGGCCAGACTGTTTAGGTCAGGCTTTATGGTAGTTGGGGGAGACTTCAGACTTTGAAGGACTGGATAATTCTTTTTTTAAAAAAAATATTTATTTATTTATTTGGTTGCACTGGGTCTTAGTTGCGGCAGGCAGGCTCCTTAGTTGCGGCACGTGGGCTCCTTTGCTGTGGTATATGGACTCTTAGTTGCGGCATGCATGTGGGATCTAGTTCTCTGATTTTGTGAATGTAAGATTAGAAATGGATTTTGAATGAGCATATGCTCTGCTGCCTAAAACAATGCCTGGCACATAGTACTAAGTAAATAATTGTTGAATTGATTAATGAATGAAAAAAAACAGTTGAACTTCTATAGTTGGATATAGGGGTAGTTTCGGGTATAGGGGTAAGCCAAATAAAGAAAATAGTTTTGAACAAAGATAAGGAGGGACAGAATGTATTATCTGTTTGGTATACAAGTAGTTCACTTTGGTTTGTACTATAAGGGACATGTAGGAGAATTGAAACTGTAACGTGACCTAAGGCCTCTAGGAAGTTTGGTGTTATTTAGAAGCCACTGAAGGATTTTGAATGGAATAACATGAAAACAATTCCAAATTAATGTGATAGGAGTGTATGAAATATAGAGAGAAAGCCCAGAGGCAGTGAGGTCAATTAAAACACTATTGTTCTCAATCAGACATAAGTTGCTTAGAGCTTTGGTTAGGATAGTGCTAATGGAAATACAAGGAAGCGAGGTATTCAAGAAGCTTTATAAGGAAGATGCAATAAGAGACAGTATGTGTCTGGATATAGTGGGTAAAAGACTGTACTATGGTTTGGATTCTGGGTGATGGGGAGAATGATGACACCTCTGGAAAATATGGAAATCAAGGAAGATTTGATTTTATGGGGAGGCTGAATAGAGAGCTAGATGTGTGCTTTTTGTATCTTGTTAACCTCTTTCTTGGATTTTCAGGAATAGTCTCTGTGCAGAAAAGAGTTAATATACCAGGCCCAAACCACTATCTTTGAAAAGGCCTAATTGTAAGGTTGGCCTCTGGCTGGAGTCTGAGAACTTGGATTTTAGGAAGATTCCTACCGTTAACTGATAAATTGGCTCACTGTGTAAAAACTGTTTATAAAAATAATGTGGTTTATAATGAACATCTGCTCTTCTGGGAATCTGGAATTTAGGTATGTGCCAGAGAGGGATGCCTACATGAGTAGCCCTCAGTAAAAACCCTGGGCATTAAGTCTCTAATGACTTCCCTTGTTGGCGACATTTCACGTGTGTTGTCACAACTTGTTGCTGGGGGAATTAAGCACATCTTGTGTTACTCTAGTGGGAGAGGACCTTTGGAAGCTTGTTCCTGGTTTCCCCTGGACTTCACCCCACAGTCATGAGTAGGACTATATGCTGAGTCCTGTAAGTCGTCCTAGGGAATCATTGACCCTGGCGGTGATCTTGGGGACTCTGTGACATAGTCCTAAATTTCAATTGCTTTGGTGTATTGTCAGACAATCTGTCAGACATTGTCAGGTGATGTGTTGCAAATTTTTGATTTAGAAAATAGAGCTGTAGGGGCTTCCCTGGTGGTGCAGTGGTTGAGAATCCGCCTGCCGATGCAGGGGACATGGGTTCGTGCCCCGGTCCGGGAAGATCCCACATGCCGCGGAGCGGCTGGGCCCATGAGCCGTGGCCGCTGAGCCTGCGCGTCTGGAGCCTGTGCTCCGCAACGGGAGAGGCCACAACAGTGAGAGGCCTGCATACCGCAAAAAAAATTAAAAAAATAAAAAAAAAAAAGAAAATAGACCTGTAGTAGCTATGTTTGAGGTGCTGTGAGAGGCAGAAAATTGAAAGACTGGGCCTCTCACTTCTGGGAGTTTAAATTCCTAAATAAAGAGAGAAGAAAAAATCATAAAATCCTTGGGACTTAGCTTAGACAGTTTATGTGGTATTCTTCTCAACTTTATTTTGTTACCTAACGCTTATCTTTTTCTTCTAATGAAGGACAAGCCAACTTTGGTTCGAAAGGAAACATTAAAACATATGTTAATAGGATCGCAGCTGAAAGATAAGGAACGGTAGTTAACAATGCAAGCAGGGTGACAAAAATCTCATCAATTACTGTAGGTTTACAAAGTGATTGTCAGTTTCAACTGTTTTCTTGGATTTTCCGTGGTTATAGGTGGTTCTGGACCAAGAATATTTGGGTTAAGACATTAATTAGTAATAATGTTTTAGGAGTACTCTAGAATACCAATACTGGTGTCATTTACACATTTGTGACCCATGATTAGATGTCAGGTGTATCATCAGTAATTTGTTACTTGTATTGGTTAAGATGCTAAAGTTTCAGAATGATTTACTACTTTCTTTTTTACACTGGAGCAGATTTAAGATTCCTGTCACAAGCATTTGAATTGGAGAAAAGATGATGGAGTTATAGCCATTATTTAGGTAGCATATCTCACATAGCAGTGTCATTAATCCCATGACACACAAGGAAAAAAAGAATGCTGCTATATAGGGATAAGTCAAAGTCACCGCGTAAAGGTAGTATATTAAGTTTAAGAGTCTGTAATTGAGTAATATTTCATTAATAAATACACTTTCTTTTTTTCTTAAATAAAATTATTTTATTTTTTATAGCTCTGAAAATACACATTTTAAAAAACACATATGGGGAAGTATTACAAAACATTTAAGGTAGTCCGTGATTACATTTATTTGTTCTTAGGCTGTGTAAATCTTTTTCTTTTGAATTTTTGAATTTTATTTATTTTTTTATACAGCAGGTTCTTATTCATCATCCATTTTTTTTTTTTTTTTTTTTTTTTGGGGGGATGTGTCTTTTTGAATTATGGTTTTCTCTGTGTATATGCCCATTAGTGGGATTGCTGGGTCATATGGTAATTCTATTTTTGGTTTTTTAAGGAACCTCCATACTATTCTCCATAGTGGCTGTATCAATTTACATTCCCACCAACAGTGCAAGAGGGTTCCCTTTTCTCCACACCCTCTCCAGCATTTGTTGTTTGTAGATTTTCTGATGATGCCCATTCTAACTGGTGTGAGGTGATACCTCATTGTAGTTTTGATTTGCATTTCTCTAATAATTAGTGATGTTGAGCAGCTTTTCATGTGCTTCTTGGCCATCTGTATGTCTTCTTTGGAGATATGTCTATTTAGATCTTTGGCCCATTTATGGATTGGGTTGTTTTTTTAATACTGAGCTGCAGGAGCTGTTTATATATTTTGGAGATTAATCTTTTGTCCATTGATTCGTTTGCAAATATTTTCTCCCATTCTGAGGGTTGTCTTTTCATCTTGTTTATGGTTTCCTTTGCTGTGCAAAAGCATTTAAGTTTCATTAGATCCCATTTGTTTATTTTTGTTTTTATTTCCATTACTCTAGGAGGTGGATCAAAAAGATCTTGCTGTGATTTATGTCAGA